>NW_004443967.1:17362110-17393156 GCF_000243295.1 Trichechus manatus latirostris
GCCTCGCCCCGGCCCTCCGCAGCCCAGCTCTCCTCGCCCAGCCCTCCACCCCCTGGAAGCGCCTGTCCGGGTAGGCTCTGGTTAAACTCACAGGGGAGAACCCACCTGCCTTTCTTCTCCAGTTAAAAGGCCCGGCCTCCAAGGTGGACACCCACCTACAGGATTTGATGCCTGGGAGGGGCCCCCCCCACCCTGCCCCCATGTCCCACCACCAGTCCATGTGCCTGAAATTCTTGTCATGGGATAAAGCCTCCTATTTGCTGTTTGAGATACTGGCGTGAGTGGAAGCGCATCTATGAGAAGAAATTGGTCCCCTCAGTGGGTGCTGGCGGTGAGTCCCCATGCTGACTCACTTCCTGTTGGGGGCTAGAAGTGAGGAGGCAATAAGGCCGAGGAGGAGCAGGGTTCAGAGCTTCGCTTGCCTCACAGTATTCCCAGAACTGGCCCAACTCTTAGCCGTTCTGTGCTGATCAACTTGTTCCAGTCTCTGAGGCTGGGGTGTTCACTGAGGGAAGAAGGGGTGGCCCTCTGGGGGCGGGACAGCCTCCAGACTCGCTGTTGGAGACAAAGTAAACCCTACAGAACGTTCTGCCCATTTGATAGATGCCAGAGAAGTCTGCCAGTGAATAAAGCTAAGAGATGAGTTGTCAGCCCAGAAAATTTCATTGTTGTAGTTGTTGAGCCGGCTCCCACTCATGACAGCTCTACAGACAACAGCAGGAAACATTGCCCGGTCCTGCACAGTCTTCACAAGTGTTCGTGTGCTTGAGCCCATTGTTGTGGCCGCTGGGTATTTGGAGTGCCTTCTGACCTAGGGGGCTCATCTTGCAGCCCTGTGTCAGACAATATTCTGTTGTCATCCATAGGGTTTTCGTGACTAATTTCTGGACATAGGTCACCAGGCCTTTCTTCCTAGTCTGTCTTAGTCTGGAAGCTCCGCTGAAACCTGTCCACCACGAGTGACCCTGCTGGATTTTGAAACACTAGTAGCATAGCTTCCAGCATCACAGCAACAGGCAGGCCACCACAGTACAACAAACTGACAGATATCTGTGTTTCTGGTCAAAGCTTTCCTCTCTTTAGCGCACTTTCCCAGTGTTTTACATACAGAAGAGAAAGTGAGAGAGAGGAAGGAAGAGGAGAGGAGAGGAGGGGAGGGGAGGGCAGGGGAGGGGAGGAGACTCTCAGATGCTGAGCTTTGTATCTTCCAATAGTTTTCATCTAAAGAGGCCTGCAAATGTCCCTTTCAACCTGAGTGTTCTGGGCACATGCGGGCAGGAGGTAAGGAGCAGGATGTGCCCCGGGGACTATTTCAGAGAGCAAAAGGAGTGACAGAAGCTTACGAGAGGGCATGGAGCTGTCATCAGATCTATTCTGAGTCTCTGAAACAGAAGTTTTCTCACAATTACAGGGAGGACGTGAGTATGAATTAATAAAAATCCAGCGTTTTCATGTCCTTCTATTCCTTTCAAGGATTTGCAGTAACTCAGTCTAGACTAACAGAATGTGGCCATAGAACACTCACTTTAACGAACAGAAAATGTGTAAATGCTCTTCCAAAGAGAAGAAAATGTTTTCGTTTCTTAAATATGTAAAACTAAAACCTCCTGACACTGGGTTGCACTACAGAGTTTGCTCATCAAGAAGAAACGGCTATTTCCAGCCGCAGATTTCAAGTCCTCTCACAACCCACACTGGCATTGGAAACATCATGCCTGGTAATTGGCATTTCTTTTCTGCTAGAATTTTCTCTTGCTCAGGAAGTGCCTGAACATCCAAGTACTGGACATCCCATACTCTGAAACAGCACCCCGTCCTTCGTTTCGAGCTGCCGATGACTCAGCATCCTTTTTTTCCAAGCAGGTAGCAGCACTTTATTCAGTAATTCAACAAATTACTTTTTGCAGACATTGCCAGCATCAGCTGAAGCTCAGCGATCTATCGGAGATGTTATCAGTTTGCCCATTTCAATTCCTCCGAGCCAAGTCCTCATTTTGGCTCAATGCTCTGTAAAAATGCAAGAACCAGACATTTAATGATTTTGCGTTGTGTTTGTGCCAAGCTATTCTTAGCTGGCTAACAGTTTTCTTTCAAAGGATATTTCTTGGTTTTCATCAAATGCGTGTGGTAGTTAAAAGAGTCTGTCAGACCATTTAGAAGGGACAAACGGACGTGTTTAACATTTCTTGAGTGCCTACCGTGCACTGCCAGAGTCCCTGGGTGGTGTAAACAATTAACGTGCTCGGCTGCTAACTGAAAGATTGGAGGTTCGAGTCCACCTAGAAGCACCTTGGAAGAACGGCCTGGTGATCTGCTTCCAAAAGATCAGCCATTGAAAACCCTGTGGAGCACAGTTCTTCTGCGATGCACATGGGGTTGCCATGAGCCAGAGTCGACTGGACGGTAACTGGTTACTTTGCACTGCCACTGGGTGTCATCGATTGACTTGTGTCCCCCAAAAATGTCTGTCGGCTTGACTGGGTCATGATTCCCAGTATTGTATGACTGTGTAATCTGATGTGATTTCCTTATGTGGAAACTCTATCACTATGATGAGGTTATATGTGATCTCCTTATGTGTTATAAACTCTATCACTATGATGAGGTTATACTGATGAGGGTTTACAAGATTAGATAGTGTCTTAATCCAATTTCTTTTGAGATATGAAAGAGAGAAGCGAGCAGAGACACATGGGAACCTCACATCACCAAGAAAGCAGTGCCGGGAGCAGAGCACGTCCTTTGGACCAGAGGTTCCTGCGCTGAGATGCTCCCAGACCAAGGGAAGACTGATGCATCACAAGGACCTTCCTCCAGAGCCAACAGAGAGAGAGAGCCTTCTCCTGGAGCTGATGCCCTGACTTTGTTAAATCCATCCACTTGTGGTACTTCTGTTAGAGCGACACTAGATGACGAAGACACCAGGCTTCCAGAAGAAGTCACAAGACCTACCCTCTGAGTGTCCTGTGTCCGTGATGTGGACAGAACTGGTCACTTCCAGAGAGTGCGCAATGTAATGTCAGATGCAGAGGTGGGACAGAGCACCCGGAGGCCTGTGGAGTGAGGGCCCGGACAGACTTCCCCCAGAGAGCAGGCTCGGTTTTCAAGGATAAGTTTTCTTCCAGGCACGGGAGGCCAGAACATTCCAGGCCAGGGGCTGCCATGTGCTTGCAGCCCCTGGGAAGTAGCGCGTCCCATCTGGGGAGCAGCGGCTGGCTGCATGGAGCTAGAGCCCAGGGATGGAGCAGATGGAACAGGAGGGGCAGAGAAGTTGGGACCATCCAAACACCGCAGGCCATTGAGGAGCCGGGACTCTGTCTGATGCACCAGCGGTTCAACCTTTTTAAGATCATAGATCCTTTTGAGGTTCTAAGGAAAATAAGAATTCATTCAATAGAAAAATGCATACGTGCACACAGTTTCCATATGGTTTCCAGAGGGTTCTGTCCGACTGCCCTTCTCCCCACCTGAATTCCAGATATGCCCAGCTGTTGGAGGGGTGGAGCATCCCCACAGAGCCAGGAAGACATGGGGTTGAGCGAGGACCCTCTGGTGCTGTGCACAGAGTGGAGGTGGGTGGGGGAGACTGAGTCAGCGAGCCGGGTTTGTACGCTGTTGCAAGAATGCCAGCAGGAGAATGAGGACGAGAACCAAGGTGCCATGGTCCTTGGTGAGGTGACTGGATGCCTGTGGACCAGGAGCAGGTTTGGGAGTGATGGAGAGCACATGTTGTGGGCTGTTTAAGGTGCCTGACGGGGGAGCCAAGCAGACTTGTCTGATACAGGTAGTTGACTCTACTAGGGGGTATTGTGGATTGACTTGTGTCCCCTCCAAAAAATATGTTGAAGTCCTAACTCCCAGTACCTGTAGGCACAGCCTTGTCTGGAAATAGGGCCATGGTAGATGTTATCAGTTAATTTAACATGAGGTCACATGGGAGTAGGAACAGTCCTATCCCATCTGAGTGTTCAGAGAACAGAGGTAGACCAGAGGGCAGACACGTGAAGACGCATCCACAAGCCAAGGAATGCGAGGATTACTGGAGGCCATCACAGCTAGGAGACGGTCCTGGGACAGTCCTCTCTGAAGGCCCCCAGAAGGAATCGACAAGGCCAAGGCCCTAATTTAGACTTTTAGCCTCCAGAACTGTGATCAACAAATTTCTGTTCTTGAAAGCCAACCACTTTGTGGTGTTTTCTCATAGCAAAACTAAGACCGGGGTGTCTGTCCAATAAGAATAAAGAGAGTTTCTCATCGTGAAGCTGGTGATGATGATGTTTGCTTCACTATGCTGACCGTTAATCTTTCTAAAAACATTTGGTTCCAAACTTGTGTGCTCTTGGGGACTAGGCAGTGCTCCTAATAAAATAGCATATGGAACAAATTTGTTAACGATGGTTATTGACATCAGAGGCGTCACCTCTCGGGAAGGTGATGTCTCCACGTCCATGTGCAAAGCCTGGGGAAGGTCTCAGGAAGCTCCATGTGGTCCGCTTTGGCCTCTGACAGGTGCAAACTCGGAAGGTGCTGGAGCTCTCTGCCACCCGGACTCTCGTCTTAAGACCTCAGTCTAGCTGGGAGCGTTGTGTTTTAAGTCAGGGATTCCAACCAAGTCTTTTGGGTTCAAACCCCTGCTGATAATTTGCATTTCCACCCCAGATATATTTAATCAGAATCTACATTTTAACAAGATCCCCAGGTGATTCTTATGTATAATACATTTTGAGAACCACTACTCCACTAGTGGTTCTCAGAATTGGTCCCTAACCAGCAGGATTAGCATACCTTGGGAACTTCTTAGAAATGCACATTCTCTGCGGAGGTTCAAACCAGAATGGACCAGTTGGAAGCCCTGTTTTAAATTTCCTTTTAAAATACAGAAACTTTGCTAGAAGCAATGAGAATTATTGAAGGGATGGGAATCAGTACCTCTGGGGAGAGGCTAACAGAATCTTAGTTACTTACGAAAACAAAGCTGCAGACATGGCTTAATTGTTGTTGAGCAACCTGGGTGCACCCTCTTTGTCTCTCTGGTAGAATGGAAGAAAGCCCCAGGATTACAACAAGAAGCAGGAGTGAGCCTGCCTGCCAGAAAGGGCTTCTGACTCTTGCTCAGCGCGGTTCCGAATTTCTCAAGGGCGATGAGGGAGCTCCTTTCCTGAGATTGCATAGAACCCCCAACTGCAAAATACAACTTTCTTCCCTTAGGGGAGGAGAGAAGGGAATCTGATGACTCCTTAGCTTGTAAAACATCCTAGAAAATCATAGCGGTCAGAACTGACAGAGATGACCCTGATTGCATGAAAATTCATTGTTGTTGTTGTTGTTGGGTGCTGTTGAGTCAATTCTGACTCCTAGCAACCCCATGTGACAGAGTAGAACTGCCCCGTAAGGTTTTCTAGGCTGTAAATTTTTAGATGAGCAGATCGCCACATCTTTCTCTCGAGCCACTGGGTGGGTTCGAACCGCCAACCTTCTGGTTAGCAGCCAAGAGCTTAACTACCAGGGCTCTTAAAAAATTAGTTATCTACCTTAATTTTACAAATCAAACCTCACCTAGGTACCCTTCGCTGCGCGGCAGGGCCCAGGACTGACACAAAGACACTTCATTTCAACTGCATTTATGTGCCCATGAAAGTGAAGTCATCAGACTCTGAAGAACCACACATTCAATGTGTGATCAACAAATAAAAAAAGATAACACTTTCACTCACGTCTAGTTATTTTCTCGATAACCTTTCCCATGTGTTTTACTCTAACAAGTTCATGAGAGCCAAGGTATGACCCTGAGTATATCCCAACTGAATTTAGAGACCATCTCAGGAATAGATTTGATGCTTTGAACACTGATGACCAAAGACCAGATGAGTTGTGGAATGACGTCAAGGACATCATACACAAAGAAAGCAAGAGGTCGTTAAAAAGAAGGAAAGAAAGAAAAGACCAAAATGGATGTCAGAAGATACTCTGAAATTTGCTCTCGAAATAATAATGAAGAAACAATGAAGTAAAAGAGCTGAACAGAAGATTTCAAGGGGTGGCTCAAGAAGACAAAGTAAAGTATTATAATGACATGTGCAAAGACCTAGAGTTAGAAAACCAAAAGGGAATAACATGCTCAGCATTACTCAAGCTGAAAGAACTGAAGAAAATATTCAATCCTCAAGTTGCAATATTGAAGGATTCTATGGGCAAAATATTGAACGATGCAGGAAGCTTCAAAATAAGATGGAAGGAATACACAGAGTCACTATACCCAAAAGAATTGGTCAATGTTCAACTGTTTCAGGAGGTAGCATATGATCAGGAACCGACAGTACTGAAGGAAGAAGTCCAAGCTGCACTGAAGGCATTTGTGAAAAACAAGGCTCCAGGAATTGACGTAATATCAATAAAGATGTTTCAGCAAACGAATGCAGCACTGGAAGCGCTCACTTGTCTATGCTAATAAGTTTAGAAGACATCTACCTGGCCAACTGACAGGAAGAGATCTGTATTTATGCCTATTCCAGAGAAAGGTGATCCAACAGAAAGCTGAAACTATCGAACAATATCATTAATATCACATGGAAGTAAAATTTTGCTGAAGGTCATTCAAAAATGGCTGCAGCAGTATATTGACAGAGAACTGCCAAAAATTCAAGCCAGATTCAGAAGAGGATGTGGAACCAAGGATATCATGGCTGATGTCAGGTGGATCCTGGCTGAAAGCAGAGAATACCAGAAAGGTGTGTTTACCTGTATTTTATTGACTATGCAGAGGCATTCAACTGTGTGGATCATAACAAATTACGGATAACATTGCAAAGAATGTGATTTCCAGGACACTTAATTGTGCTCATGAGGAACCTGTACATAGATCAAGAGGCAGTTGTTCGAGCAGAACAAGGGGATACTGCGTGGTTTAAAATCAGGAAAGGTGTGTGTCAAGGTGTGTGTCAAGGTTGTATCCTTTCATCACACTTATTCAGTCTGTACGCTGAGCAAATAATTCAAGAACCTGGGCTATATGAAGAAGAACTCAGCATCAGGATTGGAGGAAGACTAATTAACAATCTGCGATATGCAGACGACACAACCTTGCTTACTGAAAGTGAAGAGGACTGGAAGCACTTACTGATGAAGATCAAAGACTACAACCTTCAGTATGGATTACACCTCAACATAAAGAAAACAAAAATCCTCACAATCGGACCAATAAGCAACATGATAAACAGAGAAAAGACTGAAGTTGTCAAGGATTTCATTTTACTTGGATCCACAATCAACACCCATGGAAGCAGCAGTCAAGAAGTCAAACGATACATCGCATTGGGCAAATCTGCTGCAAAAGACACCTTTAAATTGTGGTGTTGGCAGAGAATATTGAATGTACAATGGACTGCCAAAAGAATCAACAAATCTGTCTTGGAAGAAGTACAACCAGAATGCTCCTTAGAAGCAAGGATGGCGAGAGTATACGTCTTACATACTTTGGATGTGTTATCAGGAGGCATCAATCCCTGGAGAAGGACATCGTGCTTGGTAAAGTAGAGGGTCAGCGAAAAAGAGGGAGAGCCTCAAAAAGATGGGTTGACTCAGTGGCTGCAACAATGGGCTCAAGCATAACAACGATTGTGAGGATGGTGCAGGACCAGGCCATGTTTCGTTCTGTTGTACATAGGGTCACTATGAGTCAGAGTCGACTCAATGGCACCTAACAACAACAACAGAATCAAGGTCCCTGAGTGCCTCAAATGGTTTGCAGTAGTCTACTAACCTAAAGATTGGCAATTTGAACCTACCCAGCAGTGTCATGGAAGAAAGGCCTGGCTATCTGCTTCTGTAAAGGTGATAGCCAAGAAAACCCTGTGGAGCAGTTCTACTCTGTAACACATTGGGTCACCGTGAGTTGGAATCAGTTTAGAATCAGAGCACGTGGCCAGCTGTAGCGAGGACCCTGAGACTTGCCCAGGGTCACACAGCCTTTCCCGAGACCAGTGTCCTGGCCCAGAATGAGCATCTTTCTCCTCTTCTGCGCTGTTCCTCATGAACGGAACGCTTTCCTTCTCCCTTCTGTGTCTGAAATTCAGTGTCTGTTGCTGAGCTCCTGGAAATGGAAACCCCACATCTGCTTCATAGGATGGAAGCCCAGTTGTTTGTCTGTTTAGAGGGAGCAAATCCCAACCTTCAGCAGGACTGGAAGGTGAGAAGTTATTGCTCCACTGGCTGTGCAACCATCTTGTCTGCCTGGCCTAAGTAAGGCTCTGCTTATTCCTCTGGGCGTGGTTTCCATCCTGCAAATTGCCCCCGGAAGGTGTTTGGAAGGCAGCAGTGTGTGTGTGTGCATGGGCATGTGTGTATGTGTGTGTTTCACGGGCAGCATGCTTTCGTTTAACCGATGATTTATTATTTGTTACCCGAGGTGTTGGGTGGAAATCAATGGCGCAATCCCTGTTACTTTACGATGGATTTTTCTCTTCGGGGGCCGGAGTGATGTGTGAGCACTGTAAGGACGGAATGCCACCTTTAGTGGCCTGGCCTGGTGGAAATCAGAGCAGCGTTCGGCCTGCTGAGTCTGAGTCGTCCGGTACGCAAGGTGCGTGGCCATGTGTCCGCAGGTGGATACGCTGAGCTGATGGTTAGAATTCGATGTGCTGGTGAGAATTGCTTGGCTCTTTAATATAATGGGTTTAATGGCTGGTAGGAAAGTGCATTTGAAGCAACCCCGTCACCAAATGGTACCACATTGGGGGGGCCCAAAGCCTCCGTGGGAAGAACCACTGTGACCCAATGGCAGTGGGACAGCCTCCTTGGCACGAGGGGCCTGCCTCTGGGTAAGCCCCTCACAGCCTCTGCTCTCAGTCTGCTTGTGGGTCCACTCTGTTGCCCGCCCCCAGCCAGGGTGCAGGTCCCCAAGAGCTGGTGGGGGTGCACCTGCCCATGTGGCCGCCACACTCTGCTGCTCCACCAGGGCTGGGGCCTTGGGGCAAATGAAGGTGTGATGTCATTCACACCTGCTGGAGGCACGAGGCCAGCATTACTCAGGGCTCTTCGGGATGCAAGAGACAGAAGGCAGTTCAAACTCCCCAAAGTCCACGCACCTAAGACCCATGAAAGTTCAAGACCAGCTGTGCCTGCTGGTCCGACGTCACCCTCAGAGCCTCCCTGTCACCACAGCTCAGCTCTGCCTTCCTTTGTCTTCTGCTCTGGCGGGGGCTTTCCCACACACACTCATAAACACACACACACACTCACTCATAAACACACAAACTCATAAACACACACACTCACTCAGAAACATGCACTCACTCACTCAGAAACATACACACAGTCACTCATAAACACACACACACACTCAGAAACACACACACTCATAAACACACACACTCACTCAGAAACATGCACTCACTCAGAAACACACACACACTCACTTGTAAACACACACACACTCAGAAACACACACACTCAAAAACACACACACTCAGAAACATGCACTCACTCAGAGACACACACACACACTCATAAACACACACTCTCACTCAGAAACACACACACTCCTCATAAACACACACTCATAAACACACACACATACACTCAGAAACACACACACTCACTCAGAAACACCCACACTCACTCATAAATACACACACTCCCTCAGAAACACACACACTCACTCCTAAACACTCAGAAACACTCATGCTTACTCATAAACACATTCACCCATAAACACTCACATACACTCACTCAGAAACACACACAAGCACTCATAAAGATATAACTCATAAACGCACAGACTGGCACACACAAACTCACACACAGTCTCACAAACACACTCACACAGACTCACAAATTCACATGCATACACACTCATAAACACAGACTCACGCACACACTCAAACACACAGACTCACACATACTCATAAACACTCACACAGACTCACAGACTCGCACACACTCACACAGGGCAGGCGTGGGGGGCTGTTTCCTCTCTGAGCTCCCTCCCCTTTGCTCCCCTTCCTGCTCCCACTGCCCCCCACCCCCACCCCTTTGTTTTTCTGGTTCTCAGCTTCACCTCTAGGGCTTCTTTTTCCCCAAACCCGGCCCAGCTGCACCCACCTCTGCAGGCCCTCCCTCTGGACTCTGGGTTTGGCGGATGAGCGCCCTGACCCCAACCAGCCCCAAAGATGGTGGCAGCGGCTCCGTCGGCAGCTGTGGCCGCCTGGTGCCCTGGCCTTTTCCCACCCTTAGAGCCCTGCCCAGGCTCGGGGCCCCCAGTTAGTACTTTACCCGGTCAGTGCTGCGAACATTCCATTCCTTTCACATGAGTAATAGCAAGGCAAGTCCAAGAAATGTCCCGTATTTTCCCCTTGTTGTTGCCCAAGTGATTATCCAACAGCCATGTCACATGAGGAGGCCCACGGGGGCCACCCCACGAGGGTGAGACCCCGCCTCGGTGAGCGCGGCGCCCCGGGGCCTGTCAGGGAGACCACCTCAGTCCCAGGACCCTTAGCCACATGGGGGCCTCGTGCCTCGGGTCTGGGAAGAGCCAGCTGGTAGGACACCTGGTCCTTTCCCTCCTGATTTGAAAGTCATTTTGAATTAGTTTTAAGGGTTCCACAGAGAGGTTTTGCTTTTAGAAAAATTCTGTCAAGATACTTAACCTTTGGATACACAACCTTTCTTTAATTTAGTATCAGAACACACATTTTTAACGCCCGGGGATCTCCGTCAGGATCTCAGAATGAATCTGGTGTTTCGGGGTAATCTTCAGAAGGGCTGGCGCTGTCCGTGCCTCATTGCCTGCTGCCTGATTTCTTGGTGGTGGGATCTGAGCCCCTTGAGCCGTCAGAGCAGCTCCAACTAGTGCTACCACTGGCGCTGTGCTGGCTCTTCCGGCTGAAGAGGAACGATCTCCCTGCAGAAGGAGTAAGCTGGAAAACATCCGTGACAAGTACAGGGTGCATTCGGGCGGAGGTTTCCCTGCTGTGTCAAGATGCATGAGAAATAAAATGAACCATGGTGTGAGGCAAGAGATGTTTCGGGAAACCAGCCGCATGGACGCACGAAAGCAAACGGGAGAACAGGCACTTAAGCTTCTCTAGAGCAGGTGCTTGTGATTTAAACAGGGACGAATTATAGGATCACAAGGCAGCTCCTGTCATTGAGGGGCCAGGGAAAGTGGGTTTTTAAGAGGCACGACCGGGAGGTAAGGCCTTCTCAGCAGGACTTCCACATCAGCTAAATGTTCCTGTTCTCCCTGCCTCCCCTTGCCGAACTCACGGCATGCTAAAGACCCAAAGTCATCAAAAACGGTGAGATGACAACCCCAGTAAATGTTAGTCGGGGTCCCCCTGGATGATCAGAACGTGGAAACGTTGGCACAGGCCCACGTAACGTGGCACTTGAGTCTTTCCCGAAGACTCTCAATAATGTGTCACGTTTCTATCTAGCAGTTCTGGAGCACTGATAGAGCTCTAACTGAGCGTGACAGCAAATAGCCACGACAATGAATAAGCGAGGCAGCAACCCTCGGGCTGGTCCCATCTCTAGTTTAAGCAGAGACATCTGGAGGGGACCCCGAGAGACCTGGAAATGTACATTCCCAGGCCAGGAAAAGGCCCTTCAAGTGGCTGATGCTAATGCAGTAGTTCAGTGGTAGAATTCTCGCCTTCCACGCGGGAGACCCGGGTTCGATTCCCAGCCGATGCACCTCAAGCACAGCCACCACTCGTTTATCATTGGAGGCTTGTGTATCATGCTGAACAGGTTTCAGTGGAGACGGACTAGAAAGAAAGGACTTGCAATCTACTACGGAAAAAAGTTAGCCAGTGAAAACCTTATGGATCACAATGGTCTGGTCCCCTTGTGCATGGGGTTGCCGTGAGTAGGGCTGACTCCACAGCAGCTAACAGCAACAGTGTAATCTTTAGCACATCCCTCGTCGTCTGAGCTCTGGAACAGGGTTGCTGATTTTGTCCCATCTGGCACAGTGGTTAAGCGCTCGGCTGCTAACCAAAAGCTAGGTGTTTTGAGCCACCAGCCGTTCTACGGAAGAAAGATGTGGCAGCCTGCTTCCGTAACGATTACAGCCTTGGAAGCCCTTGGGGGCAGTTCTACTTTGTCCTACGGGGTCGCTGTGAGTCGGAATCAACTCAGCGGCAATGGGTTTTGGATGAATCTTTATGGAAGTAGATTGCCAGGCCTTTCTTCTGAAGTGTTTCTGGGTGGGTTCAAACTGCCAACTTGAGGTTAGTAGTTGAGTGATACAGATCAGCCCTATTCGTACAGGGAAGAGAGGCCGGTCCTTTGAAAGAGCAGGTATTGGGGAGGTATCCTCGTGTCTTTATTTTCCTGGTGGTGTTTGGCTACAAGCCACAGAATCTGACTCTGGTTAGCTTAGTAAGAAAAGAAAAGGAACTTACTGGAAGGCTACTGGGTAGTTATCAGAATCAACGGCACAGCTGGAGAACTGGGCTCAGAAATGGAACAGGAGCCTGGGCTGGCAGCCAGCATGAGGTTCAAGGCCATGCGGCAGGAAGGTGCCTGGGGGTGGGATGGGCAGGCAGGTGGGAGCCTGCAGTGGGGGATGGAGTGCTTTGTACCACCAAGAGGACGGGTAAGTGGGTGCTTCTTAAAATAGGAAGAGTTTAAGTTGCTGAGGGCAGCCCCTAAAAGTCAGAAATTCACTTCACCTGGTCTACACTGGGAAACCCTTGTGGTGTAAGTGGTTAGGAGCTACGGCTGCTAACCGAAAGGTCAGCAGTTCGAATCCACCAGGCACTCCTTGGAAATCCTATGAGACAGTTCTACTCTGTCCTATTGGGTCGCTATGAGTCAGAATCTACTTGATGGCAATGGGTTTGGTTTTAGGTTTTGGTCTAGATTGAGCTCAAGTGTTACTTGGCTACAAGTATGCTCAGCATTGCAATATTAGTATGTTCCTGAAAAGTTACTTTAAACCATGTTTTATATACATTATACAGCAAGCCAGTCCTGTCGAGTGGACACTGATTCATGGCGACCCCATGTGTAACAATAGAACTGTGCTCTGTAGGGTTTTCAATGGCTGATTTTTCAGAAGTAGATGGCCAGACGTTTCTTCTGAGGTGCCTGTGGATGGACTTGAACCTCCAACCTTTCAGTGAGCAGCCAAGTGTGTTAACCGTTTGCACCACCCAGAGACTCTTTTATATAGGCTAGTTAAGCTTCATAGTTTTTAGAAGTCTGTAAATAATTATTTTGAAAAGCAGCTGATCCTTTTAGAGAACAAATAACCAGGTAAACATTTTTTAATATCAGGACTGTAGCGTATTCTTATGCAAATAACACTCGCCTTCTATGTTTGTTTGCCATTGCTCCCCCCCCCCCCGCCCCCAGGTATTTTCATAGGTGCTGATATGCCAGTTTGTTTTTCTTTACACGTTTCTGTGAAAAAATACTAACATAACGTACTTACGAAAATACCTCTTGGGGGGGAGGGCAGTTGGCAGACAAACTAGCAGGTGCGCGTTATTTGCATAAAATACCGTACATGTTGCGTTTTCTCAAAGCAGAGTATCCAATATCTATGTTTCCTCCTTTGCCTACAGTGAGGAAACGTTGCAACTTCATAGATAACTGCTGGCAGTGTCTCATGCTGTGAGAAAAAACACTGAGTTTCTTTTTCTTCTTCCTCCTTTTTTTTTTTTTTTCCTTTTTCTTTCTCCGCCATAATTGATTGTCTTTTGGAAGGAAGGAGAGGCTGTTAAAAATTTTAAAGAGCTTGTATTTATTTTATTCTTATCGGCAAGACTGCTCTGACATTCGCTTACTTTGGAATTAAGAAAGGGAGCAAACCCCCACAAAAAATCCCAAATCTATTGCTGCCGAGTCAATCCCGACTCGTAGCAACCCTATAGGACAGAGTAGAACTGCCCCATAGAGTACCCAAGGATTGGCTGGTGGATTCGAACTGCTGACCTTTTGGTTAGCAGCCGAGAGCTTAACCACTGCACCACCAGGGCTCCCAGAAAAGGGGCATTTGAAGGAACCCAGTGGAGGAGTGGGCGTTTCTCATTGATCCACGTGTTGAGTCACATTCAGAGAATTCCCCTTCAGCGTCAGTTTTCTTCTTCTGTAACAGGCTTTAAACTGCAGCAGATATTAGCTCAGTTTCCTCGAGCTTCATTCACGTTTCCAGGATCACTGAGCTCCAGAGACAAGGCTGCGGAGCTGGGCAGGGTCCTGGCTGGGGCGGGTGTGAGAGGTTTGGACTTTCTGCTCTTTATACCCCAGAGAAAGGGTCTGTGTGTCACAAATAGTACTGGTGGCCATGTGGAGAGAGGAAGGCAGGGAGACCAGGGACACTGCTGTCATAATGAGGGGGAGGGGAGGGAGAGAAACAGACAGAGAGCAAGAAGGAGGGTGGAGGAGAGGAGGGGCGGAGGGAGGCACTGAGACAGTGGAGAGAAAAGAGAGATGCTAAGAGCAGTTACCGCCCCTATGACAGGAACGTTCTCAGCTCATGTCTCCTTTAACCCACCGAGGAACCCAACAGGTGGGTAGACTGGCGTGGCCTTTGCCCTGGGGTTAGGTTCTCACGCGCCTCTAGGGAGGTGGCACCTTGCCGCCCTGCAGTGAATTTCTCGATAAGTCTAATTCAGCTACTTTTTCCTCCAGCGCTGGAGCAGACGGCTGCTCACGGGCTGACACCCTGTGAGGTCCTGGCTTCCATGTTCAGGGACTGTGTTATTTGAAAAACACATGCCTTTAAATACAGGAATTGCTCAGTGTGGCAAGATGCTGCCCTCGAGAGGGGACGGTGCATTCCCTTCGTGCCGTTGAATCGTCGTGAGCTTAACGTATATAAGAGGTCTGCTCCATCTTACCGTTAGGAAAACTGTGGCTCCGAGAAGAAAAATAAATTGTTCAGGACCACATGACTAGCAGGTGACAGAGCTGGAGTCCAGCCCAGGACTGCCTGTCCCCCAAACCAGAGAAGCACGGCCAGGCCTGGCGCTCCCCGTGGGGATGCAGAGCAGCGGCTTCAAGGGGGTGCTCCTGGGAGCATACACCAGAAAAACGTGTTGCTATCAAGTGTATTCTGACTCATAGCAACCCTATAGGACAGAGCAGAACTGCCCCACAGGGCCCCCAAGGCTGTAATCTTTACAGAAGCAGACTGCCGCGTCTGTCTCCCACAGAGCAGCTTGTGACCTTTGGTTAAGCAACTGAGCATTTAACCACTGCACCACTAGGGCTCCTTCCCTGGACACATAGGCAATTTGTGTGTGCCATTTTCTGTAATTCCGGACCATGATTTTGAGATGCTTACATCTTAGATAAAATACGTGGCTAAAGAAATTAGAGTAAGTAACAGCGTTCGGGGGATTGTTTGTTCATTGATGGCAGAACACAGGTGATTCTGATTTCGAGGGGGGCGGGGCACCAAGTGAACCACTTTGCCGATTTGACTGTAGTTCTGTTGTTAGTTGCTTCCCGGTCAACGCGGAGTCACGGCGACCTCGTGTATGACAGAAGGAAACGTTGCCCGGTTCTGTGCCAACTTCGAGATCGTTGGCCTGTTGGAGTCCACTGTTGCGGCCACTGTGTCCATCCATCTCATTGAGAGGTTCCCTCTACCTCACCAAACACGATGTGCTTTTCAAGCAATTGATCTTGCCTCATGATGTGTCCAAAGTAAGTGAGTCAGAGTCTTGCCATTCTCGCTTTTAAGGAGCATTCTGATTGTACTTTTAAGAGAGAATAATAATTCCTTTTTTTTCTGGTGCATTTTAATGGATAAGCATCATAGCTTTATTCTACTCAGATGGCTTTTCCCATATTTTACATAATATTTAGACATAAAACAGAAAGCGCTATCTTTTTGGGGCTAAAAACATTGATACACTCTTCAAAACCTATTAGAGGGAACATCGATTTCCCATATAGAGTAATCCTGAATTGCTCTTTTTCTCAAGATTCGTAAATGCATTAATGATAGCCTTCAGATTTATAGTTAAAGTCAAACTTGTATGGGGTTTCATTTGAGAGAGTCACAAACCTTCCGAAGTTCACATTTGCTGTTTTTCATTTATGTGTCCAAGATATTTCACGCAGCGTCGAAGCAGACTTTAAACTTCCTTGAAATCAGTCTGATTTGCCCTTGTTCTGTCTATCTGCTCATCTTCTGTGGGCCTCCTCCCCGCTTGGGTGAACTTTTTTGCTACTGATAGGTTTGTTACTTGCTTCCTTAGAGATTGGAATTTCGAAGTGGGAAGGAAATAGTGGAAAACTGAATGCAGATACAGTGATTCCTTAAATGTTTTTAAGTGTACGTGGGATCTTGGGTTTGTATTGATCATTCCTTCCTTCTTTGGGAGGTTTCTGGTGTCAATCCATTTTACTTTTCCGTGTCTTTAATGCTTTTTCTTTGTTCACCTAGAATCATGTTTTCCCGCTGGGCAACAGATTCGCTGTGCTGGGCTAGGTTAGCAGGTAGCCTGTGGTTGTAAAAACATCAGCAATGATGACTAAGAAAAGAGTAAGCACCCTGTTACGGGCCCAGTATTACAAGTGTGTATTTGGAAATGTGTTTCTACCTTTGAAATAGTATCTTGGAAAGGACGATCTTGGTAAGTTAGGGCCTGCACCGATGATGTCACATTAGAATAAAATAAGAACATGCAGTTTTATATGATGCTTCTGTAAGCCCAGCTTTGATAGCCAAACACACACCGGGACTTGTGTTACAGTAAATCACCTTTCATGCTGGAAGATGAAATCATCTGGGTAACCACGTAAAGTGGCATGTCTGTTAAACACAGAGATTGTTGTGAATAGATTTATGGATTCGATTTGTCTGCAGTTGTCAAAACCTCGTTAATTTTAAGCCCGATGATACCGCTTGCTGTCTCAAATCACTTTTAAATTACACATGTGCTACTTGATCTTAAACACAAAATTAAAGCTTGGATTAGTAGACGTTCCAAGCTACAACATTTAACCATTGTATTTGGGAGGAAGGAGTTTAATACAGATTGTAAAATAAAATTAGGAGGTACTTTGCATTCATGGTGGCGTATGTAATTAGGTTCTGTCAGCTGTAGTTTTTCAGATTAATTTGATCCACGATGGATGCTACTTAAATAAGCTTATAAATCCCTTTATAATTCTAAATTGTTATATAAATCCTTAATATTAATGTAATAAAGTATTTGAGGTAAATTATTTGGAAGTATGGGTTGCATGGCAAATAGGTAAAACCTGATTTTTTATTTTTAGAAATCAGAGTAGATTACATATTTGGTTTGTTTAACAAATACAGGTATTTAAGTCCCTACCTGGCCGGGTGCTAAGGACACGAAGGTCCAGAAGCCTTGGGCACTGTCCTCAGGACACTGACAATCTGGGTGACATCTCCAGAGGGTTTCCTGGAACACATTTCCGCGAGATGCTCTGCTGGGTGCGGTCAGGTTTGTCAAGAGCTGCAGCTCCACTTGAGAGGGTGCAGGGAGCACCCACATTTCCAAACCCTTTGACTGCAGGGACGCTCTTTTTCATGAGGTTCTCGATCTGTTGGTCTGGACTCTGAGCTTCTTAACCTGGGCTCTCCCGAGTGTTCACAGATAGAATTCAGGGAGCCTGTGGAGCCCCTGAAGCCCTGGAGGTGGCACAGCGGTTAAGCGTTCAGCTGCTGACTAAAAGGTCGGCAGCTGGAATCCACCACCTGGGAAACCCTATGGGGCAGTTCCATCCTGTCCTATAGGGTTGCCATGAGTTTTTTTTTTTTTAAATGGAGTCCCTGGATGGTGCAAACGGTTAACACACTCGGCGGCTAACCAAAAGGTGGAGGTTCTAGTCTGCCCAGAGGTGCCTCAGAAGAAAGACCTGGCAATCTATTCCCCCAAAATTAGCCATTAAAAAACTCTCTGGAGCACAGTTCTACTCTGCCACACATGGAGTTCTTTACGCAAAGGAAAAGAATCCTGGATGTGCAGAAAAAAATGTGAACCGACGTATTCTAAGAGAATATCCTGTTCCATTTTTTTTTAACTAGGAGCCTTTTGTTAACGCAGTGGAGTATGAGCGTGTGTTCTACCGTTGTTTGTGGCTCTCTCCACAGCCCCGTTGGTTTAGAGGATCATTCTGCCTTGATCTCCGTCATTCCATCACCTCTCCCCAGTGGAACTCATCCCCCAGCAGAGACTTACACAAGTCTCTTGTGGACCTTTTTAAATGGGCAGCTAAACGCTGACTTACTAATAACTGAATCTAGGAGTCAAATTCCAATCCTGTCTTCAGTGGTTAACGTTTTTAGGAACCATAGAGCTTGCTCGTGATCCATAGATTAGTTTTACCATTCTGTTAAGGAATATGAAGAGGAATCTAAGGCTAGGTTGTATATAGTATTTTTATTCAATTCAGCTAAAGGCCTGCTTATGATTCTCCTCTTCCCCACCAACAAGAAAAATAAAACTAAAAATAAATGCAGCATACATGTTGAAAATTAATGTTTGGCAAGAAAAAAGACAGAGTGCCACGTGGAAGGACTCAGCCATGTGTTCCTTACTGCCTTCCAGCGTGCTTTAGCTGTAAATCATTGCCATAAATGTAATATTTGGCACACTGTGGCCAAGTGTATGCAAATAGATGTTAAGGGCTTATGGCCGGGGGTAGAAGAGATATAAAAAAAGACTCTTACCCTCCAGGTGTTTGCAGTTCCCTCTGGGAAAATGAAGATGCACACAGGCAAAGTGACAACGACATTGATGGAGACGTGTCAGCGTCGAGGTCCTTTCTGCTCTTGTATGTCTCGTGGAGGCACATCATCACACACTCAGTTTCCTCGTGACCACGTCCGCTCTATTCTTCCCTTAGGTGGTGGGGAAAGAAGGGTGTGTTCACACACGTGTGTGCTCACACCCCGCCCCCCCACCCCCTGCATCATTTGTCTATGGCCGGCTGTAACAGATAAACACAAACTGAGCGCCTTAACACAATGCCCATTTACTGTCTCACAGGGCCCAAGGGTCAGCAATCTGGGTGCAGCGTGGCTGGGCTGGTTCCCACAGGGAGTCAGCAGGCCTGCGTTCCTTTCTGGAGGCTAGGGAATGAAGCTGCTTCCAAGTTTCTTCAGGATGTGGCCAGAGTCCATTTCCCTGTGGTTGTAGGACTGAGGTCCCCGTTTCCTTGCTGGCTGCTGACTGGGGTCATCCTCAGGTTCCAGAGGCTGCCTGCCTTCCTTGGCGGGTGGCCCCCTTCCTCCATCTCCAAAGCCAGAAAGGACGGATCTAGCCTTTCTCCCACTTCCGGCCTCTCTGAGCTCTCTCACTCTGACTGACTCTTCTCTCTTCCTCATCTGCGTTTAAGGGCTCCTGTGATTATATCAGGACCCGCCCAGATGATAACCCAGGAGAAAACCAGTGTTGGCAAGTCGACCTCGACTTGTGGTGAGCCCATGTGTGTCACACCCGTGTGTGCACCATAGGGTTTACAATGGATGATTTTTATGAAGCAGATCACCAGGCCTTTCTTCCGAGGCCCCTCTGGGTGAACTCAGACCTCCAACCTTGTGGTTGGCAGCTGAGTGAATTAACGTATATACCACCCAGGGACTCCTAACCCAGGATGATGCCCCTATTTTAAGGTCAGCAACCTTAATTATTTAGTAACTTTAATTCCATCTGCAAAGCCCTGTCACAACCGCGCCTAGATTAGTGTTTGATGGAAAATGAATCAGGACATAGAAATCTTGGGGGATATTTTTAGAGTTCTGCCTGTCACCCCTCCCCACACACATGCACACCCAGGAACAGAAAAATGATAAAAAATGAAGTTGTCCCGAGCGACTGTTTGTGGGGAAGAGATTTGTTTCCATTTCAGGGACAATATGTGCTGTGATAATTCTGTGGTATTTACACATTTGGTGTTTAAGGCTCGTGGACCACATTATACATATCTTAAGGAATTCTCTTTACATAAATTAGGATCATTTTCTCTTTCCTGAAAACATAGCGGCATGCCACACATTCTGGAGGAAATGAGGGGCTGTCTACACCACGAGCCAAATTAAACTCGGGGAGAGTTCAGATGTGGGATGGAAATGTGCTCCAGTCACGGCATACTTTAAGTTTTCTAGCCCTTGCCTTGCAATCACAATCACAAATTAATATTAAAAAGCTATTTAATTATACTATGAAGACTGCAGCCGAGGTTCCCTGACATTTCATGGAGAAAGTGACCCTGAGCATACATAGTGTTGACCTCCGTGGGATTGCCCAGGAGCGGCCTCTCCTAGCGGGGAAAGAACACTGTGGTGGATAGAAGGGACGCGGTTTGGGGGTTTTCTCTCTCCAGTTGCCCCAGGCTGGGCCATCTTTCCTAACTCCTGCCATCTCCTTAAGCCTCAGTGTTCCCATCCTGGGAATGACAACCTTCAGTTTCGGATTTAATGAAGTAATGTCTTAAAAAAATACTTTGTAAGCTATGAGGCGCTAGACACCCTTGTAGTTAAGCAGCCACGCGCACAGAGAATGAGACAGAGATTGTAACTTCCTCGGCTTTCTTTCTCACACTATTTCTGACAAATCTAGGACCGTTAGCGTGAGCGAGGTTTCTACAGTGAAGATTCTTTGCAGGGCATAATCTTGGAATTACAGCAAGATGAGGCCACGCTTCCTTTCTCGGAGAACCAGAAGCAGTTCACGGAGGGGTAGGGGTGCCTGCCGTATCGGCAGACATGTTCCCAGTTCACAGGCGCTAGTTTATGGCTTCACTGGGGGCTAGAGTGTGAACGCTGTTATATCAGGATGACATTCTTGTCCTTTAATGTGTTAGAGTATATGCTTGGCTTTGGGGAGACAGTCACACTTTTGCCTTTTGGGACATGTCTTTGAAATCTACCAGTTGCTGTGGAGTTGGTTCTGACTTATGGTGACCCCATGTGTCATGGTTTGAATGTGTCCCCCAAAAAATCAATTTGGCTGAGCCATGATTCCCAGAATTGTGTGGTTGGCCTCCATTTTGTGATTGTAATTTTATGTTGAAGAGGATTAGGGTGGGATTGTAACACCACCCTTACCCAGGTCACATCCCTGATCCAATGTAAAGGGAGTTTCCCTAAGGTGTGGCCTGCGCCACCTTTTAGCTTACAAGAGATAAAAGGAAAGGGAAGCAAGCAGAGAATCGGGAACCTCATACCACAAGAAAGCAGTGCCAGGAGCAGAACACGTCCTTTGGACCTGAGGTTCCTGCGCAGAGAAGCTCCTAGTCCAGGGAAAGATTGATGATGACGAGGACCTTCCTCCAGAGCCGACAGAGAGAAAGACTTCCCCTGGAGCTGACGCCCTGAATTTGGACTTGAAGCCTACTAGACTGTGAGAGAATAAATTTCTCTTTGTTAAAGCCACGCACCTGTGGTATTTCTGTCAGAGCAGCACTAGATGACTCAGACACCATGTGTGTCAAAGCAGAACTGTGCTCCATAGCATTTTCAATAGCTTATTTTTCAGAAGTAGTTGGCCAAGCCTTTCTTTCAAGGCACCTCTGGTTGGACTCGAACCTCCAACCTTTCGATTAGCAGCAAACGTGTTAACCATTTGCACCACCCAGGGACTCCTTTGAAATCTAACTCTCAAAGATTAAGGTGCTATCTGCCCATTGAGCTTGGCTTTCACTCCAAGCTGAAAACCCTCATTTACTTCTTAGATGGCTTGGCGATAGGTCGACTTGCCCAGAATTCTGCATTCTCCCTGAGGGTAGGTCCTATCTTTTAGGGATGCTGAGGCTCCTCAAACTCTGAACCTTAGGTTATCCCAGCTCAGCCCTGGTCGGGGAACTTGGGTGACGTGAGACAGGACGTCAGAGAAGCAACCTGAACAGGAAGCCAGGCCCCCCAGCCCTGGGTCCGACAGCTCTCCTTCCAGAAGAGAAACTCACCCCACCCCGCCTGGCCCCGTGCTCTGCGGAGGTCTTGAAACCCTGGGGAGCTGTCCCTGTGGCTGCCGCAGATCGGTTCTCAGCACGCGTGCGGGGACTATTGCTGCAGGGGGTGACTGCCCCCTTCCACCAGTGGCCTCGCTGTGGGTGGTAGCTCATCCATAAGAGACAGAGCCTTGGGGGTCAGGGGTCATTAGCGGCCTCCTCGGCCCCAAGGCCAGCAACCGCTGTGAGCCTTTTTCTTTAGACCTGTAAGGAGAGGCACGCTTTGTCCGTTTCTGATGACACGGAGCCAGGTGGCTGCCTGGAGTTTGGGGATCCCCATGAGTATTTCCTCCTGCCCACCCCACGTACCCCCGTACCCTCCGCCTGCTCTTGGTCCCTGCCTTGCACAGCTCCATGATGTCTGCAGACCCTCTCATTAGCTCCGGCTGCCATCTGTGTCTGCTCTTCTGTCCTCTGGTTTCCATGGGGATGTGGTGACAATGGCAGCTCTGCTTGCTCCGGAGCCGTCCCCCCCCATATTGTCGGGTGCCGGGGTCCCCTCTGTCCCTCCATCGCCTCTCCGCCCTCCTTCCCACTGCCCAGGCTTCCCAGGGGTCTTGCTTCTGGGGTACAAAGGTGGCCTTTGCCCAGATGTGTGTGCAGCTGAGCCTCGAGTAAAGCAGAGCTTCTGTAATGAAAAACAAGCCCTGGGGGCACCACAGCCTCTCAGCTGGCAGGGTGGGCGGGCTCATCTCTGTCCACTCACATCCACCACCCCCGCCTCCTCCTTGTCCTTCACAGCCTGACGTTGGCTCACTTGCTGGGGGCACCAGAGACTCCCAGCTGGCAGGGTGGGCGGGCTCATCTCTGCCCACCCACATCTGGGACTTTGATCCACCCCCCACCTGCCTTCCTCCTTGTCCTTCACAGCCTGACGATGGCTCAGTCCCTGGGGGCAGCTGCTTATGGGACGGGGCTGTCAGCTCCGTCCACTGCTCCCCCTTCTGCCCCCAGGACCCCTCTTTGACCCCAGTCCCCGTCTCCACCCATCTTCTTGAAGATAACATCTTCTTGGGCCTGTCCTGTGAGCACCCTGGCCTGGTCGCCTCCCTGGGGCTGCAGTCTTCCTGGGGTCTGCTAATAGCCCAGACATTCCCAGGGAGCCGGCCAGGCCTTGTGAGGGTGGAAGCTCCTGGAAGGGGTGAGACAAAGGTGTCATTCACGTAGACTAAGCCTCAAAGCCGTCTGATTCCTGACTGTGACCGTGAGGCAAGTAAGCCCGGACGTCTCTGGTCTTGGACGGGAGGACCTTCTCCCTCCTCTGGCCACCCAGGTGCTTTCCTCCTCACTTTGCAGGTGGCCCTTGAGTCTCAGGTGAGTAGCCTTCAGGAGACACTTGCCTTTATACGAAAACACTGTGCAGGGTGCAAACACTCTTTCTGCACCTGCCCAAGCTGCCGTCCGACCTTCCGCTGTCCGTCGTCAAGCCCCAAAGCGCTTTCTTCTCCTTTCTTAACTTCAGTATGAAAATTACCCTCTATTTGTAAGATTTCCCAGGGCTGATGTCGTCTTCTCAATGGTGACAGTACTGTTTTCTACCTTAGGCTTAATAAAATGGCCCTCATGTACCATAGCAAGGTACAGCAATCCCAGAGTGAAGTTTATGTCAAGTATGGGTTTGGGGTTGTCTTTTAAATAGAATGATAATTTGAAACTTGATATATTTTGCCTGGTTGATGAGCTTTTTATAGGATATAACTGGTAGTGGATAGATGGTTCAGTGATAGAATTCTAGCCCTCCATGCGGGAGACTGGAGTTCGATTCCCAGACAATGTACCTCATGCGCAGCCACCACCCATATGTTCGTGGTGGCTTGCGTGTTGCTGTGATGCTGAACAGGTTTCAGCAGACCTTCCAGACTAAGATGGACTAGGAAGAAAGGATTGGTGATCAATTTCTGAAAATCAGCCAGTGAAAACTCTTTTGATCACAAAGGCCCGATCTGCAATGGATCATGGGGATGGCGCAAGACCGGGCAACGTTTCGTTCCGTTGTTTGTGGGGCCGACTCACTGGCAGCTAACAGCAAGTTTATAGGTCTGGGTTTGCCTGGATCCACGGCTCTTGCCTTTGCTCTGACCCAGAGTACCCAGGGACGGAGCCCCTTCTGTCTGGAAGTGGCAGCCTGCTCTATAGGAATCTCCTGAAGTAGGCAAGAGACCACCTCCAAGAACCTGCTCTAGATGAGTCCACAAGGCCTTCACTGCACCTTGATTTCACCCACCCAGTGCTCTCACTAGGGAGGTGCTGCCCCATTTTACAGAGAGGCCACGGGGTGAAGGAGTCGAGACCATGCAGGGCCCCATAGTCAGGAGCCCTACTGAAGTGCTGATTCTGAAACCTGGGCCCAGTGGAGGTCATACCATTTCAGAACCACTTGCGTTGACTCACCCAACTTTAAGACCCATTCCCCTGGCTGATATTACATCTATAATACCATCTAAAGGAGCCCTGGTGGCATGGTGGTGAAGCGCTCGGCCGCTAACTGAAAAGTGGGCAGTTCAAACCTAATAGTGGCTCCACAGAAGAAAGACCTGGCCATCTGTTCCCATAAAGCTTACAGCCTTGGAAACACTATGGGGCAGTTCTACTCTGTCGTTTAAGGTTGCTATGAGTTGGAATCAATTTGATGGTAACAGGGGAATAGAATCTAATATTATGTAATATCTAGCTGACAATTTGAAACCCTGGTGGTGTAGTGGTTAAGAGCTACGGCTGCTAACCAAAAGATCTGCAGTTCGAATCCACCAGGTGCTCCTTGGAAACCCTGTGGGGCAGTTCTACTCCTCCCTGTAGCGTCGCTATGAGTTGGAATTGACTTGATGGCAACAGGTTTTTTTTTGTTTGTTTTTTAGCTGACGATTTCTAATTTTAAAGATTATCGAGTGTTTGCCATTGCTGTTCTTTAAGACAGATTATAGATGTGTTAACTTTGGTGAAGGGAAAGGCAATGCACAACAGAGGGGAAGTCAGCACGACTCGACCAAAGCAAAGGAAGCCACCGAGAGGAAAACCGGAGCCATGGAAATGGGGCTTGCAACCTGTGCCAGGAAACAATTTGCGTAGATGTTTTTTGAATGCTCTGTAAACTTTCACCTAAAGCACAATAAAATGTTTTTTAAAAAAAGACATAAATGATGATCTTGGCACGTCCTGAGGTGGCCTGTCTGAGAGCTGATAGGGCGTGAGTCCTGCGAGACATCACACTTAGGTCCACGTGCACGCAGCTCCCTTTAGAGGTAGCTGCTCTGTCCTGCAGATGCAACCTTGGTGTTCTTGACCTTGATCTTCTGTCCTGAAAACACGTGAACAGCAAACAAAATGGAGAAATGAAAGTGATAACTCCCGCGACGTAGCCGCGTGATTTTTATTAGTAGGAGCAAAGTTTGAAATATGTGACTGAACTAGTATTGATTCGCGTGACAAGGTCTTTTCTTCATACCTACGTTGTTCCCCCCTGGGGTGGGGGAGCACCTCCACACGCGTTGCTTGATTAAAATCCCTCTCCCTCACCCTGTACTGTTCACTCATATTGGAATTGCTGGAAATCAGGAGATTCACAACTCCACGCTTGCACAAATTAAACCATGAGTGTAATTTATACAGCAAAACCTATGAGAGCCAGAACTTGACAGGGCTGCCTTGTTTTTCCAGGTCTTGCAAGTTTTTTTTTGCCTCTGACAGGGTGCAGTCTTACCACTTTTCTGTTACTTGTTTTAGTGGAAAATATTTGCGTTTTCCTTCTCTGACAGGTTTCCGCCTTACACAGGTTCCAGCTTTTGCAGGTTTTACCATAACAAGATGCTGGAGTTTTTGAGTTGAAAGGAGGTTCTAGAGATGACTTAAGCCGGGATAGCGCTGTGTGGGTAAGGAAACGGAGACCCCAGAGTTGTTTCTGATCTGCTAGAATCTGTATCTCAATAGGGGGATAAGTGGGGAACCCTTGCTTCTGCTGTTTTAATAAGCTACGTTTGAGAGGGGAGTCCCTCAGGGGCTGTAAGCAGTTAACAGGCTTGGCTTCTAACTGAAAGGTTAGCGGTTCGAGGCCACCCAGAGGCACCTTGGAAGACAGGCCTGGCAATCCACTTCTGAAAAACCAGCTGTTGAAAACCCTGTGGAGTGCAGTTCTACTCTGATGTACATGAGGTCACCCTGAGTCAAAGCCAGCTAGATAGCTACTGGTATTGCATTTAAGTGGGGTTTTCTGTAAACCTTGTGACCGCCTACCTAGAGGTACTCACAAATATAATATTCTAGTAGATAATACTCGCTCACGTATTTAAATTAAAAAAAAAATATCTCGCGTTCCCCTGGTTTTGAAAATGGCAGCTTATTAGGGTATGGTTTACTAAGTACTGGTTTTCAATCACCTAGATTCTAGTCCAAGCCCTACCATGACTGATTATGTGGAAAATCTCTTACACGTTGGAGACCTAGTTTTGTCCAAAAAAAAAAAAAAAAACCAACTTTAAATGAGATAATAGTCGTAAACGTGCCAGCAGAGAGCCCCTGCATTTGTGGGAATCCACCGTGACAGTCAGACCCTCTCAGCTTCTAATTGTGGAGAACTGAGCAGGTGTAATAAAAAGCTGGTTAAATAGACATTTTTAAAATTAGTTTATATTTTCTTCAATTCCAATTTTTTGGAATTGATGTTGCTTTTTTATATATATAAAGTTATTGAGCTCTTTCACCTTGATGTCACTCCTTGATCTTCTTTTGGCCGTGAGTGGGGAGCGTGTGCGTTGGAACAGTTAGTACCAGTGCTGCCATGATTGCCCGGGGCTGCTGGGATAGAAGCGGAGCTTTCACCCGTATCAGAGCAGACGCTGCCAGGAGGCTGAGGCTCCATCTCAGGCCTCGACTCTCCTCTCTGGCCCTTCCTGGGCCCTGAAAGGCCTGAGGTGCTTGGTGTCCCGGTGAATTGGGATGTTGTGTTATCAGATCTTACCTGAAGAACTTGAGGAAGCCAACATACGAAAATCGCCGACTGCTGAGAAATGTTTGCCTCCCTTAAAACAAACAACATTTGTTTGAACAAAGATTGTGAACCGTTCCCATCATCTGAGATATTTAGATGGAACAGCACTCCAGTGAAATGCTTTACCAACTGTTTAAGCAACTGAAATCATGTGTCTGTGGTTCACGGCACAGCTTTCTCAGTAAAACGTGACTTCAGAACTTTCTCCTCTTGCTAACAAAGGGGAATAATTCCATCCTTTGTTTATTCCTTCCTCATTCTTTATTTTTGAAACTTCCTACGTATAGACAGATAGACAGACAGACAGATAGTTAGAGGCATATAGATAGAGGTAAATAGACAGATAGATAGACAGATTGATAGAGGTAGATAGCTAGATAGAGGTAGATAGATAGCTAGACAGACAGCAAACAGATAGATAGATAGATAATAGAGGTAGATAGATGGACAGATGGACAGACAGATAGAAAGACAGATAGATAGATGCCATCAAGTTGACTCTGATTTCTGATTCGTGGCGACCTGATGTGCAACAGAATAAAACACTGCCCAGTCCTGCGTCATCTTCACAATCACAGCTTGTTGGAGTCCATCGTTATGGCTACTGTGCCAATCCCTCTCACCGAGGGTCTCTCTGCCCTCATTGACCCTCTACATCACCAAACATGATGTCCTCCTTCAGCAATTGATACCTCCTGATGACAAGTCCAAAGCAAGTGAGTCAGACAGTGTTCTGTTGTGATCCATACGGTTTCATTGTCTAATGGTTGGAAGCAGATTGCCAGGCCTTACTTCCTAGTCTGTATTACTCTACAAGCTCTACTGAAGCCCGTCCACCAAGGGTGACCCTGCTGGTATTTGAAATACCAGTAACATAGCTTCCAGCATCACAGCAACACGCAAGCCCCCATAGCAGGATAAACTGACGATGGGGTGGTGGCGTTTTCCTACAGCACGCTTTTCTTATGCAGTCCATGTTTGGTTTCCTCTTTGAATGATGAATGCAGTATGCCATTTTCCAAACAGGAATCTCACATTTTAGCTCTAGCTATTCCAGAAGAAACAAGTCAGAGGCCCAAAGAGTGTTCTTTGTTATCATCAGCCAACGTGGCCTGCCGTTTCAGACGCTGAGTTGGGTGCAGGTCACTTTCTCTCCACGGACGGGGGGAAATGTGGAGGTAAAAACATGCCCCAGTCCTCAGTGGGACTCCAGTCTAGCTGCGGAGGCAGTTCACATGCTCAAAAAGAGAGAGTGGCCTGCGGAGACGTATTGCACACAGCCGGTGGAACCAAGGCTGCTGTGAAGCGCTTCCCAGGCAAGGGGACCCTGAAAGGGAGGTGGACGGACGCAGGCGGGTAGAGACCGATCAAGCTGGCCAACTGCAGTTACGGTCCATTCTCTGCACCTGTCCCCAGAGCACCTTTCTAAAACTCGCCTCTCTTCTGTGCTTCCTTGGTTAAGGTGCTCCAAAGACTCCCTGTGGGCCTCCTGCAAAAGTCTGGTTGGCTTAGCAGAGCCAACAAGACCCCCGCCGGACCCCTGCCAACCTCTGCCACCCCGTGTCCCGCCTTCCCTGGGTGTTTCCAGCTCACGCCCACCCCCTCCTGCTGGGCTACGCTCTCTCACCCCCACCACTGATGCGCCCCTCTTCAACTCTTGTCTCAAGGATCAACTCATTCCTTCCTCTGAGAAGCCCTCGGGGAGGGAAAAGGCAAAGAGAACGGGCACTGTGTTGATGCTTGTCTGCACGGCTGAATGCTCTTTATAAGATCTCACAGGGGAATATAGGTCAGCGTCACCGGAAATGCTGCCCATTCCCCATGCAGTCCAATCCAGAGCTCTTTGAAGCACCGCCTGATGTGCAGAGAGCCTGAGATGGCAGTGTCAGAAGTAATGACAGTGAGCAGCCGTGAGAAGAGAGCCTGGCACTGCAAGAAGCTATTTTAAGCGAAGGGAAGGAAGGACTGTTTCTCCATTTGCCAGAGATGGGAGGCTGTGAAATCATCAGGAATGCAAGAAAATTAGGAAATTAGAAGCTCACAGTTTGGGCTACGGTACCTCAGCCTGTCCCAAATGAAGTTTTTTAAAGAATCTCTCCTTTAAAATGTAAGGCATCGTTAGTTTAACTAACGCCTCTGCTTTGCGGGCACTCCATTTGATCCTTTGTCTTTAGAGCTAAAAACACGTGCTACAAGAGCACCTGGTAACTGAGGTTGCCTGACCCAAGCCTGGGCTTGTCAGTAGCCTCCTATGCCTGTGAAAGCTGGACAATGAAAAAGGAAGACTGAAGAAGAATTGATGCGTTCGAATTATGGTGTTGGCGAAGAATAGTGAATATACCATGGACTGCTAGAAGAGTGAACAAATCCGTCTTGGAGGAAGTACAGCCAGAATGCTCCTTATAAGCGAGGATGGTGAGACTTCATCTCACATACTTATGGACATGTTATCAGGAGGGACCAGTCCCTGGAGAAGGTCATCATGCTTGGTAAAGTAGAGGGTCAGCGAAAAAGAGACCCTCAAGGAGATGGATTGACACAGTGGCTGCAACGATGGTTCAAACATAGCAACGATTGTGAGGATGGCGCAGGACTAGACAGTGTTTCGTTCTGTTGTACCTCAGGTCACAACATGCTAGAGCTGACTGGATGACACCTACCAACAACAAGAGCAGGGACTGATCCCAAGACCACAACATCTTTGAGACTCAGAAGTCATTTTTATCACAGGGGCTAGGATACCTGAGTGACTCTTTTCTTATCTCTTTGGTTTAACCAATGCCCCTAAGGTTCTTTCATAATTTTCCCCTCATCTTAGCTCTGTCCTAATGAAAACAGGAAGCTTCTTTCAACTTGAAAGAGGTCAGTTAAGGCAATCATCTCTACCAGGGTAGCTCAGAGCAAAATGTGCTCACGACTATATCCATTTTTTATAGATATATTTTTCTCAGGGTGCCAGAGGGGTACGTGTTCGTCTCAGAAACTATGAACCATATCAAGATGATTTAAAATATTTTTTTCCTTAACTATTTTTAAGGAATCTCAAAACCTGCTTGCCGGCCAGTCTCTTACTCTTTTTAACCTTCGCGTTGAGGCAGACATTGCTGTTCTTTGAATAGCCGCTGTCTCCCACTAGAGAAAGGAAGAGCTTTCGGGGTATACTTGGTGTCCCGCTGGGTCCTAGAGCTTCTTGTCACGTGAGCTGGGGACTGTCATGTCTTTTCCCACCCTGGAGGGAGATATCTGGGAGCAGCCTGCTGGGAACTCCTGACTGGCCTTAACATCCATCCTTGTGTGGAGGAAGCAAGTAAAGGCCACTCCCACCGTGAGACAATGCCAGCAGCCACTGTGATGTCCGCCCCTCCAGGCCCCAAGCCCCAGGAAGTCCTGCTGCCCAGAATGGGCAGCTGAGGCCCTTCTGATGTCATTCTCTCTGGCAAATGGAATTGGAGAGACTGAGAACCACTTGGGTCTGCAGTTGGTCAGTACTTCCCGTGGAGATTCTGTCTGTCCTCTCTCTACCCCTTTAATTCCAGACCTTCCCAGCCCTCACATCTGCCAGTCCCAGGAAGAATAGGAGGCCTCTTCCTTGGCACCTGCTAGTGACCATGCCCATAGCTGGGCCCACCTGCGAGGTGGAGGGTGGGAGGGTGCTGACTTGACTGCAGACTTTGAGTGGGGCTCTTCCACCAACCTGGGGATCTGAGAATCCAAGGTGGGGCTGCTCATGGCAGCGAAGTGTGTCACCAGTGGCCAAGCTCAGACCCCAGGTCAGGGTTGAGGGCAGCAGGGCCTTGTTGCTGATGGGCTGGGTCAGGGGTGAAGTTATTGCACAGAGGGCCCAATGAGGATCTAGACACCAGAACTGGGGCATAAAGCAGGACTGAGGATTAAGAGTGAGACCACAGCTGTGATGTCACAATGATGGTATGGTGGTCAGGGCCTATGACCAGCTCTGGGAGGTGCTCAACGAGTATTGACTTGATGGGTGAATTGTGGACGGATGGGTAAGTGGTTTGATGGGTGAGTGGATAGTGGATGGATGGGTGGATGCATGGGTGGATGGGTGGATGCATGGGTGGGTGGGTAGATGGTGGATGGGTTGGTGGATGGGTGGATG
>NW_004443967.1:17393652-17450055 GCF_000243295.1 Trichechus manatus latirostris
TGGATGGTTGAGTGGATGGTGGATGAGAGGATGGATGGATGGATGGATGAATTGATGGATGGCTACATGGATAGATAGGTGAATGGGTGGAAGGTGACATAGTTGAATAGTGGGTTGCTGAGGATAGAATAGTAGGCAAAGACCAGGTCATGAAGGCCTTATAAGGAGCTTGAGCCTGGTGAGGAAAGCCATTAAGGGGTTTAAGCAGAAAAGTTACAAATGACATCTGTAATTTTGAAAGCCTCCTCTGGTTCCTGTAGATAATGGGCTGGTGGAGGTACACAACTGGAAGCAGGAAGACTGGTTAGGGACTGTTGCAATGAGAGACAACGGTGACCTGAAATTAGCTGAGTGGCAACAGGGATGGATAAAGTGGGCAGTTTCCACAGGTTTTCAGAAAGCACAATCATCAGGCCTGTATAGCTGTTAGATGTGTAGGGTAGGAGAGTGAGGCATCTAGGGGACCCCCATCTGATTGTGCAGCCAGGGAGCAGCAGCACCTTTCATCAAGGCAAGGGAAAGGAAGAGGGGTTATTGTGACTGTCACGGCCCCTGGAGCATTTTGTGGCATTTATCTTTCCCCTCCTGCACCCCAAGGGCAGACCCCACACCTTACTCCTTCTTGGCTGTACCCCTGGAAGTTAGAGAAGTGCTGGGTACTTGGCCAGTGTTTGGAGTTGTTGGACTAACGAGTGATACAAAGTCGGGATTAGACCACCTCAAGGGTCCGTCCTTCCTTACCTGCCTCATGACGGTACACGAGGGACAGCAGGTCAGGGTGGAGTGGCAGAGGGGACCCTCCTTAGCTGTGCTGCCCCTGAGACGGTACACCCAGGGATGGGCAGGTCCATGTGGCAAAGCTCCCAGTGGGGCGGTCCGAGGGGACAGCGTCTGTGTCTGGTTTCAGGCCGCAGGCTCTCTGTAATCACCACCAGACCCTCAGCTCCTTCCCACCAGCACCATGTCCCACTCTCTGCTCCACGCTCTTGCCTTGAGGAATCCCTTTGTCATGACAGATGTCATAATGATGCCATGTGAAGCAAGCCGACTTGGATGGTGAGTGTGTCCGCTTGCACCACAGGAACAGGGTTTGGCAATGAACAAGAGACCCACTATTATGACATGTCCTTGGGGAAGTAGGTCAGTGTCCCCAGATGGTCAGAGAGGGAACCAGCATGAGGTGTCTCGGCCGCAGGACTTCCTTTTTCTCAGGTCCCTGAAAGTGGGTACAGGACCCCTTTGGTTTTCCTGTCAGGAATGTGTCTCCTTCCCAAAGTCTCCCACTCCCTCCCTGCTCCCCTGCTTGCTCTGAGGTGCCATCCCCGTGTGTATACCTTCCATTCTGACTTGTGGTGACCCCGTGTATGTTAGAGTAGAACTGTGTGCTCCAGAGAGCTTCCAGTGGCTGATTTTTTGGAAGTAGATCACCAGGCCTTTCTTCTGCGGTGCCTGTGGGTGTACTCGAACCTCCAACCTTTTGGTTAGCAGCTGAGCACGTTAATTCTTTGCACCACCCGAGGCCTCCCAATAATTTAGACCCCATTAGTTTATAATTTGTAATAATCATTGAGATAAGCTTGACCAAAAGCAACCTTCTTGAACTTGCAGAGAAAGGGATTGCCAAGCACATTAGAAGCATGAACACTATTGCTGGGATGATGTTTGCATTTAAAAGGACCCGATTTTTCAAGTGGACTTAAGCAGTTTCTCCAAAGCTGTTTAGGGCGAGGCTGTCTCTGGAGTCAGACTCCGTGGGTGTGAGCCTTTCTCAGCCCCCGGCCAGCAAGGTCACCTACCGCTTTCATTCTCCTTCCCCTTCCTTGGAAAACGCACACACTGGCCTCGCAGGCTGCTTGTGAGGATGAAGGGGATGACGCTGCGAAGCTTCTAGCACGATGCTGGATACGCCACAGGGGGCAGCGCCTGCACCTGTTATGAATCTGTTCAGGGCAGATTTAGGAGCTTCTCCTGGGGGCTTCAGAGACGTACAGACATCAAAGGCAGGGTCTGTCCTCACGGAGAAGGGAGGACGACGTGGACTATCTCTCCATACGATGGGAAGTGGTAAAGACTGGAGGAACGGATGGATGACAGGAACCAGCCAGGAAGGAGACCGGCGCCCCTGGCCTGGCAGGCGTGCCGGCACCCAGCAGACGTGCCCCGTGGACCCAGTGTGCTCGGCGCTGACCGGTCACAGGATGGCATCTGAACGGGACTTTGAGGGCGGGTGGGGTGTAAGTGGGAGAGTGGACATTCCCCTCCGGCGTCTGCAGTGTGGACTCGGCACTCCGGTACCACAGACACCCATGGTGAGTGCCGAATCAGATTCAGGACGAGGGGCCGAGGGGCAGCTCAAGAACGTGCATGGGACTGGGAAGCCTCCACTATTTGCCAAGCCGGAAATCCTACCTCCCCTGTAGCAGGGCCTCTACTGACGCCTCCTAGTCCGGGGCCTTTGGTCACGCCTCTGAGCGCACTTAAACCTCCCAGGATCCCTCAGGTTCAGGACTCAGCTCCAGCCGACCTGCCTGCTTGGGGTCCACTCTGACCCTCTATGCCACCTGATCCCCTCCCCACCTCAAGCTCCTGGAGCCCCCAGGCCCACCCTCCATGGCCCTTGCTACTACTGCCTTACTTCCCGATTCCCCCTGCCGGCATGTGGTCCCTGGAACCTGGGATGGTCCCAGTTACCTCTGATCCCTGGCTCAGTAGATGAGGAGGCCACCATAACCCAGATTTCACTGTAACGTGTGTGCAGTTTGCTCCGGGAGTCAGAGATACGAGGCTTCTTAGACAAACACGTGGCTCCCTCCGGCCCTTCTCCCCGCTGTCTGCCGTTCAGACGGTGCCAGCAAAGGGCTTCCCAGGCAGAGCTGTGGGCTCAAGAGAGGTCCTCGTCTTCCCCACGTGTCCGGCGTGGACATGGCCTTCTGTGGGGCATAGAAGTGCGTTTTTCAGCCCACACAAACGAAAAAGCTCAGCCATTCAGCAGAACAGCCAGCTGCAGTTTGGTTATTTCACATGGTCGTTGGTGACGGCGGCTCCCTTTCGGAGCGGGGTGGGCAGAGAACAGTGTTTGGCTTGTTGGGGGATGTTTGTAACGGCACCCAGCGTGGAGAAAGGAGAATGTCCCTTTAGAGGCCTTCTTTTTGGGGTAGGTGGGGGGTGGGGATGTGGGGCTAGAGGGGAGGGTTTGGTGAAGCCAGCGGCCATCCTGTCTCTGCACAAAGACGCCTCTCTGTCTGCCTGGCCTCGCCTCTCTGACAAGCCGGGATCGTGGGGGAACGGGACCCTCCCCTCCCGGGAGCCCAAGACAGGCTGCGGGGAGACGTGGACCAGGAGTACAGGCTGCTGCTGGCACACGCAGGGAGAAAAATCAGAAAACCAGCTGTTGGCGAGTTGATTCAGACTCACGGCGACCCCGTGTAGGTCAGAGTAGAACTGTGCTTCGTAGGTTTTCAATGGCTGATTTTTCAAAAGCAGATCGCCAGGACTTTCTTTCCAAGGTGCCTCTGGTAGACTTGAACCTTCAAACTTTTGGTGAGCAGCAAGCACGTTAACCGTTTGCGCCACCAGGAATTCCCCTTTAAAAGGGAAGGCCCGCGGGAGACCGCTCTGTGACGCACGTGTCATTGGATGCCCACGTGCGGTGGAGAAAACAGCTCCCTCCTGGGCCACCGACCTCTGGCCGTGGGAGTCCCTCTCCCCCGTGCCCGTTTTGTCCCTTCTCAGCTGCCATGCTTGGTCATTATACATTTATTGGGGTGCTGATTGATTTATTGTTGTATCCCCTGCAAGACGAAGCCACGCTCGACAGCCTTCGACTTGACTTGTTCACTCTCTGTCCCTGGATCAACACGGTGCAGATGTGTGTGAATGAGCGTGTGTGTGTGTGTACAAGTGTGCGCGTGCAGGTGTGGCAGCCACGGGGTTGTGGATGATGTCTAGCTGTCTGGCGGCCCGCTCATGGCCCCAGCCCCAAGCACTGTCTCTGCTGACTCTCGCAGCCTGGGAAAGCCTGGGGCCCTGGGCTGTGCATCCCTCTGGGCCAGGCAGTGGTCCTGTGCCTCGGTGCTGTCTGCAGAGCAGCCTTGCCCATCTGCCTGTAGCCACGCAGGCAAGAACCGGGGAACTGTTTCTCCTGCCTCGAGGATCAACAGCACCCACCTTCATCTCTCCCCGTCACTTTCCATCCTTGGAAAAGGTGTTCAGCTTAATTTTCTCAAAGCGCGTGTCAGGGTGAGCACCGGCCCCTCGGTTTTAGAATCTTCCTCTGGGGTTACTCCGCCTCTTTGTACTGAGACGGCACCTCGCAAAGCCTCTAGTGGGTAACGAGTACTACCGGCCATTACCCACCCCAGCTGGCAGGTCCTCTTTCTGCTTGATTAGATTTGTAGAGATATATCTTTATAGACCCCCACACGTCTGTCAGTTTGTCATATTGTAGGGACTTGCGTGTTGCTGTGATGCTGGAAGCTGTGCCACCAGTATTCAAATACCTGCAGGGTCACCCATGGCGGACAGGTTCCAGCTGAGCTTCCAGACTAAAACATACTAGGAAGAAAGCCCTGGCGGTCTCCTTCGGAAAAGAATTAGCCAGTGAAAACCTTATGAACAGCAGCGGAACGGTGTCAGAAGATGAGCCCCTCAGGCTGGAAGGCACTCAAAAGATGACCGGGGGAAAAAGGATTGTCACAGCAGCTGCAACAATGGGCTCAAGCGTAACAACGATTTCGAGGATGGTGCAGGACCGGGCAGTGTTTTGTTCTGTTATACACAGGGCCGATAGGAGTTGGAACCGACTCGATGGCACCTATCAACAACAACAACAATTTTTATAAATGATATTTCTAGATGTCACTAAGAAATAAAGAAGTTCTTTATTCCGTTTTCTCAGCCCTTGGCTAACTGTGGATAGTTCTCAAGTTTAAGAGAAAGGCTTTCTCCTTTATTACAAAACTTTATTGCCTTGGACACTCTTTTCGTATTCAGAGTGTGCTCCAATTACATGCAATTAAGCCACACTAAGATGCAGGCGGGTAACGCTTGGGCATATTACTTCGGAGAATGTAAACTCTGTCATGATTTTTTTCTAAAAGCTCAGAACACAGGCTCGTCTGCCAGCTCCTAGGCATTGCGTTTTGCAAGGAAGGCTGGAAACTCAGTCTCGGCATCCCCCACCCACATCTGGATCCTTGGCAGGCCTCCCGTTTGTTCTCCAGCTGAGATGCCATGGAAGCGTTTGGTTTTTAAATGCTTCAAGGCCTGATTTTTCAGAAACCTTTGAATATCCTGCATTTGACTTCTGAAATTTGGCCCAGGAAGGATGTCCTTAATAAGAATGTCGCTCCTATAACAAGTGGATTTTACTTCTTAAGAAACGTCTTTAATTTGAACTTCCATAACGATGTTTTCATAATTATCACACGGCATGAGGGAGATGCTGGCTCTCTTCATTTATCCTTCTTGGTGTCACAAGATCGGTGAGGATTTGTAAGAGAAGAAAGAGGTGCTTCGATTAATAAACCCCATGGTAACTAAGGAGCCCTGGTGGCATAGTGGTTAAGTGTTTGACTGCTAACCAAAAGGTCGGCAGTTTGAATCCACCAGCCACTCCTTGGAAACCCTATGGGGGCAGTTCTACTCTGTCCCACAGGGTCGCTATGAATCGGAATCAACTCGATGGCAGTGAGTTTTTTAGGATAACTAATAGGACTGCATCTTTTTTTTCCCGTCCTGTGGCTGTTTTAAGTACTTCAATTGATTCACGTCTCTGTGGAAATGTGAAAAAAGCGTGGATCCAGTACGTGCACTGCACCAAAGTTTAGTGATTTTCTGGTACAAATTGTGCGCTCCTTTTTATTCCTTCCCAGATGTTTGCAGTGGGAAGTGAGGGCCGTCCCTGCTGTGAGGTGTTTATGTTTCTTTCTATGCGGGAGGAGTAACGGCTTCCTTTTGTATTCCTTCTGCAGTTTATATCAAAGCGTAAATCTATAAATGACCTCCTTTGGTATTAAAGCATAAATTTACATGTATTTTAGTGGGGAGATTTTAGATCCCAAACCCAAGCCAGCTGCCATCACAGGGACTCTGACTCATGGCCCACATGGTCAGAGTAGAACTGTGCTCCATAAGGGTTTCAATGGCTGACTTTTCAGAAGTAGATTGCCAGGCCTTTCTTCGGAGGCACCTCTGAGTGGACTCAAACCTCCAATAGTTCAGTTAGCAGCTGAGTGCACTAACTATTTGCACCACCCATGGATTCCTTGTTATTGTTGTTAGGTGACGTCGAGTCAGTTCCGACTCATAGCAGCCCTACATACAACAGAACGAAACACTGCCTGGTCCCGCACCATCCTCATAATAGTTGCTATGCTGGAGCCCATGGTTGCAGCCGCTGTGTCAATCCATCTCCTTGAGGGTCTTCCTCTTTTTCGCTGACCCTCTACTTTACCAAGCCTGATGGCCTTCTCCAGGGCTGATCCCTCCTGATAGCATGTCCGAAGTACGTGAGATGAAGTCTTAGCATCCTCACCTCTAAGGATCATTCTGGCTGTACTTCTTCCAAGGCAGATTTGTTTGTTCTTCTGGCAGCCCACAGTATATTCAATATTCTTCATCAACCCCATAATTCAAAGACGTCAATTCTTCTCTGGTCTTTCTTACTGAATGATAAAACGGGCTTAATTTGCACTAAGTGGGAGAACCTTCCCCAGGGCAGTGGAGTCTGGCCCTGTAGACCTCGTATCTGCCCAGCACCCACTGGGCCTGTCCGTTAGCAAAATACCACACTCTCTCACACTTGGGCCATGCCTCTGGAGACCTGAAGTTTCCTGTCTTTGGTCACACCGGGCCCTTTGCCTGTACTGCCCTCCTCCTGGCCCCAGCGCTGAGGGTCCCCAGCAGCCCCATGGGCACATCTGTGCAGCTGCTGGGCCCACAGTGGCCTCCTGCTCGGCACCTGCACTGGCTGTGAGCCAGCGATCAGGTCAGAGCTGGCTGGCAGGGTCTTGACTAAGCGTCACAGCAGCTCCACGTGCAGACAGGCATACGGATCCTCATGTTCCACGGAAGGAGATGGAAGCTTCCACCATTTCCGTCCTGCCGGCCAGTGTTGTCGATGCCTCATCTCGGTCACTTGTGCCGTTTACCTCCAAGAAGGATTTGAAACAACTTACAACAGGATAACTGACCAGCTTCTGCCGAGTTAATTCTGAGTCATGGTGACCCCATGGGTCAGAGTAGAACTGTGCTGCGTAGAATTTTCAAGGCCGTGTGAGCTTTCAGAAGCAGATCACCAAGCCTTTCTTCTGAGGTTCCTCTGGGTGGGTTCAAACCACCAGTCTTTTGGTTAGTGGCTGAGTGCTTAACCATTTGTGCCACCTAGGGATCCCCACAACACGACAGTAAGACAGAATGAAATTTGACTGCAGACACCCCGTGCGGGAAGGCAGAGCGTCTTGTATCAAGACAGGGCGGAGTGCGAGAGGGTAGTTTGTAATCCGGGTGGAGCCGGGTTTAGATGCTGTCTTCCCCACTCGCCAGCCGAGCGACCTTTGAACGTCTGACGTACTCTTTGAACTCCACTTTTCATATCTATGAATTCTCAATAATAATAACTGGGTCATTACAAGTATTAAATTAAAATGAATATTTTTGGAAGCACCTTGCGCTAGAAGGCATTCAATACGTGCCAGCTCCCTTCTGCTGGAGATAAGATGTTGCAAGTGTGCCTTAAATTCGGCCCTCAGCTTCCTGGTTGACAAGGCAAAAATGAAAACACAATAGCTTGCATTGTTCGAGTCTGATTAAAGGAATGTTCCCAGTTTTTCAGGAAACATGAACACTTTCCTACTGCTGGGTTCTAAGAGACTGTATTTTGGAGACCTGAGTAACCCTGTGGACAGAATTTTCAACGGTGGTTTTTTTCCCCTCTCATAAGACGGAAAAATCTCCTTTCTGTCTCTGTAGCGTGTATTAATGCTTCCATGAAGAAGTATGGATTGGAGGACATAATAATAAGTTAATTATGGAGAATTAATGCCTTGGAGCTACAGTTAAGTAAGTTCTGTTCCTCCATTTCTTTTCTGTCTCTTTTTAGTGGAAATCCTATAATAACGACATGAAAGCAGGGGCAGTCTGGGGTGAGAGAAGAAATCTCTCATTCAGCCAGCGCTCACTGATGCCTCCTGTGTACGGTCCATCCGTGAGCACAGGCGACAGAAATATGCTCCACCGACTTTGAGGGTCCCTGAGGGATGCAGGAGGTGACGTCTTGTTCCAGGGTGCTGTGTATTCTTGCCCTAGGCATTTGTAAAGGAGAGGGTCAGACTGGAGGTCTTTTCTGCTATAAAAGCACACATCTGTAGAATCATAGTGAGTTTCAACACTGGGGTAGTCGAGAACTGAGGAGTTCTTCACACACGTTGTCAGCGCCCTTGTGAAAGAGTGTTCACAAGCAGTTGCAGCTTTGTTCAAAGAGTTTGTGGCAGCAGGGACGTGCTTTTCAGGGACACAGGCTCAGGGAGGCACAGTTGTCTCGTTCTTTTCCCCGTCGACAAGAGTTTGGATTAGCTTGCAGCCTTCGGATGAATGTTCAAAGGATTGAAGTTGAGTTTATTGTTTTTCCATGTTGTTGTTGGGTGTTGTCAAGTCGGTTCCGACTGCTAGCGACCCCGTGTCCAACAGAAGGAAACACTGCCCAGTCCTGCGCCATCCTCACAATCGTTGTCATGCTTCAGCCCATTGTTGCAGCCACTGTGTCGATCCATCTTGTTGAGGGTCTCCCTCTTTTTCGCTGACCCTCTACTTTACCAAGCGTGATGTCCTTCTCCAGGGACTGGTTCCTCCTGATAACATGTCCAAAGTATGTGAGACAAAGCCTCACCAACCTCGTTTAGAAGGAGCATTCTGGCTACACTTCTTCCAAGGCAGATTTGTTTGTTCTTTTGGCAGTCCATGGTATATTCGATATTCTTCGCCAACACCATGATTCAAAGGCATCAATTCTTTGGTCTTCCTTATTCATCGTCCAGCTTTAGCATGCAGATGAGGCAATTGAAAACATCATGACTTAGATCAGGTGCACCTTAGTCTTCAAGATGACATCTTTGCTTTTTACTGGAGGCCTGGTGGGCAGTGGTTAAGAGCCACGGCTGCTGACCAAAAGGTCAGCAGTTCGAATCCATCAGCTGCTCCGTGGAAATCCTGTGGGGGAATTCTGCTCTGTCCTATAAGTCGCTATGGGTCGGAATCGACCAGACAGCAATGGGTTTTTTCCATAGTGGAACTTAAAAAACACCATCCATGTATGGGCCTGGGGAAGGAGTCCTGGCTGGTGTCCTTCCCTCGGCCAGCTGGGTCTTGACCACGCCCCCAGGCATCGCCTGGGAACTGCTGGCACCAGAATCCTGGGATTTTCCTGATGCTTGGGCATTATTGCCCAGTGGTGAAGAGCATGGCATTTGACATCTGATCTGGCTGGATTTGGTTTCTGGTCAACCTCTTACAGCCTGTGTGACCTTGTACCAGTTACTTCGGGGTCATCAGGAAGATTAGATGGGACACTAGAGGGGGAGATCATACATCCTTAGCACCAGCTCACCAGTTGCCATTGAGTCGACCTCAATTCACGGTGACCCCATGTGTGTCAGAGTAGAACTGTGCTCCATACGGTTTTCAATGACTGGTTTTTTGGAAGTAGATTGCCAGGCCTTTCTTCTGCAGTGCCTTTGGTGGTTTGGTTGGACTCAAACCTCCAACCTTTCAGTTAGCAGCCATTAACTGCTTGTAGCGATTAACTTTACACAAAGGACTTAATATCCTCAGTAAATGTGATTATTAGGTAGCAAGGGGGTGCAGCGCTGACCCCCGTGCCCGTGGCTACACCCACTGCCGCCCCCGTGGTACAAGCAGTGGCCTTTCTGTCCTAGCCAGAGATGCCCCTGGTGGGGATCTCATCCTGTGCAGTGTAAGGCACGTGCACCAACATTGTCTCGTCGGGAAGTCACAGTGAAGTAGTAAGGGACGAGGTCCTTGATGCACAGAGAGCGTGGTCACCCAGATGGGAAGGTCATCCAGTCTTCCGCAGCGTCAGCAGGCAGGGCTCCGGCTTGGGGACATGCAGGCCACCACTTCCTCCCTCCCTTGGGCTGTGGGTGTCAGGAGACACCAGGGGCCACGCATGAGGGCGGCGAGGCGTGGGGTTTCCCAGGAGACCACCATCAGCCACACACCTCCTTCAGCCTCCAGCATCTCTGCAGATGCCTGGGACTTTTACACAGTGTGGTCCAGCAGGTCAAGGGCATACAATTCAAGCTGATCCCTTGAGCGGTAAAGACAGAAAATAATTTTCCTTGAGAACGACAGTGCACTGCAGTGGAAGCGGATGGGTGACCTTTCTAGGTAGACACAACAGAATGCCAGTCAAACATCACACTTTTGTTACAGTACGTTGTTCCAGAACGGAGAGCTGCATGTTTCTGCGACAATGCTGTTTTTGTTTTCCAGTGAATGCCACAGTGTTCTTCCACGTGGAGGAGGGGACCGTGACTGGTGCACAGAACTTTTTCAGTGGGCAAGGAAAAGTAGGTGTTTGTCCTCGGCAATGCTTATCAAGCTGGAGGACATTTTTGATCATAGCTCAGGGATGTACGAATTCCCCGAAAGCTTACCTTGTGTTAAGAATTCTATGTTAAATGGAGATATTTAGCGTTTCCTCTTTGAGACGCGACATTGGGTGCTCAAGAGGGTCTCTGCTCTCTCCCTTCCTTTGTTTTAGAGCCAATTTCTTCTCTGTGCATTTGACATTCTTATTAATGAGCTCTTTTCAATTGGTCAGGTCAGACGGTTAGGTGGGGGGAATCATTAAACCAAAATATTGGCAGATATTTGGCAAATTTGCCAATTTAGCAAAATAACTAATTAATCAGCAGCTCTTTCCCTGATCTGGTTTAATCATTTCTTTCTTAGAAATATTTAACACACTTCTCCGCTCTGGGTTCCATGCCCCTGAAAGAGTTGTGCCATTATCAGAATGGCTTTCTCCCTTGCTTTGATGCTAACGTACTTTCTTTGTCTTTCAGTAACTTGCTCTGGGTGTCTGGGAGCGTCGTCCATACAAGTACTTCTTGGTGGCTCTGGTGACCTAGTCTTAGTGAATGGCAGACTTTCCACCTACACTCCCACGCCAGGCCCCCGACCAGGCCTGAGGTCACCCTGACTCCTTCCCTCCGCCTCCCATTCATTCTCCAAGGCTTGGGGGTCCTGCCTCCTTGATCTCTCAGCAGTCCACAGCTCCATGCTCACCGCTGTCACCTTCACAGGGTCCTCTCCATCCCTCCCCTGGACTATCCATACAGCCTCCTTTTTGGTCATGGGTCCTAGGTCCACACTGAGCCCCTCCTGTCCTTTCATCCCCTTCCCTACTGCCATGGGGACCGTTCCCACACAGAGAGCAGAAGGGCCAAGTCAGACTTGCAAGCCTCTGCAGCCCCTCCTGAGGTCAATGCCTCCCAGCTTCTCCATGTCTCCACCTACCTCACCACCTCCTCCACTCCACTCTAGATCACTGGCATGATGGTGAATTCTGTGTGTGAACTTGTTAGGCTCTGGGTCCACCTGCCCCACCACCTCCTCCACTCCACTCTAGATCACCAGCATGATGGTGAATTCTGCGTGTGAACTTGGTTAGGCTCTGGGTCCATCTGCCCCACACTCCTCCACTCCACTCTAGATCACTAGCGTGATGGTGAACTGTTTGTGAACTTGTTAGGCCCTGGGTCCACCTGCCCCACCACCTCCTCCACTCCACTCTAGATCACCAGTGTGATGGTGAATTCTGTGTGTGAACTTGTTAGGCTCTGGGTCCCAGTTTGGCCAAGCACTAATCCAGTTGCTGTCATGGAGCAGTTAAAACCAGTTGTCATTGAGTCGACTCCAACTCATGACCAACTGATGTGTGTCAGAGTAGAACTGTGCTCCATAGGGCTTTTTCAATGGCTGGTTTTTTGGAAATAGTTCTCCAGGCCTTTCTTCTGAGGCACCTGTGCGTGGACTCAAACCTTTCAGTTAGCAGCCGAGTGCATTAACTGCTTGCACCACCCAGGGACTCCCATGGAGTAGTTACGGGTGATTACGTCAGTTGGCCTTGGGTAGAGCAGGTTACCTTTTGTAAGGTAACTCAATGTGATGCAATCAATCCATCATACCAGTGAAGGGTGGATCCTAAACCTAAATAAACACTTCTGAGTTATAAAAAGACCAGGATAGACACAAAGACACACAGAGAGGAAAACAGACACCATGTGAGGATTGTCGACAAGCAAAGGAACGCCAAGGACTGCCAGCAGACCTCAGAAAGTGGGAGAGAGCCTCAGAGAAGGAAACGATATGGTCGAGACACTGATTGGGACTTTTAGCCTCCAGAGCTGTGAGAACGTAAATTTCTGCTTTTTAAAGACTCCCTCTTGTGATATGTCTGTTACGGAAACAGGAGGAGACTAAGTATCTGCCCCGAGCTGGGTTCAGTGGTGGATCCTTTGGGGGTGTCTCATTTATTCACCCAGCGAGGTGAGGATTATTGTCCCCATTTCACAGGTCAGGAAACTACAGCTTAACATGGTTAAGTAACTAGTTCCAAGGTCAAAGCCAGGATTCACATCATTTGCCACTCATGAAATGCTCCAGGCACTCTAGCTTCCTTGCCTCTGTTGATGTTGTTTGCCTGGGAATCTTGTTCTAAGCAAAGATGCTCTAACTTGGCCAAGCGCAGGGTAGGTGCTCCTGCTTCCGTCTTTCACAGCCCCCTGGGCTTGTCACACTCCTAATGCTCATCCTCGGCATTTCAGGGATCTGTTTATGAAAGTTTGTCTCTTGGGTTTCTTTTACGGTAAAGACCTTGAGGTTTGGGCCATGTACTTTTTTTTTTTTTTTTTTAAATCTCTGAATCCTCAACACTTGGCATGGCATGGGCGCTTAGTAGATGCTCAATAAATGTGAAAAAACCAGCTCAACACACAGATCCAGTCATCCAACTAGTATTTTCTGGGTGACTACTGCGTGCACAGAACTGTTTATATCATGAAGAAATTCAAGGTAAAGATAAAAACCAAAACCATTACCATCAAGTCAATTCTGACTCGTGGTGACACCGTGCCCCCTGTGGTACAGAATAGAACTGCTCCATAGGCATTTCTTGGCTGAAATCTTTATGGAAGCAGATTGCCAGGCCTTTCTTCCCTGGTGCTGCTGGCTGAGTTCGCACCACCAACCTTTACGATAGGAGTTGAATGCAGACTGTAAACGCCACCCAGAGACCCTATAACAGGTTTGCATCCGAAAGCACCAGACCAGCTGCCGATTGTCCTGGGGTAACTGTCTGTGCCTTCTTTTCTTATCTGTAAAATGGGGAGTGTACCTGCCCACATCATCTGATAGCTGGGTGCCATCAAGTCAATTTTCGACTCATGGCAACACAATGTGACAGGGTAGAACTGCCCCATAGGGTTTTCCAGGCTGTGATCTTTATGGAAGAAGCCCTGGTGGCTCAACGGTTAAGCGCTTGGCTCCAAACCGAAAGACTGATGGTTTGAACCTACCCAGTGCGTCTGCAGGAGAAAGGCCTGGTGATCTGCTTCTGTAAAGATTATAGCCAAGAAAACCTTAGGGGGCAGTTCTACTCTGTCCTGTAGGGTCGCTATGAGTCAGAATCGACTGGATGGCCCTCAACAACAACAATCTTACAGGAGCAGATCTCCAGTTTTGTTTTTTTTCCTTTGGAGCCACTGGGTGGATTCGAACCACTAGTCTTTCAAGTTAGCAGCCGAGTGCTTAACCATTTGCACCCCCAGGGCTCTTTGGCCTACATCATAAGGCAGCTGAACACAGGACAGGCCACCCTTACACACACACCCCTGGGGCTGGGCGAGCACCCCTGCCCCTTGGAAGGGAGCACGTAGAATCACATTCCAGTGTTCCTGAATTCCGTGCTGACGATAATGATACAGACTGCGGGGGACGGATGGAAACTCAAAGCCATTTGTACTTGCAGAAGGGATGTGTCTGGCTTGCTAATTTGCAGTTTCCGAATCCCAGGAGGGTGCCCCTGACTGTGGGGTCCTTAGAGAAGTGTCATTATGTGTACTTGAGGCAGGGTGAGGAGGGGCTACGCATCAGAAAACGCTCATAGCAAGCAGGCAGGGAGGCACGGGGATCTGGGCTAAACAGCTGCCTGTGTATAATTTTTAAAAGTTGCCAAACATTTAGAAGTCCTGCTTGCCGGCCATAAATTGATGGAATGCACGGTTGAGAAAATACATGTCTTTCCAGCAGTAACGACGTTGTTTTAAAGACTTCACCCCTTTCCAAAGTGACTTGAGGCCCCAGGGCAGGCAGAATGAGATTCTGCCCAACTCCTCCCCGTTCAGGAAGCATCCCTCCCCCGAGTTCAGTCCCTCCTTCTAGCCTTTCTTTCATGCATTAGAAAATACAGAAATTAACAGCTTTGCTGATGCCTGGAGGGTAAACAAGCAAACTGTGAGAGTTGGCAGAGCGTGGGGATGAGATCAGTGAGACTCTGAAGCCGAAACGTTTTGCACTTGTGCCCCATCGTTCCAGTTACCACCTGGAAGCGGAATGAAGCTGTTCTTTGATAGAACACAGAAACCGCCAAGGAGGCCACCGCAGAGATTTCATCGGTCGATTTCCATTGCATTTCAGTTTTCATAACTGGGTCTCTGTTATTTTCTTATCTGCAGTGATGCTACTGTTCTTTGACCAGTCCACCTAAATTCATAGAGATAGCCATCGCTTGAGGGGGCCTGGGGCTGAGTGCTTGCTATTCCAAGTGCTCCGATGAATTTATCAGGACAACTCAATGTTGTTGGGGGAAAAGAGGAATCTAAGAGAACGAGGTCAAGAGGGAGGAATTTGGTCCTGGGGTTCTTATCCTTCCCAGTAAGATTGCTTCACGGCCAAAGTTCGTGGAATCTGATGGCATGATTTGGGTGTTTATTTGTGTGGCTTTGTTTTATAAAATTTTAATCCATCATAAAAAGGTGGTATTTCAGATGCAATATACAGGTAAAAATGTGCATACGTTGTTGTTTGCCATTGAGTCGATTCTGACTCATGGCGACCCCTTGAGTTATCGAACCGAATTGCTCCCTAGGGTTTTCTTGGCTGTGATCTTAGTGGAAGCAGATCACTAGCCTTTTTCTCCCGTAGTATTTCTGGGTGGGTTTGAACAACCAACCTTTATGTTGCAGTTGAACGCAAACAGTTTGCATCACTTAAAACCAAAAAAACCAAACCCGTTGCCATCGAGTCCATTCCAATTCATAGCGACCTTATAGGACCGAGTAGAACTGCCCCACAGGGTTTCCAAGGAGCAGCTGGTGGATTCGAACTGCTGACCTTTTGGTTAGCAGCCCAGCTCTTCACCACTACGCCACCAGGACTCCTGGGACCTTAAAAATGTGTATATAAATGTCTTAAAATACAATGCAAATGTGCACCCCAATTTTTTTTACATGTTGCTACACATTTAAAAAAGGGTCCTGGTGGTGCAATGGTTAAGTACTCAGCTGCCAACCAAAAGGTCATTGGTTCGAACCTACCCAGCTGCTCAGCTGGAGAAAAGACCTGACAACCTGCTCCTGTAAAAAGATTACAGCCTAGAAAGACCTATGGGGCAGCTCTGCTCTGTCCTACAGGGGTCGCTGTGAGTCGGAATGGACTCGGCGGCACTCAACAACAACACCACATTAAAAGACTAGCTCGTATATACAGCCTCGGCAACACAAAGCCTGCCTACTCGCGTGTTCCTGATGCTTCAGACCAAGGCTGTGTGTGAGCGGCCTTTTACTTTTGTCTGTGTTTGGAAAATGGGCCAGTTCCGTCCATCTCAGTCCTTTACAAGTCAGAAATAAGTTTAGTTTTTTCCCTTCCATGAAGCAGTCCCAACTGACTGATTCTCCATGCTGTAGTTTTGCTTTCTGCTTTGCTAAGTCTGGATGCACAGTGAGCTGGCTGGGTCTTCCCATATCTCGTGAGCCATCAGGACCAATCCCTGCAGCCTGGCCACTTCCTGTAGGAGCTCGGGCCCTGGGACCTGGCCCGCCCACCCTGTCCTCCTAGGGTCCTCTGTGTGGATTTCCCCTGTTCCGATGATGTCAGCCTGCCTCTCTTCCCAGGTCAGCTCTTCTTCCTGGAAGCCGAGTCGCTCCTCCTCTGTGCTCCTGGGACACCAGCTGCAGCTTCTCTGCCAGGCTGGCCCAGGCTTCTCTGAGCTGAGCTCCTTCCTGCAGATCCACTTCTCCCCGAGAAGTATCTGCTTAGGCTGGGCCTTTCCGGATCTTTCTGGGACATAGACCATAGTGGAGCTCTCCCTGGGGTCAGAAGGGATTTTATGAAAATTTCTGGTATCACAGTCACCCTCAACATGCCATTGGGATGACTCGGACTCATGGCGACGCCATGTGTGTCAGAGCAGAACTGTGCTCCACGGGGTTTTCAGTGGCTGACTTTTCCAAAGTAGATCACCAGGCCTTTCTTCTGACGTGCCTCTGGGTGGACTCAAACCTCCAACCTTTTGGTTAGCAGCTGAGTGCATTAATCATTTGCACCACCCTCTCAGCAATCCCCTCCCTGAGTCCTCTCTACGGGCAGGCCATGGGCCAGACACTGGGCATGTGTAGACAAGACAGTCCCCAGCTCTGAAGGAGCTACAGCTTCCCTGGAGGAACAGAGACACAGCAAACAGGCAAACATCAATAGCAACGTGTGCTGGCTTCCCCTGCGGCACCGCCACTGCCCTCTTAGCTGTAGGTGACCTTGGAGGAGGAACTCACCCTGCCTCTGTGTCCTCAGCATTAAAACGGGACTCCCCTCCCCACCAGGGTTGTTGTAAGATGAGGGAGAGATGCGCTAAGCAGACGCTGAGACTCTAACAGGCTACGTGAATCCAGTATCTTCTCTTTCTCTTCTTGGAGGGCTGTGCTGTTCAAGATACCACCGGGAACCTTCCTGTTTATGCAGCGAGATGGCGCATTGACCCGCTCTTCTCCCTCCTGACAAGAGCAGTTCGGTCCCCAGGAACCAAACTCTCCACTCTCGTATTTTTAATGTGCTTATTTCAGCATTTTCAAACCCTTTGCTAAGTGTTACAGTAGCCCGCTTCACCAGGGCCTTAGGCTAAAGGAAATGTTCACTTGGTAAGTGTTTGCTTTAGAGAACATTTTGGTTCTGTGGTGTTTGTTCTAATTCCGTCCTTAGAGAAACTGACAGCTGTGGTTTCACATGAACAGGGCTCAAAGCCATACAAAATGTCATCTGATTGTGGTTCCCCCCGCTCAGCGTTGCAGGAATTTTTAAGAAATAATTAAAATAAAACCCTTAGTCAAAATTGTTTGTGTTTGATTGAGATTTATCCAGTCATGTGTATTAATTTGTATAATCACCGAAGTGACAGGGTGCCTAGCTCTAGCCTGAGGCTGTTTCTTTCCTCGTGGTTTTCCGTCAGGTTTGACTGAAGCCTGATGCCTCTGTCTGCAGCCCTGCTCCAGAGCTTCTGCCTATCTCTGGGGCTTGTAAATTAAAGTGTCTCGGCGTGATGTTTGAAGATAAAACCAAACCAAACCCCTTGCCATCCAGTCGATTCCAACTCATAGCGACCCTACAGGACAGAGTAAAATGACCCCATAGGGTTTCCAAGGCTGTAAATCTTTATGGAGGCAGACTGCCACATCTTTCTCCCGGGGAGCGGCTGGTGGGTTTGAACTGATGACCTTTCAGTTAGTAGGCAAGCGCTTAACCACTGTGCCACCAAGGCTCTTTGTACATGCTGCATTAGCTATTAAAAAAAAAAAATGTGTGGATCTAAACCTGACTCTACCCTGCAGTGGTGCTGATGTGTAATGACAGCTGAGCATGGTCTCCGCCCAGGGCAGAGGGCAATCTGACAGCCCAGTGCTAGGCTGCCGTCCTGACCATTTGTACAAGGACACAGAGCTATGCCCATCAGCTCAGGCGCAGACAAACAGAATGCATATCCATACAGTAGAGTATTATTTAGCCATAAAAAGGAATGAAGTACTGATCCACGTTACAACATGGATGAACCTCAAAACGATTATGGGGTTCCTCTCAGGGATGATGAAACTGTTCTCAGAATAGATTATGGTGGTCATTGCACAACTCAGTGGATACGCTAAAAATCACTGAATGGTATGCTTTAAACAGGTGAACTTTGTAATATGTAAGTTACATCTCAATAAAGCTGTAACCAAAAAAAAAAAAAAAAAGAAAGAAAGAACACAAGAGCTAAATTAATGGGGATAATCAAGCTGGATAATGATTAAGCTAGAAAACTGGGGTGGTAGGGCGGCCCCAAGCCAGGTTTTAAAAGGCTGTCTCTAGGGGAGAGGGGGTGAGGGGACTGTCTTAGGGGGAAAGGGACATGGTAGGCTGCAGCAGGAGTGGCTGACTGGTGGCTTGTCTGGGTGGCTAGACACCAAGATCTTTGGGTCTATGTCAGCGGCCACACACACCATCAACTGACAATCAGATATGACAATCAGATATGACAGAAGAGTCCAGGGAAGGACGCTGTTGAAAGCCAATGATTGCAACTAAAAGAAGTTATCGCCAGCTAGCTAAAAAGGCCTCAAAAGACTCCAAACCACAAAGCAAAAAATGAGCAGGTTCAACTAGTGATGTAGTGAAAGATGCAGCTAGAATTAGCAAAGAACATCCGTTAACCAGAAAACTAACTCTTTTCCTTTCTTTCTTTCTTTTTCAGACTATAGCCTTCATTCTCCTTTGGTGAGTACAAAACTTTCAAAACATTGTTTCTGACGTACAGTGAGCCAGCTAAAAGGATGTGTAGGATAAAATTGTCAGAGAAGCATCATCTTCTTGAGAAAGAGGGCCCTATAGTCAGTGTGTTATATTTTAATTTTCTGCCTTATCTTGCTCGAACAGGCTCATAGCACACATTTTGTTACATCACTTTTGGGTGTAAAATGTGGCCCAGCTGTTCAGTACCCTGAGCTGCATCGTTGTGAGCACGCTTCCATGTCCTTCTCTTCCCGACTTGTAGTAACTGCTGGAAAGGCCTCGCCTGAGCTGAGCGGAGCACGTTGGGGCCGATTAGGGAGCACAGTGACATTGCATTGATGGTAATTGCTTCTTAAATTGATCTGCTGTGGGGCGAACTGCTGAAAACGAGCTTTTTCTGGATTGCACATTTAGGAAAAATGGTTGTCATTGCACAATTTTTTTGCTTTTTGGGGTCCATGGCCTTGATGCCCTTGTACTTAGGGAAAGAAAACTTGAATCACAATAGGCTTTTCCCTAAGGAAACTGATGGAAGACCATCGAAGGGTAAGCAGCTCACGGGACGCTATGTGTGTGCTCCCTTGGGTTCATGTGTACCTTGGGGTTCATGCATACCTTTGGGTTCATATGTACCTTTGAGTATATGTGTCACTTTGGGTACACGTGCACCCACATGCTGTGTCTAATCACTGAAATGAGTGTACCGTGGTGTTGGCGACTACGGTGTTACACTTGTTAAATGCATAACCGTTCTTGCAATAGGTTATTCTTGCAGAATGATTTTGAGGTCAATGAGTCAATTCCTTTTCTGGGGCTGGCTGCCTCTTACCTGCCTTTCCCAGCCAGTGTGACTGCATGGCACCCTTTTACCTGGGCAGAGGTGTTCGTGGTTATTCCTGGTGTGATAAAATGCACTTCGTTGACATATACTGTTTCTCCTACCTCAGTGATGAGGGCTGAATGCCGTCAAAAATTTATCAAGCTGGAGTCCAGGAAAGCCTCCATTCGGTTACTACCTACGAAACAACCCTGTGGTCCGTGTCCTCAACTGCATTGTCACTGGGTGTTGTTGACTCTGAATGGTGCACTCGACTTGGGTAAATGTCAACAGTGGGGCCAACGAGAGGGCTCATGACTGAAATGAGGTGCAGGAGAATAGAGACTTAATTATGGGAAGTCTGCCCTCCCTTATTGCCTTGGAATCCTAAGCAAGATTCCACTTGGCTATGAGTGTTGCTCACTTGCGTGGTGTGAGTGGATAGTGAACATGGCGTTCGTCAGAAGCACTGGAAGGAGTGCCTTATGGAATGTGCCTACCAAGCTGCAGTCCTTGGGTGAACGCAAATGGTGAACGCACTCTGCTGCTGACTGAAAGGCTGGATGTTTGAGCCCACCCAGAGGTACCTTGAAAGAAAGGCCTGGTTTTCTACTTCTGAAAATCAGCCGTGGAAAATCCTGTGGAGAACAGTTCTACTCTGACACACGTGGGGTCGCCAGGAGCAGAATCAAATACATGACAGGGGGTTTTGTGTGTGGGGTTTGTTTGTTTTCACGATGTTGCAATGAGATATTTGAGAGCCAGGCCCCACAGACGCGCCTCCTTCTGAGACACAGGGCACAGATTACGGGGTGTTATGGTGGCATGGCCTTCTCTGGGTCTCGGCTCAGCACCAGCCCTCCACACCCTATCTTGCTTTCTGCCCACTCTAGTATTTCCTTACCTCTTGGCAAGTTGTCCCGCTGCCTGGCGGCGGGTCAGCGGCTCTCCCAGCTGAGCAGTGCTATGCCAGCCGCGTGAAAAGTTCCCTCACTTCTCCAGCATTGTCTCAAAACCAGCGGCAGACTCAGAAACGAGCGCCCCGCCAAGGGGCCCGAGCGTTTGTGCGGGGAGCAGACTCCTGGCACCCCGTTTCCACCATTGACACTTGGTATCCACAGCAGCTGTGGGCAGTGCCTTTCCTCCTCCGGGCCAGTCCTTCCCCCCATTTCAGTACAAAAGCAAAGTTCTGCTTTAGAGAGCTGTTGAGCTCTTAGATTAAAGGACTTGTGATTCCAAGAACTTTCACCCCGATGTGAGGAGAGGGTGTAGAGCTTGTGAACCTCACGTGGGTGCTCCCGGACTTGCTACCAGGGTCCGGAGTCTCCCTGCCGGGCCTTTGGGACACCAGATGGGCCTTTTAACCTATTGCATTTTCGTTTCTAAGCATTTGAGACTCATTTCAGAGCTTCAGGATTTCAACGAATAGAAGGGAACTAATTTCTAATCTGTAGGATTAGTCAGAAAAAAATGTTAACTAAACCGTTCACCTGGGACAGGAGCGGAAGCCTCCGGAGTGTCACATGCTCCGTCCACAGCTGGTGGGCCTCGTCCAGACAAGCAGCCCATGAATACTTGCTGAATAAACACAGGGACCTGTGGGAGCTTCCTTTTCTCTCACAGTCACTTCCTAAGATTACTGTGACGTTTAAGTGGAAAGGCCCAAGTAAGCGTTTAACAAATGTTAGCTGTTGTTATCACTAAAAGGTCCCTGGGTGGCTCAGCTACTAGCCAAAGGTTGCCGGTTCGTATCCACACAGCAGCACCAGGAAGTAAGGCCTGGTGATCTGCTTGCATAAAGACTGCAGGCAAAAAAACCCTATGGAGCAGTTCTACTCTGCAATACACAGGGTCTCCGTGAGCTGGAGTTGACCTGACAGCAACTGAATTTTTGGTTTCTTTTCTTTTTTTTTTTGCTACCATTGCTCTTGTTATTACTTGTTGTTAGATGCCATTGAGTTGGTTCCAACTCATAGCGAGCCTGTGTACATCCTGTGCCATCCTCACAATCGGAGGTATGTTTGAGCCCATTGTTGCTGCCGCTGTGTCAGTCCATCTCCTTGAGGGCCTTCTTCTTTTTCACGGACCCACTACTTTACCAGGCATGATGTCCTTCTCCAGGGACTGGTCGCTCCTGATAACATGTCCAAAGTAAACAAGACGAAGTCTCACCATATTTGCTTCTGGGAAGCATTCTGGCAGTACTTCTTCCAAGACAAGACAGATTTGTTCATTCTTTTGGCAGTCCATGGTATATTCGATATTCTTCACCAACACCATAATTCATATGTGTCAATTCTTCTTTGGTCTGCCTTTTTCATTGTCCAGCTTTCACACGCATATGAGGTGATTGAAAAGACCATGGCTTGGGTAAGGCACATTATAGTCATCAAAGTGACATCTTTGCTTTTTAACACTTTAAAGAGGTCTTTTGCACATCGACAGGGAACTGCCGGAAATTCAAGCTGGATTCAGAAGAGGACGTGGAATGAGGGATATCATTACTGATGTCAGATGGATCTTGGCTGAAAGCAGAGAATACCAGAAAGATGTTTACCTGTCTTTTATTGACTATGCTAAGGCATTCAGCTGTGTGGATCATAACAAATTATAGATAACATTGTAAAGAATGGGAATCCCAGAGCGCTTAATTGTGTTGTGAGGCAGTTGTTTGAACAGAGCAAGGAGATTCTGCATGGTTTAAAATCAGAAAACCTGTGCATTAAGGTTGTATCTTTTCACCATACTTATTCCATCTGTATGCTGAGCAAATAATCCAAGAAGCCGGAGTATATGAAGAAGGACGTGGCATTAGGATTGGAGGAAGACTCATCAAACAACCTGTAATGTGCAGATGACACAGCCTTGCTTGCTGAAAGTGAAGAGGACCTGAAGCACTGACTAATGAAGATCAAAGACCACAGCCCTCCGTATGGATCACACCTCAACATACAGAAAACAAAAATCCTCACAACTGGACCAATAAGCAACATCAGGATAAAAGGAGAAAATATTGACATTGTCAAGGATTTCATTTTACTTGTATCCACAATCAACGCCCATGGAAGCAGCAGTCAAGAAATCAAATGGTGTATTGCATTAGGCAAATCTGCTGCAAAGGACCTTTAAAGTGTTGTTATAATCCACATCAACAAAAAAGTATGGCAACTGTTTCCAAGTTTTAAAAACTGCATCGAACTGGTAGGCATGTATGGACGGGTGCTATAAAGGATATCAAATGAAGTTCCCTTTTCTAGCAGCAAAAAAAAAAAAAAAAAAAAAAACTTCTACATTAATTAATATTTGACGTTCAAAAATGGAGTCAGTTTTCTTCCCTGTCGAACGGGGTTAGGACGAGTCTCTGTAGCACAGTTACCCATTCTTGCATAATGCTTTTTTGCTTTTTTTTTTTAAGCAAAAAAAACAATAGACTAGCATTTAACAATAGATTTGGGGGAACAAGGCTATAGTTTGTGTTGATGGTCCAACAGGACCAAAGTTCCATGCTGGAGAACGCCCACAACTCAGCGGGTCTCAGTTGTCAGAGTATTTAAGTCATGGAACGGAGCTTCAGAATTGAGAATTTATGGAAGACACATAATTCATTGAAATATAATTTCAGTATTTCTCCAGACTCTTTGAGGTCTTATATTGTTATACCTAAGGGTACCCACCAGTAAGTAAAATTAAAATGATGCAGTAACTCGACTGTCTCACGTTCATTCACGAAAATACCAAAGGAATAACAGAAAACTAAATTAAAGTTCTGATATTAAGTAACAGTGAATTTCGATTGTAAAATTAATGTAGAATATTCATTCACTAGCCTTCGCCCGTCACTTTCAGCACCTGTGATCTTTCTTGTCCGAGGTCATTTTTCTTCTTTGCTGTTGGAGGGGAAGAACCTGAAGGTTTTGAAGTAAAGTGCAGGGTAAAGCACTGTGTCCACGCTTCCAGCTGCGTCAGCTGAGGTTACATTTCAGCTGGGAGGACAGGAGCCGTCCACCCTGGGCTGGCCTCTGTACAGAGGGATCTGCAGAAAGCAGTGAGACACACGGTGTGCGTGACACTTGCTCATATATTTGATTCCTGTGTTCTTCCTTTGCCGTGTTCTTGAGTTTTTGATCCCTGTCAGTGGAGTCCCTGGGAGGTGCAAAGAGTTAAGTGCTTGACCCGACACAGGTAGTTCAACACCGACAGGTTGGTGGTTTGAATCCACCGAGAGACAGCTTGGAAAAAAGGCCTGGCTATCTACTTCTAAAAGATCACAGCCATTGAAAACCCCGTGGAAAGCAAACTCTGACAAACATGGGGTCACCATGAGTCAAAACTGACTCTACGGCAACTGGTATGGATATTTTTCTCTAACGGATTCCACGGGTTTCCTCTCTGAGCAAAATTTGCCTGTCTCAACACCGGGGTGGTTATTCTTCTGCATACCGAACTGAGAAGCGGACGGTACACTGGAAGAATTCCTTTAGAAGTGGTGGTGACGAACAGATTAATCCCTCCTTTATTTCCATTTCCATTTTCCCCCAGGAAAGTTTCAATGTTCTTCCAAGAAGCACCTCCTAAAAGGCATTTGTCACATAGCAAAAGCCTGGACGTTTAACAGTCACAGCTTCCACTTAAGAGAAAACAGGAACCCAAAGTTCCTATATAAACTCATGTCTCATTGAGCTGACGGCAGTGCAGAGGTAGAGTTCTTGTTCTAGAAATCCCTTGCTGCTGACAGAAAACATGGATTCTCCAAGGCCAAGATGGGTTCCCAGCGCCAGACCGGTAGGAAAGGAGGTACAGGGGGGGCGGAAAGGGAAACCTTTTTTACCGCTTTGAATTTTTGTTGTGGTTGCTTATAGTATAATTTCTAAAATATTTAAAAATCAGGCTAAAGAATATTATCAGGAAGCCTCCATTAAATGAAAATTTGGCAAGCACCCCTGTTAACTTTGTCCAACGCTGGTGCAGGAAATCTGGGATTTATGTTTCAGGAAACCATTTCTAATCCACCACAGCTCAGCCAAAAAGTGCGCTGGGGTTGACAGAGAGGAACTGCCTGCGTTGGGTCTGCCGGGCCTGGCAGACCGCCGGGAATCAAAGGTGATGTTCACCTTTCTAGAAAAACAATTCCCAACCGTTGTTAGGGCCTAGGCTAGCTGGCTGACCCAAGAAAAGTCACCCATTTTTAGTTGCATGTTTCCTATTTTTACGACCAAAATCATGATCTTAATTTTCCCTGACAACTGAATTTGTGATGTGGCATTTGAATTAAAAATGTCACCCTGCGTAGGTGTGAAGTCCTGGGAAGCAGGACAAGGAGCTTGCCTTCAGGTTTACGTGGCCAGGCCAGCGTTTCGTGTGTAGGGTTTTCCTGTCTGTGTCGTTCAAATTCCAGAAAACAGATGGCTTGGTCGGCAGCAGGGCCCGTGGCAGCTGCCCGAGGAGAAAAAGAAAACTCGAAATTCATAAACCATTTGGGCATGTGAGTTACAGAGAGCTTTCTCAGACCCATTGAGCTGCTGTGTCAGGAGCGGGGTCTGGTGACAAGTGGCAGGCATGTGGACACAGGGGAACTCGCCCTTCACTGCACTAGATCCACCGGGGACCCCTGTGCATATTGTAACATAAGATGAGACAACATTCTGCTCAAAACTCTTGGCGTTTAAAACCACTTACTATGATGCAGAGTTTGGGATGAAGTATTTAAAATGTTCGGAGATGCAGGATCCCTGTGGAATCGCTAAACCAGAATGTGTCCCATCATGGATTCTCTGAGTAGCTTTCCTCCTTGTTTTGAATAGAAACAATTGTAAGCAAAAACAGAACTTGGATTCACATTATTTTACGGCGGCCAACTCAATTCCAACAACTTGAGAAAATATACACTGATGGTATTTAACAGATTTTCAACAACTCTACCTAGATCTGCTGTTGGAAATGGTGTAGATGCTGTGTTCAGGCGATATATATATATTTTCTTAAGCTACCATGTTGCTACTGAGAAATGAGTTTGTCAAAAGCAGCATGTTGGTGGAATTTATTATTCACAAAAACAGGACTTGATCTATTTCCTCTTTTGAATGCCTTATACTGAAAACAGTAAGTGCATTTATGCCAACACATCTGTGTATAGAGTGCTTCACAGTTTACAAAGCTCGCTCAAGTTCACGATCTCGTATGAGCCTCCTGGATATCTGGAGGAAGTCGAGATGTGTGTTCTCACCTCCTCCATCTTGAGGATGAGAAGAAAGAGACCTAGGCAGACTTGGAGGAGTGGGTTAACAGTGTAGCGGGTTATTGCTGCTGTTAGGTGCCATGGAGTCGGCAGCTCATGGCGACTTTATGTATAACAGAGTGAAATGCTGCCTGGTCGTGTGCCATGTTCATGATTGTCGGTGTGTTTACGTCCATCGTGTAGTAGATGGGGACACTCTTGTCTCCTGCCCTCTCAGTCCGATGTTCTCACCAGTATTCCTGGGTTCCTCTCCAACTTTAAAACCAGTCAGCTCTCATTATCACCCCCAAAGGTGAGTGCCAGCCCTGTGAAAAGAAAATAAAAGTTTCCGTTATGAACAATATTGGTTTACAGTTACGCAAGTGAGGAAGAACATTAACAAATAAGAACAACCTTTGCACACGTCCTGTGGATCCTGCAAACAGTTTGCTGGTAGATGACTATATTTTGGAACAATTTTATGATCACTTGAGTTGATCTTGGCCAGGGTTCAAAATTATTTCCTCGTGTTATCTGCTGACGGAATCCAGCTTTCTAATCTCTTTTTGCACACTTGCCACATGTCCTTTCCATGGGGTCACTAGATTGTTCACTCGTTCAGTGGGGCTTATCAGGCATCTCCCGCAAGCTCATAATTGTGCAAGGTCTCCAAAAATAAAGTGGTAGATCCACATTCTGATTTCCAGAAATATTGCCCATGAGGCTGATATTTGAGTCCATTCGTTAGCAAACGTTGATGTGTGTTTTGTGCGGGGGACTAGAAAAAGATAGGCCAGAAACAGAGCTTAGTTCTAGAAAGGTGAATGACTTGGACTTGTTGCTTCATCTCCGAGTCACACCTTCTTTGTCTAAAAAAATTAAGGGCTGGATGAGAATTTTTTAAAGGTCCCTTCAAGACATAGACCCATGGTTTGATGATAGAATTCTCACCTTCCAGGTGGGAGACCCAGGTTTGATTTCCAGCAATGCACCTCATGCACAGCCACCCCCCGTCTGTCAGTGGAGGCTTGCGTGTGGCTAGGATGCTGAACAGGTTTCAGTGGAGCTTCCAGACTAAGACAGACTAGGAAGAAAGGCTTGGAGATCTTCTTCTGAAATCAGCCACTGAAAACCCTATGGATCACAACAGTTCGGTCTGCAGCCCGATTGTGGGGATGGCACAGGACCGGGCATGTTTCGTTCTGTTGTGCACGGGGTCGCCATGACAGCAGCTAACAACAATCCAAATAGAAAGCTCCATGATCTGGGTTGAGGCTTACCTGGATTTTCGGTTAACAGCAGATATCCCTCTAAAGCAGCTACTGAAACGTGTTGACCATAACTGGGGCCAGCCGCCTTCACTACCTTCCCTTCCAGGATGAAGTTTGTGTGCGTGACGTAAAGGCTTTATAACCTTCGCTGTGAAGAGGAGGCAGCTGTCGTTTGGTGCTGTCTCTTCACGTCTCCCTCATTTACAGGTGCTTTCTCGCCGCCCTCTTCCGGAAGCAGGGATGCATAACGGAAAGTTTTATTAATGGGGAAAAGCAGTCTTTATCCTTTCCATGATGTTAGTTACATTCAGGAAGTAAAAGCTGGAAACCCATGGGCATTGCTTTTCAAACTCAGGCAGAAACATTAGTTCATAAAACAAAGGTACTTTCCCAGCTGTTCTAAGATCCGTTCTGACAGATGGGGCCCATGTGACAGCTTCTTTTACTTGGAGACATGATTCACTGGGATTGCGTAATCTCAGAAACCATGGAAACCCCCAAATCCCACTGCACTCCCCTCTTAGGGAGCTCTCAGCGGAAGCCAGGCACAGGGAAGCAAGTGTATGTTGCTAAGATGAAGTTAGGGATTCTGAACGCACACAATTTGAGCAAGATCGAAGCCAGGGGCATCACTACTTCCCAAACCTGTTTTTGGCTTCCTTCCAGTTTAACGCTGACACCAACGTTCTGTTATGCCGTTTCCTGTCGTGGGTGGATTTATTTAATTTTGAATGAGTGATTCACTACCCATAGCCCTGTGTTTTCCTCCTTTTGAGCTGAGAATATAAGCTATCTTTCCTAAAAAAAAAAAAAAAAGAGACTTCTGCCCTAGTCTGAGTAACATGAGTACTGTTTACTCAGGGGGGTTAGGACAAGGTAGTAATGGTCCTTAAAAGAAGGCGTTCCCTAGTTCACAACAGAGGGTTCTGGACAGAGCTGGAGAAGGATGTAGAACAAATTCTAACACACACATCAAAGACCAGATTTACTGGCCTGAAAGAGACTGGAGAAACCCCAAGAGTATCGCCCCCAAACACCCTTTTAGCTCAGTGGTGAAGTCACTCCTGAGGTTCACCGTTCAGCTGGGGGTTGGACAGCCCCATAAAGCAAAACGGGACTAATGAGGCACAGCAGTCCAGGGACAATGACTAGAAGGCAGAAGGGGACAAGAAAGCTGGTGATAGGGAACCCAAGGTTGAGAAGAGACAGTGTTGACATGTCGTGGGGTTGTTAACCATTGTCATAGGGCAACATGTGTACTGTTTAATGAGAAACTATTTTGTTCTGTAAACCTTCATCTAAAGTGAGAATAGCAGCACAACTGGAAGAACGTAATTGATGTCACTGAACGGTACATGTAGAAATTTTTGAAACGGTGTATCTTTGGCTATGCATATTTTCACCAAAAAGAAAAAGTTCGAGAAGGGAGAGGGTTGACATGTCGTGGGGTTGTTAACCAATGTCATAAAGCAATATGTGTACTGACTGTTTAATGAGAAACTATTTGTTCTGTAAACCTTCACCTAAAATACAGCAAAGAAAAAGTAAAAGAAAACTTCAAAAAAAAAGAGAAGGCGTTTCGCCTCCCCCCGGCTCTTACTGAAATGGCAGCGACGGTACCCTCATGTGTGATGGTGATTTTCTCCGTAAGAGACGGCTATGTCTCAGCAAACATCCAAAAGCATTTCTTTCTATAAAATTATTTTGAAGTTGTGTGATGTCGTGTGATTTTTCTGAACATTTTTTTTTCACGTAACAACAAATCCAGTCCTTTTGGGAAGCCATGTGGTAGGTGTCCACGCAGAAGGCCTAGTCCTGGAATCTGTGTTCAGAGTCTGCCTCCCTGTCCCTCTGTGTGCTCCGAGTGGCCTCTGACCGCCAGCTGGAATCTGTTAACCCTGCTGCTCTACAGCCTTAAACTGACAATAGCACCGAGGGACTGTTGGCTTCCAGGCCCACTCCCGCTTCTCATCATCGACGCTTGAACACGGCTCCCTCAGGAGGAAGTCCACGTGTGGCCCAGAGGCGGCAGGAGAAACAAAGTGGCCCAAGTAAAAGGCAATGACACTACAAAGGACAAGGGGGGGGCTGGGGGTTGCTTTTCGTTCTGGAAGCTTTGCTTTTAACCCAGCATCGTAGACCTGGACTCTGAGCTTCCGGGAGCCAAGCTCTCCTTCGTCAGAGTGACTGGTCATGAGTTCTCCCAGATCCACAGAACACGTGGCCTCACTGAGGGCCAAACTGCAGCCTGGAGCCGTGTGCTGAGGGACTGGCATCAGAGATCCAGGTGCCGCCTCAGAAATCCAGGTACCACCTCAGAAATCCTAATGCCTCATCAGAAAATCCAAGTACCACCTCAGAAATCCAAGCACTGCCTGAGAAATCCAGGTACCACCTCAGAAATCTCTCTCGACCTGTCATGGTGTCGTTTATTTCCTATTTGCTGCAGCGCTCCCTCAGGCACAGGAATACTCACAGTGCAGCCCCTCAGAGACCCCAGGGACCCTGCCTGTGCCTTGGCACATGGAGAACACACCAGACCCCCACCCTCCCTGTTCCCCGGGCCCAGGCCCCTTCCAGGGTGGTGGGCAGCAGTCAGGACGGCCCCAGAGTCAACCTCAGGCCGCACAGATCTTTGTATTTTTCTTCTCAGAGAGAAGAACCCGAAACACTTCTCTCAGTTTATGGTGATCTGTGTTCTGAGGATGGACGGATTATGAAAGACACTTCGTCTACTCGTGAGGCAGGCCAACCCACCCAGTTAAATAGTGGGAGATTGCTCAAGCATTGGATGGGCCAGGCCACCAATGGTTCTCTGGTTCTCTTATTTTTCTTCCATCCATTTCCCTGGAGAGCGTGGTGTGCTGTGCTTGAATAAAGTTATCCAGAAGGACATCATGCTTGGTAAGGCAGAGAGTCAGCGAAAAAGAGGAACACCCTCAATGAGCTGGACTGACCCATTGGCTGAACAATGGGCTTAAACATAGCAATGATTGTGAGGATGGTGCAGGTCTGGGCAGTGTTTCATTCTGTTGTACACAGGGTTGCTGTGAGTTGAAACTGACTCAACGGCACCTGACAACAACAACAATATCCAGAAGCCAAGGCAACCTAGGAAAAGTCTTGGACTATCACCTGCTGGAATGGCCTCTGCAGCTCGAAGCACTGGAGATGTGACCAACACACTGAGCAGCGCTCAAGCATCCGAGTGTGGGGAAATGAGAGGCTGGGGGTCGCTGGGGTAAAGGTGCTCTCTTGTAAGGACAGCGAATGGTGAGACTTGGCTTCTGACTGCGATTCTTTCTACGTCGACGGGCTCCAAGCGTGCTGGACGCTCACCTGCTTGAAATGCAGGGGGTTTGATTCAGAGGTCCCCTGCCATGACACTCAGTCAGGCCAGGCTGCACAGATTAATCTGCAAGCCCAGGTCTTGTTCACCAGGGTTTCTTGCACGCCCTTCATCGCCCGAGTCACCTGTCTCCCCAGCCCTCACAGGTACGATGAGTGATAGGAGGGTGCTACGGTCTCACACGTCCAGCCCTTTGCCAGCCTTTGCCCTGAGTCCTTGCGTGCTGGGTCCAGCTCCCACGCTCCTTGTGATGTGTCTGAGGTCGCACTGCTACTTTGCATGGTGTTGCCCTGGACCTGAACCTGGATCTGACTGGCCTCTAAGCCCCTGATTTCAACACCTGGAGCGAACGGAGCTCTTTTTCTCATCTCTGAAGTGCAGAGGTTAGTCTGCAGAGGCCCACCTCCAGGAAGGCAGGGTACAGAGAAGATTTTGCCAAAACCAGGGCTGGGCAGAATCCAAATGCCAGCTCTGCCCTCAACTGACTGCCTGACCTTGGATGAGTCTCACACCTCCCTGGGGCCTCGGTTTAAAGGGTCCAGACACACTCCCCCCGGCCCTTCACTTCTCTGGGCTCTCGGGTCCAGAATAGCACCGCGGTATCACCCAACCAGTGCTAAGCTGGTGGCCCCGAGCCTGCGGCAGGGTTTGGACCTGGACCAGCACCCTGGCTTTCTGTGGTTTCATGAATAGCTTCATGCCCCTCATCACTTCAACATAAAGAAAGTAAAAATCCTCACAGCTGGACCAATAAGCAACATTGTGATAAATGGATTAAAGATTGACGTTGTCAAGGATTTGATTTTACTCGGATCCACAATCAACGCCCATGGAAGCCGCAGTCAGGAAATCAAATGATGTATTGCATTGGGCAAATCTGCTGCAAAAGACCTCTTTAAAGTATTAAAAAGCAAAGACGTCGCCTTGAGAACTAAGGTGCACCTGACCCAAGCCATGATATTTTCAATCGCCTCAAATGCATGCAGAAGCTGGACAATGAGTAAGGAAGACCAAAGAATTAATGCCTTTGAATCATGGTGTCGGTGCAGAAAAGCGAATATCCCATGGACTGCCAGAAGAATGAACAAATCTGTCTTGGAAGAAGTACAGCCACAGTGTTCCTTGGAAGCAAGGATGGCAAGACTTCGCCTCACAGACTTTGGACATGTTATCAGGAGGGACCAGTCCCTGGAGAAGGACATCATGGTTGGTAAAGTAGAGGGTCAGTGAAAAAGAGGGAGACCCTCAAGGAGATAGATTGACACAGTGGCTGCAACAATGGGCTCAAACATAGCAATGATTGTGAGGCTGCCGCAGGTCGGGCAGTGTTTTGTTCTGTTGTACATGGGGTCGCTGAGAGTCAGAACCAACTCGGTGGCACCTAACAACAACAACATTGACTGTCACATCACCCGTGAGAAAATCATGTTCTCCAAGGATGCTGTGACATCTGCCCGCTCTTCTGGACGTGACAACAGGCTGGCTAAAGGAAGCATTACTCGGAGTTGTGGATTTGCTGAGCGTCGAAGAAAAATTGTCTGGTCACGAATCTACACATTCCTACGTGCCTCATTTGGCATTCTGTCCGTGCTTAACCAACTCTCCACAGAGAGAGAGAGAGAGAGAGATCCCAGGCCACCTTGAACTAAATAGATTTGACCTCTATTTATAAAACAAGCATGAAATAGGGAGCATTCTTCCAGAGTTCCACAAGCATCCACCTGACCTGCTCTTGTCCCAGGTGCCCGCCGTGGGCTAAGGGGTCTAGTTTATCTGGGAAAATTCCTGTCGTGGACATGGTGTTGCCAGGAACCTGAGCTGCTCACTCTTCACTCAGGATGCTGTACAGCCTCGTCTGTTATTCCCGGTGCGGACCTGGAGCAGTGACGGATATCTAGTGACTTGGGAGGGAGAGAGTTCCTCTAAAAAGGACAGGCAGCATCGGAAGCTTCTGTTGCTTGGCAACACCCAACTTTACCTGTGTTTCACCAAACACAGTTTAAAGGGCCAAGGACACCCATTCGTATGAGACTGTATTAAGGGGAAGACTTCAGAACCTCCCTGTTAAAATCATTGCTTCTACAACAGGAAATGAGCACCCGAGAGGGGCTTTGGGTGGAGGCTGATTACACACTGCGTGTTGTCGGTCGCCGCAGAGTCGATTCCGACTCCTAGTGACCCCCTGTGGCAGAATAGAACCCCCACATGGAGTTTTCTTGGCTGTAAGCTTTATGGCAGGTCTTTCTCTCACAGAGCTGCTGGGTGGGTTTGAACCGCCATCCTTTCAGTTAGCAGCCAAGTGCTTAACTGTTTACGACACCAGGGCTCCTTCCACGCCGCATACCAGCCGCCAAAGAGTGAGAGAGGAGAGTAATCCCCCTTCTTTCCACGTGATATTAACTATGGATTCGGGTGTGTTCCAGTTGCTCAGGCTTCTCATGATAGAGTCACCAGCTGAGGAATCCCCTCCGGAGAGTGAGCCCCTGAGGCATCCCCAGTGTTTAGAATGTGGCACCTCAGTATGGAACCGTGTCAGAGCATTCTGGTTCTTCCAGCATACCTGCTAGCTCCCAGCTCAGCCGGCGGCCGCCTTCCGTGTCAGCAGCTGAGTTATGAAAACTTCCTTACCACGACAGAGGCTGAAAGCACAATGACCCAAAGCGGAGGTGCACAGGACCTGCGCTCACAAATCAGGCCTGGGCGCCCGGCTGCCCTGACTGACGGTGGATGTTGCCGCTCCCGTTTCTTTGTAAAGTGGGGCTGTACGAAGCGCCTCTGTTCGTTGTCCGAGCCCGAGTTCCTCAGGCCCCCACGGCATTCTTTCTGATGTGGGGAGTGTTTTCTGCTTGTTTCTAAGGCAACAATCTTCTCAGCGTGAGGCCAGGTCAGCCTGAGTAGTGTGGTGGCAAAAAAGAAAAACAAAACAAATAGAGAAGAACCCGACAGACCAGGGCGCGCTGTGTATCCCGCAGGCAGCGCCGCGCACTCAGGCTGACTTACTGACGACGGGCCAGTCAGAGTGAGCGCATTCCTCCACGCTTGGCTGCGGTAAATGACCTGCCTTCGTGGTCGCCTGGTGGTGCAAAGGGTTAGTGCTCAACTACTAACCAAAAGGTTGGCGGTTCGAGTCGACCCAGCTGCACCGAGGAGGAAAGGCCTAGTAATCTACTGATAAAAAACCAACCCTGTTGCTGCTGAGTCAGTTGCAACTCACAGTGACCCTGTAGGACAGAGTAGAACTTCCCCATAGGGTTTCCAAGGCTGTAAATCTTTACGGAAGCAGACTGCCCCATCTTTCGCTTACAAAGCAGCTGGTGGGTTCGAACCACCGACCTTTTGGTTCGCAGCCGAGCGCTTAACCATTGTGCCGCCAGGGCTCTATTGAGAGCAGTTCTACTCCGAAACATGTGGGGTCTCCTTGAGTTAGAATTGACTCCGCGGCAACGGGTTTGGTGTTTTGTTTGTTCCCAAGTAGCACCCTCTGAGGTCCAGTCCACGTTATTTCTCTCTGTGTGATCAACACCTCTTGTCAGGAGTCAAAGGCCACTCTAAGGAGCGTTTTCAGTAAGCGCTAAGGTCAGCTGATGCCAGGGGCCAAGCTTCCAGGTAAGCTTCGTGTTGGGTCAGGTGGAGGATGAAGGCATGTGCTCCAAAGGGAGGCTCCCACGGCTGTTGGTGGGCAGTCTCCTCTGCGGCTGGGCACTGGCGAAGGGGTCTGCACCCCACCCAAGCCTGGATTCATGGGCGAGACCCTCCGTACCAGCAATCTTGAACTGAACTGAGTTCAGGACTTGAGTAGTCCCTCCCTCAGGAAACCAGGACGTTGAAGACTGAGAGGTGAAATCAATGAAGGTACTCCTTTTTTGAAGCCCGAGTTCACAGGTTAGACTTCAGGAATTACTGTAAGTCCATGTGTGAGTGTGCATTAGTTACAAATTAGAAGACAAGACAGAAATGTACACATGGGGGATCTAAGCTCTTGCTTCAAAAGTGAATGTGGCAAAGATTAGATTAAGGTGAACTCCCCCCTCCAACAACAACAAAAGAAGCATATATTTCCTCATTTCTAGTTATATCACCTCTGCTTTTTGGAAACCATTCCTCAAGCTATTGATAATTGTAAGGGATCGTTCCTTAAATTGCTTAATGAAGGAGAATAAATGAAGGCATTTTAAGATGTTCCTCCTCCTTTTTTTAAACCTGGCTGCCTCTGTTGCCTTGACACTGGCTGGCAGGAACACGTCCGTCTGTCCGTGTTCCCCACCCCTGCGGGACGAAGCCAGGAGTTGTAATAACTAAGTTTTGCCCAGCCAGGTGTTTGTTTTCCGAAGCCCCTGCAACATGTGAGCAAATGGTCTGACTTAAGCGTGTGGGGCGGCTTGGATGGGGAGCAGCCGAGCACGCAGCGGCAATACTGCAACATCACCATGACAACCAGTGGAAATAATGGCCCTCTTTGGGAATAAAAGAGATCTCAAATCCTGCCGCAGTCGAGTGGCAGTGGCTGTCTGTGGTAGAGATGGCTTTCAGTGATGGTTCCAGAATCCCTTATCAACAGAACATGAATGGGAAGGCAGTTTTCAGAAAATAAGTGGATTTGCAGACAGCTAATCTGATCATCTCAGTGGCTGAGAAAAGGTGGGCGGAGGCGTTGGGAGCCATCGGTGCAACGCCAGGGAATTCCACCCACGCTGTGATTTGAGGGGCCCCTGGCAGTGCGGCCATCGCTCCCGTCACACGGAACACGTCTCGGGGACCATTGCTGATCTGTACTGCCATCTTTTAGAGCCTTCCTCTTTCTGCCTGGACTTTTTTTAATTGGAAACAGAAATAGTTGTGAATTAAATGAAATAGAGTATGTAAATATCTAGCCCGATCCCTGGCACATGGAAAGTATTCAGTGAACAGTACTTTAAACCCTAATTCTTGGGACAAAATTAAAACAAGTGCCTGGAGCTGGTCTAGGAATTGTAATGGTCTTTTTTTTTTTAAGGCATTTACAGCAACCTGTTCTCTGATATGATGTATTTTGCTTTGGTGCATTTATGTTGCTGTTTCCTTCTGAAAGACTTCAAAGTGTGTTAGAACTCTCTGCGGGGGCTGGCTCATAAAGCTGCGCTGATAACCGCGTCATCGGGGAGGGCATTTTCTGTAAGAAGTTACTGTATTCTTGAGGATATGGTTCAACTTGTAGAATCTCAGGTAAAGAAGCTATGTTAAAAAAAGAAAAAAAAAAAAGGACTACTTTGTCAGAAGAAAGGCAGAACTTGGCGAGAGAAGGGAGCAGCAGGAACTTCAGTTTTTCGGATAACAGACTCAAGAGTCAAACTTGAGAGGCCACGTCCCTTTTAATTTCAGAAAGTGCAGTAAAAGGAGAAAAAAAAGATGTTTCTGCTATGAGAAGATGCTTCATTGGCTGAAAGCAGCATCACGTCTAAAACAGATTGCTCTTTAAGGATTTTACTTTACACCCTGCGACAAAAGGCACTGATAATACAGGTGCTGGACGTTTTCCAGACCCACGTCCCTTTCACTTGGTGTTGTCCCTCCATTTAGTTGTCTTTGGCGGAACGCTCTGGAAAGTGTAACAGCAGAGGTCACTTCCATTTGAACACTCAGTCTGCACTGCAGGAGAAAACCATGACGGAGCTGAGCGTAAGGACAAGGCAGCCCTTGAGATCTTTCGAGTAGCCCTTTTGATCTTTGGAGTAAAAAGGGAGTATTCTCATTCCTGAGCCCGGGCCACGCTACAGTAGCTTGCCATTGTCCTTCCCGCCTCTCTGCGGCTGAGTCCCACCTGTCCCGTGAGGAGGGCAGTCCCCACTTCGTCTGTTCTCCGAGTGCATTGCCTGGAAGGATTCTATTACCCAGCCGGGACTGCCGGCAATGCCAGCAGCCAGGTTGCACTGCTTTCTGCAGCCAGACTGGGTTTTATGTCATCTTTATTAGTGATTTATTTTAAACTTTAGAGGAAAAAAAAAGAATCACTGCGTTGCTGTGCGTTATCAATTCATTTTTAAGCATTTATTTCAACTGGAGACGAGCGAGCTCTTCTGCAATGTTTCCTTGCTGGATTTTTGCCCTGGTTTCTGATGACATGGTGTGAGTTCCAGCAGCCGCCAGCCTCTGAAGGAAAATTACAAAGGAAATGCCCATGTAAATAATGTATCACCTTTCGCTTCTGTAGCCTGCTTGGAAATGTTCACATTATCAGCCAGCGAGACTCCAGAGCCCCAGACATGGGCTTGAACGAGTGGATCACCTAGGGGCTGTTTGGAAAGCAGTGCTCTGTAAGTAAGTGTCCGTGGATGCAGAATACAGATGTCAGAAAGAGTTTCCGGAATGTTCCTTCTGTCCCTGCTTTAGGGTGTGAGTAAAATGCATTTCCCAACAGTTTTTAAAATTTAATGTCTACTGTTGCTACTCATTGATAATTTAGAAACGTCACAGCAACGTGCTCTTCTTTGTCAAGTTTTTGTGTGAGCTTCTCTATCAATAGTTTGTAAAATGTAGTGTTCATGAAGCAGACGTCCAGCAGTTTTCAAAAAAATTATTTATGCCTATTTTATATTTTCCTAGTTCATTAAAGTGCTGTATCTATTTATCATTATCTACCAATCATCTGTCTGTCTAGCATGGAAGTACTTTCTCTTTCATCTAAAATATAATAATATACTTTCAGCAAGTAGAACATGCTTAAAATTTTGGACATGCATCTTTCAACTAACATGAAAATTTCAGGCATTTTAGGAAATGCTTGATGCCAAAGCTGACTAAAGTAATGATTGGAAACATCACGACGTAAAATGGGAGGAAGAGAGTGTCCTCAGGCGTTTCTTTCTGTAACATTCACTACTCATGGTTGCAGGCTGTGTCATACTGAAGCACGTCCGTTCTCCCAGAGACTGTATAGTTGATAAACGCTCAACTTACTTTTAAATTGCTAATGCTACTTTTGTGGGTAAACTCAGACACAGCTCACTTGTGAATTGCATTTTATGCCTGTGGTGAGAATAGACCTCCTGCTGAGAAGAAAGATTAGGCTTCGTTCGGTTTGTACCTGAACCCTGGGTCTTTTCCTCCAAAGCAGAGGACCTGCAAGCTCTGCTGTCCCCTCAAAGGACAGCCAGATGTCCTGTTGCCACCAGAATTCCTCCAGGGTGCCTGGGGCCACTGCTCTGAAGTGCTCCACAGGGCAGGTGACAGCATCTGATCCCAGGAAGCCACTCCTCCAGGGGCGGTGTTCTCTGCTAGGGGCTGAGATTAGCAGGAGATGCTCCTCCTTCACGTGTCACACCATGATTGGATTCTGCAGCTCATTTTAAATGTTTGCTTTATTCTGTTTGCACTATGGGAGAGTGCATGACTATTTCATGTTGGAAAGCCTGGAGCAAGTCGGGGTTAATAAAACTTAATCATGATTTACCTACACTGTAAAAGGGCTTCCATTTCCCCCTAATCCACTTAAGTTCCATTCCAGTTCCTGTTGTTAAAGGGGAATCTGAGTGTGTGAGAGAGTGTGTGTGTGTGTGTGTGTGTGTGTGTGCATGTGCATGCAGTCCAGGAGTACCGTTTGTATTTTCCAGACAGAGAAAAGTGAGGGAATGCTATTGTAGAAGCTGGAAGTTCTTGGCTAGCACTCGGTTTCAAATGTGCTGTAGACGGTGGCTGACGTGCCAGAGAAGGGCTCATGGAAAGGAAGCGCTGGGTACCACCAGCGTCTGAACGTTGTCAGCGTGGTGTGTTATCTCGATCGTGCGCTGGGTGAATTCTGGACGTTGTGTAAGATTTTACTCCTTTTAGATGGCATCTGAAATATCCCCACTACCAGGGGAGCTCCTTCGGGGGGCTTTGGGGACTTTGGGGCAGTGCCATAGGGACTACCATGTTCCTCGGGCCAGGAACTAAGGTCCACTTCTGCGCCCCAGGCCGGCCCCAAGTCCGGGGCCCAGGGGAGACACTGGCATATGTACTGGCTCGTGACCCAGCTCCCCTGGAGAAACTCCCTGATAACAGAGGCAAACTCAGGCCCGTGTCTCCCTGACCCTGGTGGCCTCCTGGGGGTGCTGAAAGGCTCAGGGAGATAAAGTATGAAAAAGTTCTTAATATCAGTAACAAGCAAGACACGTGCAAATCCGCCACTTATCAGCGGGGCAAACACGAGGGAAGCTTGATGTTCTTTTGTAGTAAGGGGTCAGGGTTTGAACAGGATGAAGGGCACCTGAGGGTGGCAGAGGATAAGGGGTCGCCCTGGTTTCTTCTCCTTCCTGCCCCGTAAATAAGCTCCCTCGTCCCTTCCTGCAGAAGCAGGGGCGGCTGCAGCTGCCTTTGGTCTGATATCTTGCAGGCTGGATGGCTCGTAACCCAGTGGGGCTGGGCCAGCCACCTCCCCAAACCCTCCAGCTCCAGCTGTGCCAAGTGAGGACCGTGTGTCCCAGGGGGCGGCACCCCAGCATCTCCCTCCTTGGAAGTCCAGAGCTGACTGTCCGCTGTGGGAAGAGCAGAGCTGTACAGGGCCGCGAATGTCCCCTTCTCCCTGGGCTGCTTCCCTATTTGAGTCTCTTTGCTGCAACCTCACATCAGGCGGGGAAGCCGGGGGAGAGAGCCCCGCAGGAGGAGGGGGTGAAGGTGGTATTTGCAGAGAGTTTGTATAGAGGTGGTCCCCTCCGGGGCTCCGGAGGGAAGCAGGTCAGAGAACACGCTTCAGGAGGCAGCCAGTACTGGGGGCTCCTCTCTAATCCCAGCGGCCCTGGTGATGGGAAGCCAGTGCTGAGGTGGCTCATAGACTCACAGGAAGACACGGGAAGAAGAGGAGGAAAGGGGATGTCAGAACCCCTGGAAACGAGGAAGGTCAATGAGCTTGGTTTATCAGCATCTCCCCAGCTCCTGGCCCCTCCGTGTCAAGTAGCAGATGTTCTAGTGAGAGTTGAATGAACGGATGGAAATGAATTGATGAATGACTCAGCAAGAATCCATTGTGCAGTATTTGGGGTCAGATGTCTCGTGTGTGATAAGTTTTGTCTCTGCAAACATGCATGCCTGGCTACCTCGTTTGCAGTATTGAAAAGTAGCATGGGCTTTGGAATCAGACCCTGGGTTCAAGTTCTGGCTCCTCACTTCCCAGCTGTGAGACTCTGGGAAGCTGACGTCACCTTGTTAAGGTAGCATGGGGTGCTTCCCCCATGGGGTGACAGAGAGGCAAGATGAGACGCTCCTTGTAAAGCATGCAGCAGAGGCCAGCACCTGAGCAGGGCCATGGAGCGTAGCTGTTACTGCTGACACCCTTGTTATTTCTCCCTTGCATACTCCTAATTACTGGACAACAGTCATTTTTTTATTTCTGTGGGAGAAAATTTAAAACCTAGTTGTGCTTTGGGAAAACACGCTTAAAAAATTTTTAACACGTTAAAAAATATTAGCACTGTGGATCTAAAAAGCCAACTGTATTGTTCTTACTCTGTTACATTCATCATGATAATAGCTTTAAAAAAAAAAAAAGAAATAAGGCAACAGAATAATGCCAGTAAGCCATTTGTACCTGTAAAATCATCTGGACTAGCTAGGAATTAAAAGAACATTTTACTGTATCCATTTGTGGCACTATGCACGCAGACGTAAGGCGCTGGAGTTCTGCCAGTGTTTTAAAAATAGAGCCAGAGAAATGAGACCCAACTTAATTAGAATAAATGTTGCCGTGTAACTTCTAATAATGAGTATAATTTGCAATACATGTTCACCATGTAATTTAGCACAATGGGACCCACAGAATGGAGAACTGGTATTTAATCAAGAGACAGGATTAGTACAGAAGGAGACAAGGTCTAGAGACGTATATAGGACTTTGCAGGGGTCACTGTGTTCCCTCTGGTGATACTCCCATCTATGTCACCCTTCCCAATGCCCCACCCCCAGAGTGAACCACCTATAAGAGATGGTGCTGCCTTATCTGTCCAGGACCGCCGGCAACTGACTCTATGTTTCCGTGCCTTGGTTTTCTCATCTGTAAAATGAGGACAGTAACGATCCCAGTCTCTTATTGTTGTGGCCATGAAATGAATTGCTGCTTGACAGCACTTAAGAGAGAGCATAGAACACACTTATGACACGTTGTCTGATCACATATCTAAATGTTAATATCCATGAGGATCTTGTATGCCAGGCTCAGCAAAACAAAACAAAAACCCGAACCCATTGCTGTTGAGTCAATTCAACTCTTGAAGACCCCGTGTGTTACAGAGTAGAACTGTGCTCCACAAGGTTTTCTTGGCTTCAATCTCTACAGAAGCCGATCGCCAGGACTTTCTTCCGTGGTGCCACCGGGGTGTGTTGTACCTGCCAACCTTTAGGTTAGTAGTTGGGCAAAAACCGTTTGAGCCACCCAGGACCTCTGCAGGCTCAGGAGGGAGCCCCTTTATTCCAAAGCACTCCTGCCCACACATGGTGGTCCCGAGACGGTTTTATTTTATTGAGATAAAAATTCACATAACATAGGGTTAACCATTTCAAATGTACAATTCAGCGACATCTAGTACGCTGACAAGGTTGCACCACGTCCCCTATCTAGTTCCAACAGATTTTCCTCACTCCACGAGGAATCCCTGCTCCTCCCACCTACCCCCAGGTAGTCCAGAGCTACCTATATGTAATATATCAGTGGGATCATACTGTATGTCACTTCTTGTGTCTGGCTTCTTTCGCTTAGCCTGATGTTTTCGAGCTTCATCGGGGTTGTAATATGTATCAGCACATCATTCCTATCTATGTATGAATACTATTCCATTGAAAGAATGTACCACATTTTGTTTATCCATTCATCAGCTGACAGACAGCTGGGTTTTTTCAACCTTGTGACTAGTACTGCTGTGAGCATTCATGTGTAAGTTTTTGTCTGAAGTTCTGTTTTCGGTTCTTTTGGGTATGTACCTAGGAGTGGAATGACTGGGTTGTGTGATAATTCTGTGTTTAATTTTTGAGGAACTACCGAACTGTTTCCCACCGTGGCTGCACCGTTCTCCATTCCCACTGGCAATGTAAGAGGGTTCTCACTTTTTTGCACCTTTGCCAACACTTGTTATTTTCCATTTTGTTGCTTTTCTTTCCTTATTATAGTCATACTAGTGGGTGTGGCGTGGTATGGCATTGGGGTGTTAATATGCGTTTCCCTAATGACTACTGATGTTGAGAATCATTTCATGTGCTTATTGGCCATTGGTACACCTTCTCTGTATTCAAGTCCTTTGCCCCTTTTTAATTGTGTAGTCTGTCTTCTTGTTGTTGACTTGTAGGAGTTCTTTACATATTCTACAGAATACAGTCTTACCAGGTACGTGAATTGTAAACATTTCCTCCCAGTGTGTGTGTTGTCTTTTTGCTTTCTTGATAGTGTCCTTTGATGCCCAAAAGCCCTGAGATGACTTTAGGTGGACGCTGAGCGTGGCTGTGGACTACGTTGAGTCACTGAGGGAGAAAGCCCTTCCCTTCCTTGATCTCTTCCAGTCTTCTCTAAGGAAACCCTGCTGGTGTAGTGGTTAAGTGCTACAGCTGCTAACCAAATGGTCGGCAGTTTGAGTCTACCAGGTGCTCCTTGGAAACTCTATGGGGCAGTTCTACTCCATCCTATAGGGTTGCTCTGAGTCGGAAACTCTACGGGGCAATTCTACTCCATCCTATAGGGTTGCCATGAGTCAGAATCGACTTGACGGCAGTGGGTATGGATGAGTGGCGGAGATGAGAAGGCAGAAGGATCTGGAAGGATCCCATGACCACCACAGGAGAAAAGGGGTGGACAGGGAACTAGAGGAGACATGTTGCATCTTCTCTTTTTCCTGTGGCTGCCATAACAAAGTACCACAAGCTGGGTGGCTTGAAACAACAGGAGTTCGTTCTCCAAATTGTAGAGGCTGAACGTTTGAAATCAACGTGTGAGCACGGCCATGCTCCCTCTGAAGGCTCTAGGGGAGAACCTTCCTTGCCTCTTGCCGGCCCCTGGTGGCCCCTGGCCTTCCTTGTGGCTACATGACTCCGGACTCTTCCTCTGTCTCTACGTGGCTTCTCCTCTGTGTCTGTCTCTCGGTGTCATCCCCTCTTCTTACAAGGATGACAGTCTTGGGTTTATGGCCCACCCTAATCCAGTACAACCTCATCGCAACTTAACTAATTACATCTACAAAGACCCTATTTCCAAATGAGGCCACACTCTAAGGTTCCTAGTAGGCATGAATTTTTGGGGACACTATTCATCCCAGTACAGCATCTGTTGTGGGCTGGCTTCTTTCCCTTTTTTTCCTGGAGGTCTTGAAGGTAGTACTGGTACTATTGGGTTTCCCAAAACCCAGCCTGGAACGTTCTCTCGTCTCTGGAGTTCTGACCTCAATTGAAGTGGACACCACTGGGTCTCTGGGCTACAACTTGGACTTCATAGGCAAAGTGAGATCAGAGCACAAAATTTTACACATAATCAACTTTTAGGTAACTTTTAGGTACTTAACAAACTTTGACTGGAGAATCACTGCTTAATTTAAGCCTGTTTCCTCTTGTCTGAATTAAATACAATTCTGGAAGGTCATAGTCTTGAGTTAAAAGTTTACAGTCTTGAAGTTGCATCTTGAAGGTTCAAGTCCACCCAGAGGTGCCTCAGAAGAAAGTCCTGGCCATTTACTTCCAAAAAAGCAGCCATGGAGAGCCCTGTGGAGCACAGTTCTACCCGGACACACACAGGATCACCATGAGTCAGAGTCGGCTCAACAGCAATTTTTTTTTAATGTGGTTTGCATAGTTTCTAAATAAAAATGAGAGCTCAAGCAATATTTAGCTGTTAAAGTACAGAGTTACATGGTTATTTAAAACTCAACTGCATAGAGCTGGAAGACATCTGAGGACAAGGATCGTGTCCTTTATTATTATTATGTTTATTGTACTTTAGATGAAAGTTTACAGAGCAAATTAGTTTCTCATTAAACAGTTAATAGATATATTGTTTTGTGACGTAGGTTGCCAACTCCATGACATGTCAACACACTCCTCTTCTCGACCTTGGACTCCCCATTACCAGCTTTCCTGTGTCCTCTGCCTTCTAGTCCTTGCCTCTGAGCTCTTGTGCCCATTTAGTCTCATTTTGTCTTTTGGGCCTGTCTAATCTTTGGCTGAGGGGTGAACCTCGGGAGTGACTCCATTACTGAGTTAAAAGGGTGTCCGGGAGCCATACTCTCGGGGTTTCTCTAGTCTCTATCAAACCAGTAAGTCTGGTCTTTGTTTGCGAATTATTGCACATTTTTCTCCAGCTCTGTCCAGGATCCTCTGTTGTGATCCCTGTCAGAGCAGTTGGCGGTGGTGGCCGGGCACCATCTAGTTGTGCTGGACTCAGTCTGGTGGAAGCTGTGGTAGTTGTGGTCCATTAGTCCTTTGGACTAATGTTTCCCTTGTGTCTTTGGTTTTCTTCATTCTCCCTTGCTCCAGATGGGGTAGGACCAGTGAAGTGTCTTAGATGTCTGCTTGCAGTCTTTTAAGACCCCAGCAGGTCCTTTATATTTGCTTGCCTTGCCATGCCAGACCTAGGGCCTGATACAGAGCAGAAAGGAAATCAATAAATATTTGAATGGATGAAAGAATGAAGAGAGCAAACTCTAGGACAATTGAAGAGGCCTTGCCGACCCCTACGGCAGTGTCACATCCCACGAAAGACTCCTTTTCATCAGAAAAAAGTATTTCTGGGACGGCTTTGCTATAAGATGTTCTGCTCCGCACTCTTCCCAACCTCCTTATCGTGGCTGAATTTCAAATGAAAGGATACTCTTTGCTCAAAAGAGACTCCAAAGTTTAATACAGCCATGTCCAATGTCACTTTTCCAAAAGAGGTCAACCCTTATTTGACCTGAATATTTCTAAACACAGTTGAATAAACTTAAATTCTCATGGCCCTTTCTCATTATCTGACTTTCTAGCAGATGATGACATTCATTTCCTTTGAGGCTTCTTTTTTTTTTAAGTTTTTATTTAGGGGGACAGTGTAAAGGATTCTCTCTCAAAGGACATAAAATTCTGTGACTGTCTATTGATAAATATTTGAGAAGATGCAGAGGCGTTTATAGAGAGATTGGTTGGGGAAATATAAGGCTCAACTTGGGTCTTTTTAAGTAAACCTTTTGGCTAAGTTAGTCACTCACTGAACAAATATTTGGTAAGCATCCATGTTAATAATGTAAGAGCTTTTCAGGGTATAACTATTAAAATGAAAGTACTAGGGGAAGTGTTTGGAGCCCAAAACCCACAGAATGCTAACACTCGTCAGTGCCAAGATAATTCGTGGATTTTTTTGGGGGGTGGGGGAGGAAGAGGTAAAGTACATATTTGCAGTGGATTTTTGGAATTTACAAAATGTGTGTGCTTAAGCTGAAAGGAAATGCTTATCAGCTTAGATAGAGTCCCATGTTCACCCCAATGAAATCTTAAGAAAATGTTCTAAAATAGTTCTCAGGGTTAAAATGAATGAATATGACTATTGTGACATGGTTTTTCAACATCTGGTGGCTTTTCAGGCCACCTAGTTGTGAATTGAGGCTGTCAAGGCTTGCCAGCTGTATCAGTCATGGTTCTGCAGAGAAACAGAACCAATAGGATGTATATATCCATCTAAATCTTTATCTGTACATCTCTCTCTAGCTCGATAGATAGAAAGATAGGTAGATAGGTAGGTAGATAGGTAAATAATTCGGTAGGTAGGTAGACAGATAAATAGATAGATATTAATTTATTTTAAGGAAGGGGCTCACGCAGTTTTAAGGACTAACAAGTCCACTACAAGCTGGCAATGAATAAGGAAGATCGAAGAAGAATTGAAGCCTTTGAATCATGGTGTTGGCAAAGAATATTGAATATACCATGGCCGCCAGAAGAACAATCAAATCTGTCTTGGAAGAAATACAGCCAGAGCGCTCCTTGGAAGTGAAGATGGTGAGGCTTTGTCTCACTTACTTTAGACGGGTTATCAGAAGGGACTAGTCCCTGGAGAAGGACGTTGTGCTTGGTAAAGTAGAGGGTCAGTGAAAAAGAGGAAGACCCTCAACAAGATGGATTGACACAGTGGCTTTAACAATGGGCTCAAACATAGCAACAATTGTGAGGATGGCACAGGACTGGGCAGTGTTTCATTCTGTTGTACATGGGGTCATTATGAGTAGGAACCAACTCCATGGTACCTAACAACACGTCCGCGATGTGTAGGGGAGGCTACAGGTAGAAATTCATGCAACAGTTGATGTTGCAGTCTGGAATCCAAATCCACAGGGCAGGCCAGTAGGCTGGAAACTCGACAGGATTTTTGTTACATCTCTAGGCAGAATTCCTTCTTGGGAAACCTCAGTTTTTTCTCTTAAGGCCTTCAACTGATTGGATGAGGCCCACCCACGTTATGGAGGATCATCTTCTTTACTTAAAGTCAGTGATGGTAGATGTCAGCCACATCTACAAAATACCTTCACAGCGACATCTAGACTAGCGTTCACCCAAACAGCGAACAGTCTTGCCATTATTGACATCCACATCCACATTCCATCACTATCTGCATCCATAGCACCTGCACCCACACCTGCAGCCACACCCACAGAAGCCACACCCACACCAGCATCTGCACCTACATTCACATCAGCATCCACGGCACCCACATCTGCAGCATCAGCATCCACACCAGCACACACACCCACAGCATCAGCATCCACACCAGCACGCACGCCCACAGCATCTGCAACATCAGCATCTGCAGCATCTGCATCCACACCCACAGCACCCACACCCACACCTACACCCACAGCATCCACAGCATCAACACCCATACCCACGGCATCCACACCTACAACATCAGCATCCACTCCAGTGTCTGTACCCACATCCCATCAGCATCAGCATCCACACCAGCGTCTGCACCCACATCCCATCAGCATTCACACCCACAGCACCCACCCCCACACCCGCACCTGCACGCACAGCGTCCACAACATCGACAGCACCGGCAGCATCCGCAGCATCAGCACCAGCATCTTTACTGTTGGCTCGTCTGCACAGCTCACTCTGCAGCTGCCAGTGGTCGTTTCATGCCTAATGGCCATGTGTAAAACTTCCCGGATCTGATGCCGACTCCGGGTTGCAGCTCGCAGCTCGCTGGCCTCCCGCCCCTCACGGGGCTTGCTGTCTTGCACTGGGTGGTGAGCAGCAGCCCTGGTGAGAAGACCTCTCTTGCCCCTGGAGGCCAGCAGAGGGGCTCCATCCGCGTGTCTGCAGCGGCCCCTCCCAGGACACGTGACTCTGAGGAAGGTGCTGGGCTGTAGAAAGCAGTGCAGACTCTCTCTGAAGCCTCGCTGCTGTGTCCCCTGCCTCCTGCCTCTCTTGGGGTGCAGGTGGGCTCACATGTTTACACCTCCAGTTGCCCCTGGAGCTTCTGGAAGGGGAGGCAGGGGATGAAGTAGGTGAGATGCAGGGCTCTCTCTGTACCAGAAATAGCCTCATTTCAGGAGGGAGAAAGCCTCGAGGTTCTTAGCAAAAGTTTAGTGGCCAGGGATAGTTTTAGAGATGGTAAAGCCTCAAAGTTCAGTCCTGCTGCCTCTAAACCGAGGTGATCAACGTCCTTTTCTCCCTGCAGGCTGGGGGACTCTGGAGTGGGGGAGGCCTTCCCTCGGGGAGAGCCACCAGAGCCTAGTGGGGCGTGGGCATCTCTCCTTGGGTTCCTCATGCAAAGGAGCCCACTGGTCCCATCATTCTTGGTCACCCAGGCTGAGGACACGGTACCTTCTGTCCTGACTCCTGCCCTGGCCAGGAGGATGGTGGGTGAGAAGGAGAGCAGAAGGAAGGAAGAGATGCAGGAGCAGAGCCTGAAAGAGTCTGGTGCTTTCGTAGAAGAACATAGCGAACCAAGAAACCAATCCTTTGCCATCGAGTCAATTCCAACCCATAGCTACCATGTAGGACAGAGTAGAACTTCCCCATAGGGTTTCCAAGGCTCTAATCTTTACAGAAGCAGACTGCCACATCTTTCTCCCACGGAGCATCTAGTGGGTTCGAACTGCCGACCTTTTGGTTAGCAGCCAAATGCTTAACCACTGTGCCACCGGGCCTCTTTGTTAAAAGCAGATGAACCAGGTGAACGCTAACAAAGGCAGCAGGCACCAGGCACCAGGCTGCAAGCCCATCCTCCCACATCCGCTCCCTCAGTCACTCATTGATCTGACCGGCTGCTGAGCAAACCCCACGGGAGTTAGTTCAGGGTGCACTGTGCTCAGCCCAGAGGAGATGGAGCGCACGAGGCCGGGCCCCTGGCCTGCTTGGCGCTGGACAGTCGGTGTGTTCTCTGCAGCCCTTAGTGGGCATGAGCTTTCTCGGTCTGGGGCTGCGGAGAAATCCCCATCAGGACCCAGCTGAGTGCCATCTCCTCTTGATACCCTCCACCAGCCAAGGTGGGGAACGCCCTCTCCCCAGGCTCCCGGGACAGGGCTGGTTAGAGGACACAGAGAGCCCAGAGGCCGGATCTAGGCCTCTAGCCCAGAGCACGGCCCATGGGTATGGCTCCTTAAATGCTTATTGGCCGAAGAAACCAAAACCCCATTGCCGTCTGACTCATAGAAACCCCATAGGGTTTCCAAGGCTGTAAATCTCTTCAGAAGCAGACTGCCACGTCTTTCTCCCGTGTAACTGTTGATGGTTTAAACCGCCAACTTTTCGGGGAGCAGTTGATCGCTTTAACCTCTGCACCACCAGGACACAGGGACCAGAGAGTCCTCACTGTCTCTGCAGCCTGCTGGTTCTGAGGGTTCCTGTCTCTGGGACTGAAAAATGAGGTCTCCCTCAGATTTCCGTCTCCATCAGAACGCCTGTCTATCGTCAGAGACATCGGTAAATGGATTCAGTTGCCTTCTGGTTTGGTTGCCTTGGAGCAGAACGTATTTGAAAGTGTTTGTTTACGTTCTGGACGGGGTAAGCATCAACAGCAGGCGAACGCTTCCAGAGAAATCAGGATTCCACAAAATCAGGGAAGACAGTGAGGAGGGGAGAGCTGGGGATGTCTGTTTGCTGCCTTTGGTCAACCCAAAATAAACCCATTGCTGTTGAGTCAATTCCAACTCATAACAACCCTACAGGACAGAGTAGAACTGCCCCTTAGGGTTTCCAAGGGGCAGCTGGTGGATGGGAACTGCCAATCTTTTTGTTAGCAGTCGAGCTGTTAACCACAGTGCCACCAGGGCCCCTGCCCGTGGTCACTGGTTCAGAATTCAGAGCTCTACTATTTGAGAAAGGAGCCCCGGTGGTGCAGTGGTTAAGTGCTCAGCTGCTAACCAAAATGTCGGCGGTTCAAACCCACCAGCAGCTCCGTGGGAGAAAGACCTAGAAATCTGCTTCCATAAAGATGACAGCGTAGGAAATCCTGTGGGGAGTTCTACTCTGTCCTATAGCGTTGATATAAGTCGGAGTCAACTTGACGACGCCCAGCAACAGCAGCCGTATTCTAGAATGTTCCTGTGTGGTAGACCCAGCACTGAGGGCTTTCCCTGACCTCTCGGGCCATCCACAGAGGCGCCTTCCTCCTTTCTCCCCAGCTCCCGCTCCCCAGCACACACGTCACACCCCAAGGTTGTCGTCAATTGGTTTACTGAAGAACTGACAGCTGATCCATTCAGTGGACAGTGGGCGACAGGCAGGCACGTCCCAGACGTCTCCACACTAGCCAACTGCCACCTCTGCCCTCTCTACATCCCTGTATTTGGACACACTCTGAGTTATATTTTCTTTTCCGTTATAGTTAATTTTAATATATGGAAGAATAGCTGCTGTGGGAAGAAAACCAATTTCCTGGACGTGGTGTGACAGTTGATTTATAATTTCTCTCTCTTGTTTCTGGCGAGGCAAGTCTGTTTGAGTGTTAAATCTCCACAGTTGGGTAGAGATAACAAGCCCAGAAATGAGAAAATAAAATCGCAGGCTGGACAATGGGTGTGAGTGTGCCCTTTGGGAGAATTCAGATGCATTTTAGGATGATAGTTACTAGTCAATTCCCTATGATAAGTGTAGAGACAAATTACTGGGGAAGAAATGTTTGTCGTGGCATGGGGGGAGTCTTTATTTTGGGGAGTGCAGGTACAGGAAACCGCGTTCCAGGGTGACCCTGGAGGATGCGGTTCGTTCAAGGCGTGACCTGGAAGGGGTGACTAGCTGGGGCGCCCTGGTCCTTAATCCCCCATCAACTGGTCCTGCAACCCGGGCAGGGGCAGGAGGGCGTGTCTAAGGCTTCCCGACGGCGCCACCTCCTGGCCAGCTCAGGCATCGCACAGTCTGCGTCACAGATACTTCAAGTTCAGTGCGAAGTTGAGCCTGTTAAAAAATATGAAATTGCAATGCTTTAATCATTTGAAAATCTGCCTCGTGGACCCTCCTGTCACTCTGAGATTCCTCTTTTTCACCCTCGTCATGCTCCCTGTAATTTGTTCGCCTGCGCCACTGGGCTGTGAGCATCCTGGGGTATCCTGCACCCCAGGGTACCCTGGTCCCTGCGGAAGGAGGGGTCACCCTGTACCTGTACGTGCCTCGGACGGGCCAGTGCACGTGACTGCTGCCCCCTCCCACCAGCTCTGAGGAGAGCCTGGGCTGGAGGGCCACTGTGTGCCCATATCACGGAGAGGGAAATTCTCAGGGAGACCAGCAGCTTGCCCAGGGTCACAAGGTGGAGAAGCCCAGATGTGAGCCCAAGAATACCTGTCCCTAGTCCAGGGCCGCTTCAGTCACTGGCCTGCCTGCTAGAGCCACCCAGCGTGGTGCCAGGGTGATTTGGGACAGCAAGGTACCCCTAGAAATCTCTGACACCTGGTCACTCAGGAATCAGCTGCCTGAACAATAAACCAAGTTTCTCCTTTCCCCCAGCCTGTGAGAGCTGACCCAGCATCAACATCAGCCCACCCACTCACTGCCGTCAAATCGGTTCTGACTCATAGCGACCCCATAGGGTTTCCAAGGCTGTAAATCTCTACGGAAACAAACTGCCACATCTTTCTCCCATGGAGTCACTGGTGGTTTCGAACCACTGACCTTTTGGTTAGCAGTTGAGCTCCTTAGCCACTGTGCCACCAAGGCCCCTTCCATGAGCCCCAGACCATTAAAATATCCAGTGTGAATTTCTACCCCTTGCTTTGCTGGAAACATCCCAAATCAGTCTTACAAGAAACACAACCAGAATGCTCCTTAGAAGCAGGGATGGCGAGACTTCAGCTCTCTTGCTTTGAATATGTCATCAGGAAAGACTAGTCACTAGAAAGAACAACATGGTTGGTAAAGCAGAGGGTCAGTGAAAATGAGGGAAACCCGTAGTGCAATGGGTCGACACAATAGCTGCAACAATGGGCTCAAATACACCAAAGATCATGAAGATGGCGCAGGACCAGGCAGCATTTCATTCTGCTGTCCACAAGGTCTCCACGAGTCAGAGCCCACTGGATGGCAAATCACAACACCACGGCAGTAACAGCGAGAGACCCCGACTGTCAGGAAGGAGGTGCATGCAGTCAGCTTTCTCCCAACGACAGCCAAGGGGTTGACCGCAGACCTACTTGTGCTGGGCATGGGAGAAGCATCATTTCCTGCCTGTGGGAGCCTCGTAAGGGCAGTGGCTGGGTCTTAGTCCACATTCCTCAGTGAATGGATGTTGAGTGTGAAAAACTGAGAAACCTCCAGATTGTTTGTCACCAGCCCCTCCCCATAACCCACCCGGAGCCCACTGATGTCCTTTTCAGGGCTGGCCTATCTCTGTGGTTAGAGTGGAAGTCCTTTTGCTTTCCTGGTCTCGTTGGCTAAACAAGGCCTCTTCCATGCTCCGTGTCCAGAACACACACAGTGAATATTTGTTGAATGAATGAACAAATAAACAAATCTCTATTACTAGCTTCTGGTCCCACTAAAATTGGCGTTTCTTTAAAAATTCATGTACGCCATAATTTATTTTCCCAGTGTGAGAGTAAGCCATTTTATGAAATTGGCATGAATATTCTATTAAAGGGAAGATTATTAATATTCCCAAAGGGTAGCTTTTTTGGTTTACTGCTGTGCTGCTGTTATAGTTTTCCATAATTATATGGTGTTGATTATAGTTTTCTGACAGAGCATCAACAAAGAAAGTGTAACCCTGGAACTATGTTACTTAAAGCTTGTAGTCTTACTAAATGGAAACTAATCACTTAGCTGGGTTGAGGGTGGCAAAGGGAATGTCCTCCCCCAAATCCGTGAGGAGAGGAAGCACAGACACCAAGGTACTATTGGTTGCCTTGCAGATCTGAATTTGTCCAAATAGGAGGTAGGGTTCTTATTAGGAAACCTGTTGGGATAATTTAGAAATGGAAGGATAATCCTATTTCTGAGCACCACTGGCATTGGTGGCATAGTGGTGAGTATAGCTGCCTTCCAAGCAGTTGACCCAGGTTTGATTCCCGGCCAACCCATCCTGCCCTTTTGGAGCCCTGGTGCTGCAGTAGTTAAGAGCTTGGCTGCTAACAAAAAGGTCAACAGTTGGAATCCACCAGTCGCTCTTTGGAAACCCTATGGGACAGTTCTACTCTGTCCTATAGGGTTGCTATGAGTTGGAACCCACTCAACAGCAACAGGTTTGGGTTTTTACTGAGGGCTGGTGGTAGAAAGAATTTTGGCAGAAGTCAACAGTAAGGAGCAAAGCCTACTGAGAAAAGTAGTCCCATCACCAACCCCAGAGTAGACACAGGGGGTATTAATGGGAGGCCCCTGAGGGCAGTTATTATTGTTGTTAGTTGTGGAGTTGGCTCCAACTCATGGCGACCCCATGTATAACAGAATGAATTGTTGCCCAGTTCTGTGCCATCTTCATGATTGTCGGTATGTTTGAGTCCATTGTTGTGGCCACGGTGTCAACCCATCTCATTGAGGGCTTCCCTCACTCGCGTTGGCCTTCTCCTTTACTAGACATGACGTCATTTGGTATCAGTTGGTCTTCCCTGATGACGTGTCCACAGTAAGCAAGCCAAGGTCTTACCATCCTCCCTTCTCAGGGAACTTCTGGTTGTATTTATTCTAAGACTGATTTGTTCATTCTTCTGGCTGTCTAGGGTATCCTCAATATCCTTTGCCAACACCACAGTTCAAAGGCATCCGTTCTTCTGTCTTACTTTTACACTCTCCAGCTTTCACATGGGTATGAGGTGGTTATAGATACCTGGTAAACAGTTGGGTGAATGACTGGATGAATGAAGCGAGCAATGCTGGACTTACATAGATCAAACTCTGCCTCTGCTGATATCTAGCTGTGTGACCAGGGTCTCATTGCCTTTCACCTCTTGGTAGCGGTCACCTCAGCTTCAGAAGAGGGATCCTAATCCTCTGAAGGCCGGCTGGGCATAGATGAGGGGTCCAAAAATCATTTTGCACATAATGGGTGTAGTGTCCAGTGGACCTTGGGTACCCATTTGTGTTGTCACCCCACCCCAGGCCACAGGTTGGCAGGCAGGAAGCAGTCCTTGCAGCCCATAGACTGGCCCTGGAAACAGGGGGTATGAAGTTGACCCGGGCTGTGGAGGGACCCCAGCCCCGTACGTCCCCACTGGTCACAAATATTGTACATCTGCCTCTTATTTGGGGCTCCCAGGAGGTTCTGAAGCAGCTTCCTTGAGTTATAAAATATGGAGAGTTCTTTTCTTAGTTGCAGTTGAGGGGCATTTTTTTTCCCCAAATAACCAGAGGAGCGGTTATAAATAATTCCTGCACATTGTTTGGCCCAATTAACATTCTTCAGAAGAGCGGGGTGAGGCGTTTGAAGTCATTCCCTTCTTGAGGGACGGAGACACACCCCTGCTGGGCTAGGCCAAGCTTCTGCCCTAATTAGATGTTTACACAAGGGACCCAAGTGAGGAGGGAGGATTTATTTTTAATAAAAGATTAAAATCTGTGTATCTGCAGCATATTAAGGAAGACCGAGCAAATTAAAATCCCCCCACAACACTGGGTAGCAAGTGCCTGAAAGGGACACATTTCACTTGGAATTGCTAAAGCTTCTTGCTTTGAGTCAGGAAAGAAATCAGGCTTTCTCCCCCAATTTCACATGCTCTTGTTGGCGTTCCAGATGAGGGGGCCGGATGAAATACAGCATCTGGGTCCTAAGAACCATGTGGCCCCGTGTCCATTAGTGGAGCTGGCCGCAGTCTGTGTGATGAAGGAGGCAGGTGGGGAGCATGGGGCCGGGACAGGGTGCCATCAGGGGCCTAGGCTTCCATGAAGGGGACAGACAAGGAAGCCAGGCAGCGCGTCAGGCTCAAGGCGGCAGGCAGGTGGTACTCGGGCCGCCTGGACTGGAGCACCCAGGCCACTGAGGGGTGCAGGCTCCTTGGAGAGATAGGCACAGGTCAGAGAGGTGAAGGAAAAGTTTTACGTGGCCTAGCAGGTGGGGAGGGGCGTTGCAAACACTGACAGCCTGCAAACTGCAGAAGTATGGAGGGTGAGAAGGCCCTCTGCAGTCTACCCCGGCCCCCAGATTGTGGAGGGGTTTGGAAATTTCCAGAAAGCAAATGCATGTGTAGGAGATAGGAGCTTCGGGGTGGGGAACGTGAGAGGACATCCTAGTGACCTCTTAGATCCACCTCGTCACATCTGAAGCACAAGTCTAAAGGGTTCGGCCACTTGCGATCCTGACCCCTGCAGGACGGGAGGCTTCCTTGCAACTCCCTGAGGCTGCCTCCGGGCAGCCCCTGGTCGCACGGCCGGCCTCCCAGGACAGTGTCCAGACAGCAAACAGACCAGGTCACGCAGCCGTCTTCCAGCTGCGGGTCCACACGTTACTGTGATCTTGCAGATCTGTGTTTCATTCTTCCTCTTACATTAGCCGTCTCCTGGTCCGTCCCCGTGCTCCCGCTGATGCAGCCAGAATCTACATCTGGGTGGCCTCGCCAATGCGGTCTTCCCTTCTGTTCCTAGAGGTCTGGCGGTGGGCGGTGATGGCAGGACCCTTGCTGACAGCCATTCTCCAGCGGGTCTGAGAGAGGGACCATGGGCGGCCGGCCCCGCCTCCATCTCCTCTGGGACTGGCGACCTCGCTGTCCTCTGCTTCGGCCGAAAGCTGCCCCCGCCCAGCGTTCCAGATCAGGCCCTCCTGGCGTCTGTCCCTCGGGAGATGGTTGAAAACCAAGACAGTGGGAAGTGGGGGCCTCTCGGGCTGGGGGGTGCTGCTCCCTGAGGAAGGAGGGCAGTCAACCGGGGCTCGCCCGTCTGCCAACGCACTCTGATCCCCCATCTTCTGTCACCTTCATGTACATGACACACACGCTCACATACACCACACACGCGTACATGAGCAAACACACATACACACTCACACACACGTACAAATGTGGGCACACACTCAAGCGCGTGTCTACGCAGATGTAGGCATGTTTACCTCCGCACGTGTGCACACATGCCCTCGGACATGCTCACATATACACACTCACAGACAAATTAAAATACACAAACATGCTTGTGCTCAGACAGACACTCATACACACTGACACACATACACACTTGCACACACAGACACTTGCACACTCATACTTACACATGTGCACACACTCACATTTACACACACATATACACTTCCATACACACACGCATACACACACACAGGCACACACTCACATACCCGCACGCACGTGCTCTCACACAGACACACAGCGTTTTTAACGGGCTTCTTGAGAAATGGCCGCCTGAGCGAGCACGCGCCCCAGGGAGACGCCACATTAAAACCAAGGGCTTTCCGTCATACACTGGGGGTGTCTTTCGGCTCAGGCTTTGGGCTTGTCCCTTGGCCACTGGGCTCTGCTGCCCTCACCCTGCCCCCAGGCAAGGTTGTGTCACAGTTCAAGAGGGGCCTTTGGAGCCTGCAAGCTCTGGCTTCCGTCCCAGCTCTGCCACTTACTCGCTACTTGACCTTGGGCCCGGTGCTTGACCTTTTGGAGCCCCAGTTTCCCTAGCTGAGAGAGCAGAGATGGTAAGACCTGCCTCAGGGGGTTGTGAGGGTGGAACAAGAAAATGCACTGGAGTGTGTAATCTGGCACCCCAAGCTCAGAAAGCCTTCCGCCAGGGTGTCTGTAACTGTGGTGCTACTCCCTCCCTCCCGCCCAGCTTGTCCCCGACCTCAAACAACACTGAAATTAGGGGACAAGCAGCCGGGACCAGTGCTGTTCACTGTCCGGGCTTCTTCTTATTCCTCTCAAATGCCAAGGCCCCTGAGTGTCTGCAGCATTTCTCTGAAGAGCCAGAGCTGACACAGAGCGAGCGCAGCCCAAAACACGCATCTGACCTGTCAGCTCTGCTGTAACAGAAATACAGGCGGATGGCTTAGCAAACAGGAGGTTATTCTCTCACAGTCTAATAGGCCACAAGTCCAAATTCAGGGCGTCAGCTCCAAGGGAAGGCCTTCTCTCTCTGTCGGCTCTACAGGAAGGTCCTTGTCATAGTCTTCCTCCGATCGAGGAGCTTCTCAGCACAGGGACCCTGGGTCCAAAGAAGGCGCTGTTCTCCTGGCTTTTGTTTCTTGGTGGTATGAGGTCCCCATGTCTCTCTACTCACTTCTCTCTTCTATATCTCAAAAGAGATTGGCTTAAGACACAATCCAATCTTGTAGATTGAGTCCTGCCTTATTAACATAATGCCACTAATGGCATCTCATTAACACATAGGCAAATCACATCAGATGACAAAATGGTGGACAATCACACAGTACTGGGAATTATGGCCTAGCCAAACTGATACACATTTGTTTTTTGTTTTTTTCTTATTTTTATATTTTATTGTACTTCAGGTGAAGGCCTACAGAACAAATAGTTTCTCATGAAACAGTAGTACACATGTTGTTTTATGACATTGGTTAACAACCCCACAACATATTAACCCTCTA
>NW_004443967.1:17450760-17457873 GCF_000243295.1 Trichechus manatus latirostris
ACCATGGTCCCCACAGCCCTCCGCCCAGCAATTCAGTCCCTCAGGGAGTTTGGATGTGTCTATGGGGCTTCCATGACCTTTCCTTGTACAGGGTGTGATACACATATTTTTGGGGGACACAATTCAATCCATAACAAGTGGTGTGTGCTGTTTAAAGCCTTGTCCATTCATTCATTCATTCATTCACTCACTCACTTCTCCAATCATTTGTACGCCAAACACCTCTGGAGCATTATGACGTGCAGGTTGGGGCTTGTGGTGGGGTGGGGTGTCAGGGGTGGGGGCTGGAGAAGTTGTCCCACAGCCCTTCTTGGTAGGGGTCTCAGGTCAATACCAGGGTCCTGTGGTAGGTATGGTGTGCCTGGCACCCAGTATCCCTTTTCCCATGAGCTGTGAGGATGGTCTCAAGCCCAGAGTGCTGGTCCCTGCTCAGAGACCTCTTGTCACATTTCCAAGGAACTACCAAGTCTCTCGCAGGAGAATCAAGATTCTTTCTTTGGACTCTTTGGAGGCTTTTTGGGGAGGTGGAGGGTGTGTGTGTGTGTCTATATGCACACACACCCTGGGCAAGATGCTACTGTGTGGGTTATAGGAAAGAAGGCAGAATAGTTGTACTCAGAGCAGAAGAGGATGACAAGACCTTGCCTTTCCACAGTGGATCTTCCTATTAAAGTGTCTGGATTTAAGCAGCCTGGTGTTGTACACTTAAATATCACAAGGTGCCCAATTGTGCATCAGAAAAATCCCAACTTTGTCCTTGGCTCAAGGGATGCATCTTGCACTAACACAAATGCATTTTACTTGGTTTGTATTTTGCTGATTGATCTCATGACCTCAAGTTCAGATAAATTGTCTGAACCCAAATATAAGCAGGTTTTCTCTGAATTTCTCCTGTTTGGCTGCCAATGATGGAAACCTACCGATGGAGTTCTCAGCGTAATGAGAACACCACCTCAGCTCACGGTCGCTCTGTAGCTGGGTTTTAGAGCCTGGGTAACTAGCTCCACCTGGACCGAGCCCCAGGTGGTGGGGGTTGGTGCCTTGTGAAATTTATTTTTATTGTGGTAAATATATAGGTAACCAAACATTTGCTATTTCAATAATCTTCACATGTACGGTTCAAAACCCACTGCCATCGAATCGATTCCGACTCATAGCAGCAGAGTAGAACTGCCCCGTAGGGTTTCCGAGGCTGTAAATCTTTATGGAAGCAGGATGCCGTGTGTTTCTCCCTCGGAGTGGCTGGTGGGTTCAAACCGCCGATCTTTCGGTTAGCAGCCGAGCTCTTTAACCGCTGCGCCACCAGGGTTCCTGGTACAGTTCAGTGACAGTCACCGTGTTGTTCAACCATCAACATTCCCAAATTTTCCCATCACCCTTAAGCTCAGTGTCCCCTAAGCACTGTGTCCCCCAGGACCCCCAGGAACCACTGATGAACTTAGTCTGTGTAACGGGCCTATTGTAGGTATTTCGTGGCAGTGGGATCATGGAGTCCCCAGGAGGCTGCTGTCAGGGGAAGGTGCACTGTCTGTGTTGACTTTGATGTCAATTCTACATTTCTTTTCCTGGAGCTTTGATTTCCAGTATAATCAGCCTCGCTCTTCAGTAAGGATTCTAGAATACACATTCAGTGATTGATCACTGACAGAGCTGTATGTCCAAGCAATTGGCATATCTGCTGAGACAAATTAACGCAGGCTGCAGGCTGCAGCCAGACCGCGTAAGCATGTAGATAGAGCACATGAGCTTATCATCCTGCTTCAGCATCTGCCCTGGGAGCTGTGAAGGACGCATTGGTTTATTTATGAATCCCGCTTGAAAGACCTTGTCAACTGATTTACAGAGACAGCCCAGACAAGGTCACGGGAAAGGCTCGAGGCAGAGGAGTGGGCTCACTTGAGTATCAGATGGAATGCAGCTTTGCCGGACTCGGAAGCCTGGAGAACTCTGACACACAGGTTCCCCCTCAAGCAGAGTGCCTGGGTTCCCCGGTGAACTCGGCACACCTATTCCCCGCAGGTGTGCCTCTGGGCGGAAGCCGGAGACGGGGCCCCCGGTAAGAAGATGGGGCAGGGCCGGGGTTGGCTCCAGGATGTGGGAGGAGCTGTCTGTGCCTCTGGCCACCCTCTCCCACCTGGCAGGTGAAGCCCCAGGGCTCCACGGGGCACGCTGGGCTGTTAGTGAAATTCGGGTCCAGAAAGGAGGTGCCCAGCAGTGTCAGAATTGATGCTTCTGCAGGAGATAGGGCCCAGGCATGTCCTCCCCACCACACCCCATGCCGTCTCCACCCTATCAGATGCACGGCTTCTACCTGACCTTCTCAGGCGACCTTCTCAGGGCGACCACTTACATTTCCCTGGGTGCTGCTTCGGGAGAGGAGAGCTGTAGAGAGACCTAATTCACGGGCGCTCACCTTCAGGCCTGGGAACGAGGAGCAGACGAGAACCCTCATCAGGCCGCCAACGACCAGCTGCAGCAGTGGCTCGGTTTTGGGGCCGAGGGCTGGCTTGGCTAAAGGGGGCTTAGAGGGCGGTGGCCGTGTGAGCCCTGGAGGATGGAAAATGCCAAAGTGGACGAGGGTAGAAGGGTGTCTGCTCCGCCTGGGGGGGCGTGTGAACCAGGGCCTGGATATGATGGGTGAAGTGGACAGAAGGTCACTCCAGTCACCTTCCCACTTTTTATAACTGTCAGGCACAGGCACGTGAGCGTCCTCATGAATATGAAAATACAACAGTGATGAGAATTGACAATAATCAGAGTGATGAATGAATAAAACAAAATGGGGTCTCTCCATACAATGGAACAGTACTCAGCCAGAAAGAGAAATGCACGGCAGGCATCACTTAGATGCTCAGTGACTGGAGGGCTGGGCAGGTCTGTCGGCCCCCCACAGCCTCTCAAGGGGCCTGCACTCTTTTCTCAAATTAATGTTGTTGTTGGGGGCTGTCGAGTCAATTCCAACTCACAGAACCTCCAGACAAAGTAGAACTGCCCCATAGGGTTTCCAAGGAGCGGCTGGTAGATTCGAACTGCTGACCCTTTGGTTAGCAGCTATAGCGCTTAACCACTGTGCCACCAGGGCTCGGATGTAAATGATGGATGAGTGGATGGAGGTGACAATGTGTGCTGCCTGATTGTAAGGAGCCACTTGCTCGTTCTGAGGCCTACAGACCTTGGTAAACAAACCCCGGTTGGGAGAGAGCTCTCGCACGTAAAAGCAGGCGGCGCTTTTGTCTTCCAAAAATAGCACTTTGTCATTTAACCAGCCAAATACATTTTCAGATGCTAGTCATCGGCTGATTCTGTGTTGTTTGTTTACCCCAGTTAAAAGGAGGAGTGTTTCATTAGCTCTGCTGAGGAGCCGTTTTCCCTAATGAGCTGAGAACGAATGGCCTTGAACAGATAAAGATACTGCGGTCCGGGTTGCGGGGTGGTCCTTGAACACTGCCTGGCGTGGCTGCTGCATTGCCTGCCTCACACCTGAGGCTTCGCCCTCTCAGGACGGTGTCCCTTGGAGCGGGGCTTTATGGCCCCTGGGGTGGGGGCAGGCGCCCTGGCACACCACTCCTGGACGCAGTCCTGGCTAGGGTGGGTGGGTGTGGGATGTGGGACCGTAGCCTGCTCTGGCCCCGCTCATCGTCGTGTGCGACAGAGCCGTGACTCCACGCCACCTGCCGCCTCCACACTGAGGTCTCAAGAAGTCCCCTTGCCACGGCTGTGACGGTGGGGCCGTGTGACCCCAGCACACCCTCGGCCACAGGGAGATGCTGAAGCAGCAGCAGGAAGTCCAAAACTAACATTCCCATCGGTGACACTGCCCCACCCTCCTGCTCAACTTCCTGCCTGCCCGTGTCTCTCAGGGGCCTGTGGCTGCACGCGCACTCAGGCTGCCCAGGCCACTGGCATTCCTGCGGTCTGATGTCATTGGCACGGAGAAGCCAGACGCGTCCCCGCTGGCCAGCCTCTTGGGTGGAGAGGTGAAGGCCCCCCCGTTGCTCTCATATGCAGCATGCGGGCAGGGGATGCCCGGCCGATGCCAAGGCACAGCAGAGTGGGACTACGGTCATGTGTCCAGCGGTCCCCACAGTCCCCAGTCCAGCTTGGCTTCCGTCCAACCACTCCTTCAAGCCAGTGACCTGCTGGTACGGGGGGGACCCAAAGGGACGCCCAAGACACCACCCTTGTCCCCAGGAGCCGACATTCCTGGAGGAAGGACACACCTGGATGCAAATGAGTGAGATACAAGGTGGAGAGGGGAGGAGCCCCCATGGAACATGTACGTGTGTGTGTGTGAATGTGTATACGTGTGTGCGTGTGTATTAGTGTGCATGTATGAGTGTGTGCGAGTGTGGTGTCAGTGTATGAGTGTATGTATGTGTGAGTGTGTGTGTGCGTGTAGGGTGTTCTGAAGGCTGCATGGAGGTGGCGGTGTTGGAATTTTTGCAGAGCTGGGGAGGAGGGAAGCAGGCAGTCAGAGAATGTGTCACTTGGGTGGGAAGACAGGGTGGTGTTTTGCTGGTAGGATGGTGGGGAGGCTGTGTTCTGTGGGCAGGACGGCAGGCAGGCGGTGTTCTGCAGGCAGTGATGGTGAGCAGGTGGTGTTCTGCAGGCAGGATGGCAGGCAAGCAGTATTCTGCAGGCGGCGTGGCGGGCAGGTGGTGTTCTGCAGGCAGTGACGGTGGGCAGGCGGTGTTCTGCGGGCGGGATGGCGGGCAGGCGGTGTTCTGCAGGCAGTGGGAACTTGGACAGGCTTTTGGACTGGGAGGTGTGGCCACCAGCCCTGTGCTCTTTGCTGCCTCCCAGAGGTGGAGGTGGGTTGTGCCGGGGCTGCTGCTGGGGTGGGCAGTGGTGTGGGGAGGCTTGGGTCAGTCTGAGCCAAGGTCCACCATGGCTCTGCCGTCTGCAAGACTTGGAGGAAGGGGCTGACGTCTGTGAGTCAGAGCTCTCGGGTGGTTTCCCAGGAGGATGGTTGAGATGCCATGGAAAGAGCCTAAAGGCCTTCAGTGAGCATTGGTCTTTGATGCAGACGGAGGATGCCCTGTAGTTCTATTTCCAGAAAGACTTTTCCTACTTCCCATTGTGAGGGAAGCAAAATTAAGAACCGGAAGAGCCCCTCAGCACAGGCTCTCGCTCTATACAGTCAAAGGCTAGGGAGCTTCCTCCATCCCAGAGTGAGGAGCCATCAGCCACTGGAGGAGAAGCTCCCTGTTGCTGGGCTGGTGGCCAGATGGCCAGGGCAGGAAAGAGCGTCTCGGGAAGGTGGCCGATTGGAAAACAATTTTTGTTACGTGGGGGCTATTTTTTGAAGGCACATTTTGTATTAAGTGTGCTTGGACCGCCATAATGAAATACCAAAAAGTAGGTGGCTTCAAAGAACAGAAATTTATTTTCTCACAGTTCTGGAGGCTGCAAGTCTGAATCCAGGGTGTGAGCAGGACCATGTTCTCTGAAGGATCTAGGGGAAGATTCTTCCCTGTCTCTTCCAGCTTCTGGTACCCTAGGCATCTCTTGGCATTTGGTAGTCCCGGGCATCTCTTGGCGTTCCTTGGCTTATAGACAGATCATCACGTGGTGTCTTCCCCTGTGTGCTCTGCTTCCGTGTCCGTTCTCTCCTTTTATAAAACACCACTCAGATGAGGACTGAGATCTGCCCTACTCCAGCCTGACCTCATTAACTTAATTGATAACATTTTCAAAGAAAGATCCTATTTCCAAACAAGGTCACATTCACAGGCACAGGGGTTAAGACTTCAACATATCTTTTGAAGGGACACAGTTCAATCCCGAACACCCACTGAGACTTTTTAGGATATGAGGTGATTGTTTTTAGTTAATCCCACAGCTCTGTCTCACTCAGTTATTTATGGATGTTGTGATCATCTTCAACTTGTGAAAATCATTTTCATCTCATCTCTCTCTGAAGGAAAACTATCACTTGGTAATTGTATAATGATAGAGGAACTACAAGGCAGAAAGGTAATTCTCTGGAGTCATTTTATTTATCGTGTATAGTGTCCTAGTCTTCCTTATTCATAGTCCAGCTTTCACGTGCATATGATGTGATTGAAAATACCATGGCTTGGGTCATGAATAAGGAAGACTGAAGAAGATATGGGGTGTGTGTATATGGAGTGTGTGTGTGTTTATGGGGTGTGTAGGGGGATGTGTATATGGGTGTGTGTATATGGAGTGTGTGTATATGGGGGTATATGGGAGGTGTATATATGGAGTGTGTAATCTGGGGGGTATATGGCTGGTGTGTGTATGGGGTGTGTAATCTGGGGGTATATGAGGGCATATATATGGGCATGTGTATATGGAGTGCGTGTATATGGGCTCTGTGTGTGTATGGGTTGTGTGTGTGCATGGAGTGTATATATGGGTGTGTGTATATGCGGAGTGTGTGTATATATGGAGTGTGTGTGTGTTTATGGGATGTGTATGGGGATGTGTATATGGATTCATGTATATGGGCTCTGTGTGTGTATGGGTTGTGTGTGTGCGTGGTGTGTATATATGGGTGTGTGCATATGGGGCGTGTGTATATGGGGTGTGTGTATATGGAGAGTGTGTGCATATGGTGGTGTGTATGTATATATGTGTGTGTATATGGGAGGTATAAGGTGTGTGTGTGTGTATATGGGTGGGTGTGTATATATGGGGGTATGTGGGGTGTCTATGTATGGAAATGTGTATGCATATGGTTATGTGTATATATGGGGGGTATATGGTGTGTGTGTGTATGGGTGGGTGTGTATGTATGGGGGTATGTGGGGTGTGTGTGTATGGAGATGTGTGTGTATATAGGTGTGTGTTTATGGGCGTGTGTATGTAGGGCATGTGTATGTGGGCATGTGTATATGGAGGGTGTGTGCATATGGGGATGTGTGTGTTTATACAGGGGCATGTTCATATGGGCAGTGTGGATATGGGCATGTATATATGGAGGGTATGCATGTGTATGGGTGTGTGTGTGTGTATGGTTGTGTGTATATATGGGGATTGTCTTAGGCTGGGTTCTCTAGAGAAGCAAAACCAGTAAAGTGTATAAATATATATATATAGAGAGAGATTACATCAAGGAAACAGCTCACGTGATTGTAGAGGCTAGAA
>NW_004443967.1:17459083-17460850 GCF_000243295.1 Trichechus manatus latirostris
AACTAAGACCTCTAGGCCTGCAAAGCATAAGGTCGAGGGGACAGGAAGCAAAAATCTTGCAAGTGGGTCACTAGGGGTAATAGTGAGTGGTGCCACTCCCATTTTTACCCCTTGATTCCTGGACCCGTGAATCCTGGCAATGGGAGAAACAGCATCATATATTGGATGCTGGTTTAAAGCATATACAGCCTCCTGGAGAACATTGCCCCAACCCTGGAAGGTATTGCCACCTAGCTAGCGCCGTAATTGTGTCTTTAGAAGGCCATTCCATCATTCTGTCAAGCCAGCTGCTTCAGGATGATGGGGAACATGGTAAGACCAGTGAATTCCATGAGCATGGGCCCACTGCCACACTTCATTTGCTGTGAAGTGAGTCCCTTGATCTGTGGCAATGCTGTGTGGGATACCATGACGGTGGATAAGGCATTCTGTAAGTCCACGGATGGTAGTTTTGGCAGAAGCATCCCATGCAGGGAAGGCAAATGCATATCCAGAGCAAGTGTCTATTCCAGTAAGGACAAAATGTTGCCCCTTCCATGATGGAAGAGGTCCAATGTAATCAACTTGCCACTAGGTTGCTGGCTGATCACCTCGAGGGATGGTGCCATATCGAGGACTCAGTGTTGGTCTCCGCTGCTGGCAGATTAGGCACTCAGCAGAGGCTGTGGCCATGTCAGCCTTGGTGAGTGGAAGTCCATGCTGCTGGGCCCATGCATAACCTCCATCCCTGCCACCATGGCCACTTTGTTCATGAGCCCATTGAGCAACGGCAGGAGTAGTTGGGGAAAGAGGGTGAGTGGTTTCCACAGAACGCGTCATCCTATCCACTTGGTTGTTAAAATCATCCTCTGCTGAGGTCACCCTTTGGTGAGCATTCACATGAGACACAAATATCTTCATGTCTTTAGCCCATTTGGAGAGGTCTGTCCACATACCTCTTCCCCATAAATCCTTGTCTCCAATTTTCCAATCATGTTCCTTCCAAGTCCCTGACCATCCAGCCAAACCATGGGCCACAGCCCATGAATCAGTATATAATAGCACATCTGGCCATTTCTCCTTCCAAGCAAAGTGAACAACCAGGTACACTGCTCGAAGTTCTGCCCATTGATAGGATTTCCCTTCACCACTGTCCTTCAGGGAGGTCCCAGAAAGGGGCTGTAGTGCTGCTGCAGTCCACTTTCGAGTGGCACCTGCATATCACGCAGAACCATCTGTAAACCAGACATGAGTTTTCTCTTCCTCAGTCAACTGATCATAAGGAACTCCCCATGAGGCCATAAGTGCAGACTGGGAGATGGAAGGTAATGTGACAGGAGTGGAGACCATGGGCATTTGGGCCACTTCCTCATGCAACTCACTTGTGCCTTCGGGTCCTGCTTGGGCCCAATCTCGAATATACCACTTCCATTTAATGATGGAGTGCTGCTGTGCACGTCCAACTTTATAGTTCTGTGGGTCAGACAACACCCAGTTCATGATGGCAGCTCAGGCCTCATGGTGACTTGGTGTCCCATGGCTAAGTGTTCAGTCTCTACTAAGGTCCAGTAACAAGCCAAAAGTTGTTTCTCAAAAGGACAGTAGTTATCTGCAGAGGATGACAGAGCTTTGCTCCAAAATCCTAAGGGTCTGCACTGTGATTCACCAATAGGGGCCTGCCAAAGACTCCAAACAGCATCTCTATCTGCCACTGACACTTCAAGCACCATTGGATCAGCTGGATCATATGGTCCAAGTGGCAGAGCGGCTTGCACGGCAGCCTGAACC
>NW_004443967.1:17461328-17463111 GCF_000243295.1 Trichechus manatus latirostris
AGGCTTTCTTTCAAAGCACAAGTGGAAGCCTTGAGGTCATTTATGCGGCACTTGAGCCTTGACTCTGAAGCCCTGAGTGCATCTCTTTCCTTCATCAGTTTGTCTAGAAAAAGCAAGACAAACCAACCAGCTTCCTTATACTTCTCATTCTGACAAAGCTGTAGAAAGATACCACACATGTTCACCCTGAGCCTCACCTTTCACCAATACCTGATCTACCAGTGGTGATATTGTGCATTTGTATCGTCACCTCGCTCCATGGACTAGCAGTGACCTGTTTACTGCTGGAAGCAGAGTCATCAACGTCTTCCTGACTAACCAGACTTGAGAACCAATTTAGAAAAATCATCCTTACAATTTTGTTTCTCTAGAACCACTCCCAGTACCAAATGTCTTAGGCTGGGTTCTCCAGAGAAGCAAAACCAGTAAAATATATAACTATATATACAGAGAGAGATTATATCAAGGAAACAGCTCAAGTGATTGTAGAGGCTAGAACATCCCAAGTCCGTGGATCAGAGTAGAGGCCTCTCCCAAGTCACACAGCTGCGGAAGCTGGCAAGCCCAAGATTGGAAGGTCAGAGAGCAGGGCTCCCACTCACAGGCTGTGCAGACCGACGAATCCCAGGTTCAGCAGATAAGCTGACAGCTCAAGTCCCAAGAACGGGAGATGAGACGACAGGAAGCAGCCGCAGGATCCAGAGAGAGCAAAAAGCCAGAACGTCTGCTTATATACAGATGTGGGCCACACCCCCAAGGAGACTCTTTCATCTGATTGGCTACTCACAGTATATTCAATCATGGGAGTGATTACATTAAAGCACGGAGAATCATGGCCCAGCCAAGTTGACACACAATCTTAACCATCACAGGGATATATAGCGTGTGTGTGTATGTGTGTGTGTGTGTGTATATGGGAGGTGTATAGGGTGTGTGAGTATGGGGCGTGTGTGTATATGGACATGAATATATAGAGGGTATGCACATGTATGGGGTGTGTGTGTGTACATGGTTGTGTGTATATATGGGCGTATATGGGGTGTGTGTATGTGTGTGTATTGGGTGTGTGTGTATATGGGAGGTATATAGGGTGTGTGTGTTTATGGGAATGTGTGTGTTTATATGGGGGCATATAGGGGGCATGTTTAAATGGGCAGTGTGCATATGGGCATGTGTATATGGAGGGTATGCCTGTGTATGGGTGTGTGTGTGTGTGTATGGTAGTGTGTATATATGGGGGTATATAGGGTGTGTGTGTGTGTGTGTATGGGTATGTGTGTTTATATGGGAGGTATATACGGTGTGTGTGTATGGGGTGTGTGTGTCTATGGGCATGTATACATAGAGGGTATGCATGTGTATGGGGTGTGTGTGTACATGGTTGTGTGTATATATGGGGGTATATGAGGTATGTGTGTATGTGTATGTGTATATGGGTATGTGTGTTTATATGGGAGGTATATAGGGTGTATGTATATGGGTGTGTGTGTATATGCGAGGTATATAGGGTGTGTATATATATGGGAGGTATATAGGGCATGTGTATGGGTGTGTGTGTATATGGGTGTGTGTATATATGGGAGGTATAGGGTGTGTGTATATGGGAGGTATATAGGGTGTGTGTATATGGGTGTGTGTGTATATAGGAGATATATAGGGTGTGTGTGTATGGGGGGTGTGTGTATATGGGAGGTATATAGGGTGTCTATGGGGTATGTGTATATGGGAGGTATATAGGGTGTGTGTATGGGGTATGTGTATATGGGAGGTATATAGGGTGTGT
>NW_004443967.1:17464577-17476561 GCF_000243295.1 Trichechus manatus latirostris
TATGTGTATATGGGAGGTATATAGGGTGTGTGTATATGGGTATGTGTATATATGGGAGGTATATAGGGTGTGTGTGTAGGGGGTGTGTGTGCACAAGCGGGGGATCTGCGGTGGAGGACAAACATCTGTGGCTCCGGCTGCCTCCCCCTAGCCCCCAGACCCCTTCCTTTCTCCTGCCCCCAGTACCTCCTCAGGTACAACCACCCAGGGGTGCGGTAGATAGATCATAATTCAGTTTCTGGAACCCTGAGAGTCCCTCCATGTATCCCACCCCTTACCCAGGGGACCACGCCTGGGTCATCCTAGGCAGGTGGGCGTGCATGCCACCATGCCATCTGTGTGTGCTGACGCCACCCAGCCCAGGGAAGAGCCCCAGTGGGGGAGGAGAGTCTCCCTTCTTGCCGACCTCGTGACCTCACTGCCCTTGTCTGTCACAGGCAGAGGTGGCATCTGCCTCTCGGGTGGCTGTCAGCCGAGGGTCAGCCGAGGGCAGCTAGCGATGGGAGCAGCCTTCCTTTCTTCCTGTCCCCACAGCGGTCCAGCTGGCCTGGCCTCTGCTCCTCACCCTGCTAACCACAGTGAGAGGGGACAGGGCACCGTCCACTTCCTGCCCCTAGAGTGGTCCAGCTGGCCCAGCCCATGCTCCTCACCCCACCAACCACAGTGAGGGGGGACAGGCTGACACTTGTCCAGAGCCCTGGTCCCTCATCCCAAACACGAAAGGAGATGGTGGGAAGCCCTGGCCCCTGCAGGGACAATGAGAGGCAGACCAGGAACCCGAGGCGCCCGAGTCCTGGTTTCTCTACACCTGGAATTTTTTTTTCTTTCTCTCTCTCCCCACATGGACTTCTTTATCAGTCTCCTTTTAAAGATGTTTCCCTGGTTTTACACTTAGAAGTGTGCAATTACCTTTGTTCCAAAGCAATTAAGTTCTAGCCCTCACAGCTCCAGGAAAAAGCGTACCCTTTGCATCTTTTTCTTTTTAACAAGCTAAGGCGGAATTGCTATGGATACACCTAGAACATGCTGAGTTTACAAACTGTATTGCTTAAGGTTATTTTTTTCAATCTTTCATCCCTGTTATCTTTACACCCGGAGCATGGGAAAGGTCGGAGTCTTGTTTCTCCTTTATCATGAAAACCCGTCTTTTCTGTTTGGGTTTTTGTACTTCCCCGGTGCATGAAAAATTGTAGTTTCACGCTATGGATGGTATTGTCCCGGTTTTATAAAAAACAGGTATCGCTGGATTCTGTTCCAGACACAGGAAGTCAAGGCCTAGGCCAGGGTTTCCTGCCATAGTTGCTAATAGCATTGGGAAGGCGATGACGGAGGTCGACACTGACGGTGCAGTTCTTCGTTTTTCTGCAGTAATGTGAGTATAAATGTCGGTGAAGCTCATCATTTTTGTGGTAAATATGTATACGCGTGTATATGTATATGTACATACACATACATACATATACATATGTATGTATGTTCACATTCTTACTGAATGAAGAAACCTCTGGAGCAAAAATGTATTACACTTAGAATCGATCGTGGTGATGCCATAATGTATACTGTGTCCAAACAAGCTGAATATTCTATCAGTCAAAATAGAAGCTGGAGATGTCGAAATTTACACTTTACACATACACAGAGTAACCGAACCACAACTCTGTGGTGACGAAGCTGATGCTAAATTTTTACAAATACTTCAGCTGGATAGCACGCGCTTTCTCTTACGGCTTGTTACGGATTGAATTGTGTCCCCCCAAAAGCATGCGTTATAAATCCTAACCCCTATACCTGTGGTTATAATCCCGTTTGGGAATGGGTTTTCTTTGTTATGATAATTAGACAGTGTTAGCGTAGGATGTGTTTTAAATCAATCTCTCTTGAGGTATGAAAGAGCAGAGTAGACATGGAGAAGCCAGCAGAGGTGGGGGAAGATGATGTCACACCCCACAAGGATGGCCAAGGAGTCAAGAAACAAGGACCTTCCCCAAGAGCTGACAGAGAGAGAAAGCCTTCCCCTAGAGCCAGTGTACTGAATTCAGACTTCTAGCCTCCTCAACTGTGAGAGAATAAATTTCCATGTGTTAAAGCCACCCACTTGTGGAACTTCTGTTACAGCAGCACTAGATAAGCCAGGACTCATTGTCAGTCAGACTTCGGAAGTGTTTGAGCTTTCAAAGAATTACTTTGTAAATCAACCTGTGTCCTACAAAGGTGACCAGCTCTTTTGGAAACAAGGCTGGGAGTATTGGCTGCATTTTGTTCTAAATTAGTTGGAAATATTTAATAGAAGTACTCAACAAATAGATCACCAAAAAACACCACCACCAAAAAAAAAAAGAAGTTCCGTTTCTGAATTTTTATCCAATTACAATTATTGAAAACAAAGTTCATGAATAGGAAGGCACTGATTGAAGCTTGCCTCTTCAATAGTCAGTGAGGAATAAGGCGAACTCAATGATGGGATCTCACCAAATGCTAATTTGAAAAAATTTACAGGCAAGTTTATGAAAAAAGGGATATTAAGGCTATTGAGAAAACATACTGAGTGGAACATACTTGTCTTAGTCATCTAGTGCTGCTATAACAGAAATACCACAAGTGGATGGCTTTAACAAACAGAAATTTATTCTCTCACAGTTTAGGAGGCTAGAAGTCGGAATTCAGGGCACCAGCTCCAGGGGAAGGCTTTGTCTCTCTGTCGGCTCTGAGGGGGAAGGTCCTTGTCATCAACCTTCCCTTGGTCTAGAAGCTTCTCAGTGCAGGACCCTGGGTCCAAAGGACGTGCTCTGCTCCTGGCACTGCTTTCTTGATGGTAGGAGGTCCCCCTCCTCTCTGCTCACTTCTGTCTTTTATATCTCGAAAGAGATTGACTCAAGATACAACCTAATCTTCTAGATTGAGTCCTGCCTCATTAACAGAACTGCCTCTAATCCTGCCTCATTAATATCATAGAGGTAGGATTTACAACACATAGGATAATTGAGTCAGATCGCAAAATGGTGGACAATCACACAATACTGGGAATCATGGCCTAGCCAAGTTGATACACATTTTGGGGGACACAATTCAATCCACGACAATACCAGAAACAGGTAGGGCTATTAAATTACTGACAGCACGTATCTACGCACTGTGAGTAATTAACCTGTTCATGTTCTCATTTGATATTCAGATAATCCATATAAAGAGGTTTTTAAAAGTATTCCTGCAATGTACATGGATATGTTAATTTTGGTTTTTAAGACGTTCCTACTTTTTAAGATGAGTTTTTAAATAGAACTATTTTATGGGTTCGCAGTTTATTAAAACCAAATTGTCAGTCAGTAGATAAATATTTTAGAAAAGCATATAGCCTCATAGCTTTTAGCATCCTCTTTCAAAAGCATTCTGGTTTGGATGAGAAATTAAATGGCGCCCAGCCCTGGGGCTCTTCAAGTGCAATGGCTTGAAATTCCCAGCCTGATGCCCAAATCCTTGTCTCCTGCCCAGGCCCCTCTTTAGAACTCTTGCCTCCAGTATCCCCTTGACCCTTCAACATCTCCATGAGTACCAGCTGCCGTCGAGCCGATTCCAAGTCATAGCGACCCCGTGTGCGTCAGAATAGAACTGCCCCAGAGGGTTTTCTTGGCTGTAATCTTTACAGAAGCAGATCACCAGGCCTTTCTCATGTGACTGCTGGGTGGGTTCAAACACCAAGCTTTAGGTTAGTAGTCGAGTGCAAACCACTTGAGACATCCAGGAACCTTCTCTCGACCATTAAACCAGTTAACCTGTTGCCGTCGAGTCGATTCTGACTCATAGCAACCCTACAGGACAGAGTAAAACTTCCCCATAGGGTTTCCAAGGCTGTAATCTTTTCGGAAGCAGATTGCCACATCTTTCTCTGCAGAGCGGCTGGTGGGTTAGTAGCTGAGCACTTAAACACTGCGCCACCAGGGCTACTTCTCTCAACCATCAAGCATCTAGAATTTAACAAGACCAGGGCAGACGTTGACTGCCCCTCCACTCACACCCAAGCCTGGTTTTCCCCCAGTTCTCTCCGTCCCACCGCTCAGCACCTGGTTCTGGGGAGGCCTTGCCTGACCCCCCAGTTAGATCACTGCCCCCCACCTCCCTTCCTTGGCCCTGTGGCCTCACATCTCCAGAGCAGGGGAGCGTGGGCCTTCGGGCTGACTGCTGACCTCCACCAGGCCGTCAGGTCAAAGACCAGCTCTAGGGCAGGGACAGGACTGTTCTCATCTTTGCACCCCCAGGCCCCAGCAGGCTGCCTGACCAGGGAAGAGTATTAGAGAGGCATCAAATAAACCAAAAGGTGCAATCTGAATCAAACGGACAGCTGGCTGACTTTGGGAGGTAGTAAAAATAAAGGTGATGTTGTTGGAAAGACACTATTTTGACAGTTTCGGTTCTGACGACCAGCCCCCACGGTTTTGTTCTGTTTGTTTGCCCATAGTGCTCAGCATTTAATAAGCACACAAAAAACACGGATTCAATACAAATTGTTAAAATTCGACATAGACCTCACTTAATTAATTCTCTCAAGGATTGTGTGTGTGCTGATTCATGTCCGTGCTCACAGGTAGCTTGTGTGAGCCCTTTGAGGGGAATGGGCTATCATAAAGGGGTTCCAGATGTTGGGATGGGTCTGGAATTCTGCAAGTCCAGTGCCCTCTGCTAGTCACGCCAGGCAAACCGCTGCCGCTCCACTTTGCACTCTCGTTCTTGGTGTCTAATACAAGGAGGAGCCGTGGTGGCGCAGTGGTTAGGGGCTCAGCTGCTAACCAAAAGGTAGGCAGTTTGAATCCACCAGCTGCTCCTTCCCTATAACTGTTCTACTCTGTCCTATAGGGTCGCTATAAGTCAGAATTGACTCGCTGGCAACGGGTTTGGTTTGATTTTTGGTTTGGTGGCACAGTGGTTAAAGGCTCAACTGCTAACCAAAAGGCTGGCGGTTCAAACCCACCAGCCATTCCATGGGAGCAAACATCTGGGGATCTGCTCCCATAACGATTGTTGCTGTTCTGAGGTGCCGTTGAGTCAGTTCCGACTCACAGTGATCTCACGGACAACAGAACGAAACACTGCCTGGTCCTGACCCATCCTCACAACAGTAGCTATGTTTGAGCTACTGTGTCAATCCACTTCATTGAGGGTCTCTTCCTCTTTTTCATTGGCCCTCTACTTCACCAAGCATAATGTCCTTCTCCAGGGACTGTTCCCTCCTGATAACATGTCCAAAGTGAGTGAGGTGAAGTCTTTCTATCCTCACTTCTAAGGAGCATTCTGGCTGTAAAGATTGCAGCCTTGGAAACCCTTTGGGGCAGTCCCACTCTGTCCTATAGGGTTGCTGTGAGTCGGAATTGACTCGAGGGCACCTAACAACAACAGCAGTGGCTAACACACGAGATGACCTCTGTCCCTCCCACGGGTGCCTGCCCCCTCTTAGATCATTTAGCATTTGGAGAAGACAGTTGTCAAATGAATGCGTGGCGAGAAAAAGTGCTTCAACTAGGAATTCTGCGTCTCTGGAGTTATATGAAACGATTCGCACTTGCCAGTCCATTACTCTGGTTTACTCCAACATATGGAAAGTATGGTGGCGGGGTTCAATGACAGATTAAAAAGACAAACAGGCAGTAGGCGCAGAGCAGCGTGGGCGTGGGGGTCGGTGAGTGGGCTTTTGATTGCAGCAGTCCTGGGTTCCAATCCTGGCTCCTCCACTTCCTGTAACATGGCTTTTGACCCTTTCTTATCCCTGGGGGCCTCAGTTTCTCTGCCCGTTAGAGGTGACTGTGAGGATAACACTATGCAGAGGGTCTAGCACGTAATAGGTGCTCACCGCCGGGGGCTCGCTTGAGCGCTGTAAAATGCATAGTTTGGAAATAAGAAAGAGGAAAGAAGTGAAAGTGAGGGTTGTCGCTGTCCTAGTTCTGGGCTCGTAGTTACAGAGTGCTGGTAAACGCTGCAATTCAGTCATTGTGGTTCCTGGAAACGACCAGACGCCCGTGCTCGCAGATGGCCCTCTAGGTACAAACATCAGCATTCACCTTGAGAGGCCTGAGGAACCAGGGTTTCCTGACTCGGTTCTCAGTTGTGGTCCATCCACGTCCCCAGGGAGGAAAGTGATGGTGGGGACTCGCAGGTGAGCTGGGGTGGATTCCATGGACGATGGGAACCGAGAGGAGAAGGGTGGGCTCCTCAGCTCGACCACACGGCTGCCACTGTCACCCCCAAATCTCACTCAGCAGGGGCCACCGCCCACCCCTCCCCCTCTGCTGGGGGCCCTCCAGGGGGTTTCTAAACCCCCAGGCAGCCCAGCCCCCTTTACTGATAAGCTGGGTGTTTGGCAACATGGAGTGCCGGAGGGGGGTCTGAGGAGACGGCCGCAGACCTCCTGCAAGAAGGGCCTGCTTCTGCGCCGAGCCGCTCTGCAGTCCGGGGTCCGTGCATTCGTCCTGCATGTCCATCCATCCGCCGTCTGTTCTCCCCTTCTTTCGCATGGTGCCCACCGGCTCTGGCCAGACAGCTGGCCACAGCCTCTCCTGGGTGCTGGTCGCTGCTCCATGTGAGTTAGACACGGGTACTGTCCCAGGTGGGCCAGGTGGAAGCTGCTTGAGCAGTGGGGGCAGGGATGTCACCTGCCGCTGGGCGGAGGGCTGCCTTCCCGGCTCAGGTGGCTGCTGGGCTGAGCCGGGACACACGAGCGAGTGTGAGAGGGGCCAAAAAGGAGGCAGAAAAGCTCTGGTCTTACTGGGTGGCCAGAGCGCAGGGCTGGGAAGGGAAAGAGACACAGCAGGAAGGCTGAGGAAGGTCATACAGGTCCCAGTGAGACGGGGTCTCAGGGCAGTGGTGTGGGCCCAGGGCAGGGGGCTGGAATTGGTGGGTGCCGAGTTCAAGTCCAGCTCTGCCCTCACCAACAACGTAACTGTGCAGAGCTGAGCTGCTCTGAGCCTATTCCTCCTTGGAATGAATCTGCGTGGCTCCCCCCACCCTAACCTGCGCCCCCGGGCATTGGGAAGATTCAATGAGATGATACGGGAAAACAGCACGGCTGAGTTCTTGTCTCAGAGCCAATGTTGAGAACAACTTCAGCGAGGAGGATTCCAGCGGCACTTTAGAACAAAGACTCTGGCTCCAGCGTGTGGAGACGGCTGGAACTGGGTCACCCTGGGTGTGGGACAGTGGGGAGATGCCACCATAGCTCAGGTCCAAGGTAATAAAGGTAGCACTCACAGGTGGGAGGAGGGTGCATTTTCACCTGGGGTGGGGACGGCAGAGCTTGAACGCCTGACTTAGTACTCACTGGCCGTGTGGCCGTGGGCAAATTCACAAAACTGTCTGAGCCCGATTCATCAGCGGTCGGTGAGGGCGCTTTTGCCTCTCAGGGTTGTTAGGACACAAAATGGAAGCACCACACCCAGGCCTTGTTGTTGTTGATGTTGTTGTCAGATGCCCTGGAGTCAGCCCCCCACTCGTGGGAACCCCACTCACAACTGGACAAAATGCCGCCCAGTCCTGCACCATCCCCATGACTGGTTATAGACTGGACCATTGTGATCCATAGAGTTTTCATTGGCTGATCTTTGGAAACAGATCACCAGGTCTTTCTTCCGAGTCCATCTTAGTCTGGAAGCTCTGCTGAAACGTGTTCATCATCAGAGCAGTGAACAGACAGGTGGTTGGTGTGAATGAGGTGCCCCGGCTGGCAATCGAGCCCGGGTACCCCACTTGGAAGGTGACAAGCTCTACCACTGAACCGCGATGCCCTCCATGGCACCTTAGGCACAATAAGATGTTCAACGAATTGTTACCATATTGCTGGTAGGTGGCAGTCCAGAAGCAAGGGCAGGCAGGCTCCTTGGAGGGGCTGTGAAACGCTCTCTTCCGAGCCCTTGTTTGCCTCTCCCCTCCCCCCACCAAAAAAAAAAAAAACCTCCAAAAAACAAAGGGAAATTAATCTGGACAGCAGAGGTTTTTGTAACCTAGGGACAGTTTGTGTTACTAACCTAGGTTGTTTTAACTTGAACTTATTTTCAAATGCAGTTACAACTTGTACCAGCGTTTGATTCAAAGACTTCTCTCCCTGACTCAGATTGACAAAATACCACACAGAAAGAGCCCCATCCCCACGTCCTATTTGTCCCCCAGAGAGCCCCAGCACCCTCCCCAACATCCCACATCCCCTGGAGTCCCCCCCGCAATGTCCCTCACCCCAGTGTCCTCTCCAACCGCCCTCAGCCCCCAGTACCCTCCCCAATGTCCCTTAGCCCCCAGCATCCCCCTGACATCCCTCACCCCGGTGACTTCCCCAATGTCCCTTGGCCCCGGGTGTCCCCCCTGACATCCCATGTCCCCTGGAAACCCCTTTCCCATTGCATCTCACTCTGTTGTCCTCCCCAATGTCCCTTAGCCCCCAGTACCCTCCGCGATGTCCGTCGGCCCCTTGCATTCCAACATCCTACGTCCTCTATAGTCCCCCTCCCAAAGTCCCTTGCCCCTGACCTCCCTCCATGAAGGGTGCCTGTGGCTGGTCGTAGTGACCCTTCTGAGCCTGTCCCTGCTTCTCTGTAGGTCCGCCATGGAGCCCCTCTGTCCACTCCTGCTTGCAGGGTTTAGCTGGCCGCTTGCTGGAGCTCTCAAAGACAATCAGACCACCACACACAACAGCAACGGGACCACCATCCCAGGTAAGGCCCCCCCGCCTCCTTCCCACCCACCCGAGGCGGTCCCACACTGCCACCTGCCCAGCTCTTAGAGGGTTCGGGGGTGCCCAGTGCAGGGTGGGATAAAGGTCGGGAAGGTGAGAGATGAAAGGTGTGGCTGATCTTCTAAGGTGCACTTAACGTTGCGTGCCATAAAGACAGTCAGGCCAGAAATGCCACTTGCTCAGCATTTGGGTGGTGTGAAGCCCCCATGCTGAGCGATGGTGCCTGCCTCCACGGCAGGCAGGAGAGTAGAGGGTTAAAAATCCCACCTTCCTGTGCTGGACTTGATTCAAACCCACCTCATACAAACACCAATGAGTGGATGGGGACATGTAAACACTCGCCTGAGAGCTGACGATATTAACCAATAGATTATTGTTAACATTGCTAGGTGAGCTATTGTATAGTAATTAGCAATGTTTTTTAAAAGTACAAGTCGTTATGTTTTAGTATGCATATCAAAGTCTTTACAAATGAAATGATGTGATGAAGTCTAAGAGGACAGAAAGGGGATGGGGTAGATGAACCAAATTGTTCTTGTGTTGATTAGAAGGGTGGGTGGCAGATACATACCCTTTACCCATTGCAATCGAGTTGATTTCAACTCACAGTGGCCTTAAGGACAGAGTAGAACTGCCCCTTAGGGTTCCCAAGGCTGTAATCTGTAAGGAAGCCGACTGCCACATCTTTCTCTCAAGGAGTGGCTGGTGGGTTCAAACTGCTGACCTCGCGGTGAACGGCTGAGCGCTTTAACCACTGTGCCACTAGGGCTCTTGGCAGCTGCATACGGATTCATTATTCTCTTTCTTTTTTTACACTTTGAAATTTTTTTTTTAAGTTTAAACATTTTAAAGAAAACAGAATCCGTTGGTCCATGCTATGACATGGATGAACCTCAGGGACACGCTAGGAAGCCAGGTGTGAAAGACCGCATGTTGCATGAGTCTGCTTCTATGTCCAGAAAAGGTAGCTCTGCAGAGAATTCATGGCCGCCGGGGGCAGGGGGTGGGAACGGGAAGTGACTGCAGATGAGCACGAGGATCTTATTGGGATGATGGAAATGTTGTAACATTGGGTTATGGTGACGAACGCACACCTTGGCAAATTTACGAAAAATCATTGGATGGTAAGCTTAAAATGGGTGAATTTTATGGTATGTAAATTATACATCAATAAAGTAAACAGAGACCATGGAAAATGGGAAACTAGAAAGAAAAGGAAAAGGTGAACGAGAGGGCGTGACCTTGAGTCACTACCTGGCTGCAAACTCCAGCCCTACCGCTTATTGGCTGGGTCCCCTTGAGCGAGTTACTGGACCTCCGTGTGCCTCAGAATTCCCGCCTGTAACGTGGAGGTGATAATGGTACCTGCTTCTTGGCAATGCCACGAGGATTAAAGGAAGCAACAGCACATAAAACACTCCCTGGAACGGAGAGAGAGCTAATCAGCGCTGCCTGTCCTTGTTGCTGTGGGCGGGGAGTGTATCCTTACCACCCAGAGAACTGAGTCTTCAGCCCCTCTTGTACCCGCTTCTCAGACAGGTGCCTGTAACCAGAGAAGCCCAGTGGGTGGGTTTCCTGGGAAGACTCCATGCCTCCCCCATAGACTTGGAGGCCTCTCTGTGGCCACCAGCTCCTTCCGTGGCCCGGGGTAGGAGGAACCTGTGGCCAGCAGGAGCCAGTCCCTCACTCTGCACAGGGACCTTGTCACCAGCCCCTCCGCCCTCATCCCCTCTATCCCCCTCTCTCTTCGTCCCCCAACACTCCCGGACAGAACTCCAGACCTCTCTTGACAGGTCGGCCTTGGACAACTCAAGGCTTGGGGAAAACAAGTTATCAACCTCCCTCCACAAAGGACTTGGCCAGCCGTTAAACATTGGCACCATTCAGCCCGGGGACCGGGCTCAATCCCCACCCAGCCGAGGGCACCCCATTAATCTCCTAGCCCCAACAAATGTCCTACAATCACACCATAGCCCGCAAGAGGAGGGGCTTCGTTGCTGACCCAAGGCTCCCCAGTTAGGGGAGAGGTTCTAGGTTAACGCCCATCTTCTGCAGTGAGGGCCCCCGTCTCCCCTGGAGCCAACAAACCAGTTGCCATCGAGTTGGCCCCACCTCACGGTGACCCTCTGTGGATCAGAGTAGAGCTGTGCTCCGTAAGGGCTTCAGTGGCCAGCTTTTCAAAAGTAGATTGCCAGGCCTTTCTTCTGGGCACCTCTGGGTGGACTTGATCCTCCAGCCTTTCAGTTAGCAGCTGAGCGTGTTAACCTTTTTCATTTCACTGCCCAGAGATTCCCCTTCCACTGAAATCCCAGAGAAATCTAAAACCCCAGTGAAGAAAGGCCAGAAGCCGCCAGCAAGCTAAGCTGCATTCACCATGCTGCCTTCAGGTGCATGGTCATTGGTGGTGTGCCTGTAGCTGGGACATACGGACCTGCCCCAAGAGCGGGGTGCACCCCTGTTCCAGGCAGCAGAGGGGCTGACATCTGTTTGCCCCGTGCCCAGCCCCCGAAGGAATGTCTATCAGAAATTCCAGCCAGGAATCCACATGGCTGTGTAGGAGCCCCTGACGAACTGTCCCATACACCGGCTCACGTCCAGATGCCCTAGAGGCAGAGCATCACTGACCTGAACAAGAAGGAAGGTCCCGCCAGAGACCCCAGACTCCAAGCCAGGTGCCACCCTGGGCTCCATGGGGTGATATTCTCAACCACTCCTCGGCCTTTTTATTTTACAATAACAGTATTGATTTATAACATAGCCTAGAACGTCTGGTGTTACTTAAAGGAAGAGGGGACGGCCACGTGACCTCATCTCGTGAACCAAATGTGAAACTCACCCCCCGTGTACGCTTCTCACCCCCCGTATACACTTCTCACACCCCGTATACACTTCTCACCCCCCGTGTACACTTCTCACCCCCCGTGTACACTTCTCACCCCCCGTGTACACTTCTCACCCCCCGTGTACACTTCTCACACCCTGTGTACACTTCTCACCCCCCGTGTACACTTCTCACACCCCGTGTACACTTCTTACACCCCGTATACACTTCTCACCCCCTGTATACACTTCTCACACCCCGTGTACACTTCTCACCCCCCGTGTACACTTCTCACCCTGTGTACACTTCTCACTCCCCGTGTACAGTTCTCACCCCCCGTATACACTTCTTACACCCCGTATACACTTCTCACCCCCCGTGTACACTTCTCACACCCCGTGTACACTTCTCACCCTGTGTACACTTCTCACTCCCCGTGTACAGTTCTCACACCCC
>NW_004443967.1:17477083-17505363 GCF_000243295.1 Trichechus manatus latirostris
CCGTGTACAGTTCTCACACCCCGTGTACACTTCTCACACCCTGTGTACACTTCTCACCCTCTGTACACTTCTCACTCCCCGTGTACAGTTCTCACCCCCCGTATACACTTCTCACCCCCCGTATACACTTCTCACCCCCTGTGTACACTTCTCACACCCCGTGTACAGTTCTCACACCCCGTGTACACTTCTCACACCCCGTGTACACTTCTCACCCTGTGTACACTTCTCACTCCCCATGTACAGTTCTCACACCCCATGTACACTTCTCACACCCTGTGTACAATTCTCACCCTGTGTATACTTCTCACTCCCCGTGTACAGTTCTCACCCCCTGTATACACTTCTCACCCCCTGTGTACAGCTTCTGCCCTGACATGCTCAGTAACCCGGCATTCCCACAGCAGAGAGTGAATAGGTGCTATTTCTACTTTGAAGCCTTGGATTATCAGGTGTATTATCTGGAGGAGACCCTCTGTGTGGAGTGCTCTTTGAACCCTCACCTGTTCTCTAAGGGAAGTATGAATATTATTTGAACAATGACTCCCCTGTGATCGGGACACTCTGCTCATGTATACCACGCCCCCTCTGGGCTTCCATCACTCAGCACCATCATCCTCTAGGACAGATGCTCAATGGAACCTTTTGTGCCTGGAGCCTTGTCCTCCAGGCAGGACAATGTGGAGGCTGGGCCGTGCAGCCTCCTGACATGGCCCCTACCCACTGCCTGCACACAGGCTTAGGGTCTGTAGTCCAGTGCTCCCCTTCCTGACTGAGGCAACCCTGCGACCCTCCGAGGCCTGCCCACACCTCAGGGAGGTCGCCCAAGCCCTCAGAACCCCACGAGCAGGGGTTCAGTCACTGGCACAGCAGAAGCTGACCCAGCAGCCAACCTTTGTGCAAAGGCAGAAGTGGGGGTTTCCCACAGGAGACAGGGCAGCTATCCCTCCTTCTCCAGGAAGGCAACCTTGGTAGCACAGAGGGACCATGTGGGGAGGGGAAGCACCAGTCTGGGGTGGGCCGTGCTCTGCTCTGCCGGGGGTCAACGCTGCCCAGAGTGTCAGCTCTGCTGGGTGTGTCATCTCTGCCCGGGTGTCAGCTCTGTCCGGGAATCAGCTCTGTCCAGGTGTCAGCTCTACCTGGGGATCAGCTCTGCCCAGGTGTCAGCTCTGCCGGCTGTGTCAGCTCTGCCGAGTGTGTCAGCTCTGCCGGGTGTGTCATCTCTACCCGGCTGTGTCAGCTCTACCCGGGTGTGTCATCTCTGCTGGGTGTGTCAGCTCTGCCCGGGTGTCAGCTCTGCCAGATGTCCGCTCTGACCAACTGTCCACTCTGCCCAGGGTCAGCTCTGCCGGGTGTCAGCTCTGCCCGGGGTCAGCTCTGCCGGTTGTCCACTCTGACCAACTGTCCACTCTGCCCGGGGTCAGCTCTGCAGGGTGTCAGCTCTGCCCGGCTGTCAGCTCTGCCCGGGTGTCAGTTCTGCCAGGTGTCCGCTCTGACCGACTGTCCACTCTGCCCGGGGTCAGCTCTGCTGCGAGTCAGCTCTGCCCAGGTGTCAGCACTGCTGGGTGTCCGCTCTGACCAACTGTCCACTCTGCCCGGGGTCAGCTCTGCTGGGAGTCAGCTCTGCCCAGGTGTCAGCACTGCTGGGTGTCTGCTCTGACCAACTGTCCACTCTGCCCGGGGTCAGCTCTGCTGGGAGTCAGCTCTGCCCAGGTGTCAGCACTGCTGGGTGTCTGCTCTGACCAACTGTCCACTCTGCCCGGGGTCAGCCCTGCCAGGTATCAGCTCTGCCCGGGTGTCAACTCTGCCGAGTGTCAGCTCTGCCCGGGTGTCAGCTCTGCCGGGTGTCCGCTCTGACCGACTGTCCACTCTGCCCAGGGGTCAGCTCTGCTCTGGAGTCAGCTGTGCCTGAGATGTCAGTGCCCTGGCAGGCAGGGAAGGGCTGCTCCGTGGCATTGCAGGTAGGGGTGCCTCTGACAGTCTGCTCCTGCGGGCAGCTGTGCAGTGGCTGGACAGCCGCAGAGCCCGGGCAGTGGAGTAGAAGGGGTGGGCAGCCGCCCTCAGCCACTCAGCCTGACCCTGACCTGGGTTTGCCCAGGGCCCAGAACAAACCACTCTGGGCTGGGACCACCATCACCCGGCCAGGGGACGCTGCAGGGACACCAGGCGCCTGGCCCTCAGCACACTAGCCACATGGAGGAGGCGTGGCGCTGCCTGGAGCGAGGGTGGGCGGAAATGTAGAGGGGCGCACTGGAAGGGTTAGGGTGCCCACACCTGTGGCAGGGGCACCCTCATCACGGACGGACGCGTCCTCAGTGCATTGTACATCTAGTGTCACGTGATCAACACCCTTGTCAGCATTTGCTAGGACTACACATGCCCTGAGTACAGACGGCGCCAGAGCCGGCGTGAGGCCGGGGGTACAGGGACGCTCCAGGGAGGAGCCAGCCCCACCCCTGGAGGTGACAGCCTAGGGGGCCGCGAGGGGGCACACTGGCCATGACCTTTAGAAGACACGGCAGGCTGGCAGGGTGGTGGACACCCCAGGGGCACTGGGCACTCTGCAGGTGCGGGGAACTAGAAGGGGTGGACCGTGGCAAGGTCAGGCCTGCTCCCTGCGCCGCCCTGGGACAGAGCCTCAGGGAGTCCCACACGTCCTCTCCTCTGCCTCCCCGTTAGATGGACAGGCAGGTGTGGCAGGGACTGGGGGTACTGGGGGTACTGGGGAGACAGGCCCCTGGCCATGGCGGGGTCTGGGAGCTCATCCCAGCCCTCGGCCTCAGTCCCCTTCTTGGTCCTCGGCCACCACAAAAGCTGCCCCCTTGTTACGTCCCAGGGCTTCTGTGGACACCATGGACCGTGAGTGTGGAAATGCTTAGAAACGGTGCAGTGGGGTCCTGGTGTCGGGAGGAAGGGTAATGGGGGGACTTCAAACTGTAAAGTGTGGTTCGGGTGCCAGAAAGAAAGGCTAACGGGGTCCACTCTGCAGACTGGGAAGTGCAGTCTGGTGTCGGGACTCCTCCTTTGTCCAGGCCCCACCGGAGTCATGCTCCCCCTCTCGGTTCCCCGTTCTGCCCCGCAGGCCGTCCAGACCCTGGTGCTACCCGGCCACAGCTTGCCTGGCTGCTGCTGCCTCTGCTGCTCGTCCTGGGGCTCCTCCTCCTGGCCACCGCCTACTTCTTCAGGTAGGAGTGTCCCAGCACTTGCTCAGACGGGCTGAGAGGAAGTGAGCCACTTGGTGGTGGGGGCAGGAGGGCGGGCGGGCAGGCGGCGAGGAGGAGCAGCGTGGCCAGGCCGTGGAGCCCCCGCTCGGCCATGAGCAGCAGGAGGAGCTTCTCCAGGCTCACCTGGTGGGTACCTGCGCCCGGGCTCCAGTTTCCTGAGAACCTAGACTTGCTGCCTCTAACCAGTCTTGTGCCTCCAAGGTTCCGGAAGCAGCGGAAGGCGGTGGTCAGCGCCAACGACAAGAAGATACCCAACGGCATCCTAGAGGAGCAAGGTGCGGTCACTCGGGCTGGGCGCGGGCTTGGTGCAGCCGGATGCACCCTTCCTCCTCGGGCAGGGCGCGCTTCCTGTTGCTGCTTGTCCTTTTAAAGTGAAGTTCACGTTTCTCGGCTTTTCGACTTTCATCTCATTTTGCCTGGTATTGTGCTGTCATCTGTTGATAACCAAAGACCTTCACTCTTTTAGAATGTCACCTCAAGGGTGGTTTTCTCTACTGTGTGAAACAAGTCAGAGGCATTTTTGTTTGGTCCTTCTCTAGAGAGACTGTTCATATCCTGTTATTTTCAGAGGGTTGTGACATACAGCATTTTTGCAGTGAGTTCTTCAAACTCGTCCTAAAATAAGACCGTCCAGATTGTAATCTGAAGTGCTCCGCTAAAATCAAGGTTACGGTGAAAGAAGAACGCTGGCTCTGTTAAAGACTTTACCATTAGTGTCACTGGGAGGGCCGGGGTGGCGCAAATGGGTAAGCACTCGGCCACTGACCAAAAGGTCGGAGGTTCGAGTCCACCCATAGGTACCTTGCAAGAAAGGCCTGGAGACCTGCTTCCAAAAAACCAGCCATTGAAAGCCCTATGGAGCCCAGTTCTACTCAGACACACCTGGGGTCAGCCTGAGACGGAATCGACTCCACGGCTACTGGTTAGAGTCGGTGGGGGCATTTCCACTTTTTCTTTTAGTATCTAAGTTCAGCTACTGCCTTGTAAATGCTGCTCGCGGAGGCCCATTTTTTGTTCTCACGCATTGAGTTGGCTGAGGAAGGCACGTAAGGCAGACACTTAAAAATACAGGTTTACCTCGTTGACTGCGACTTCCTGAAATCAGACTCCTCCTGAACAATGCGACGGGAACAAATACAATTTCAAAACTGACCCCAAGATACAGAGCAGCACATCAGCAACAAAGGACATGGCCCAGACGTGGGACAGCACGGACAGACGCTGAACGGGCTTTGCAGTGCATGGGGGACCGTGACCCCTTTCCGTGACAGGGCCCCTCCAGTGCCACCTCCGTGCCCTACCCTGTCGCCAGCTGCCTCCCTGCCCTGTGCGCAGAGGGAAGCAGGTGTGGCTGGGGAATAGCAGAGACCCCAGCCCCGCTCATCTGATCCCCGGTCTGTCTCTGGGAGGCGTGAGGCGTGGGGGAAATCCTTGGCTGAGCCCCAGAGAGACCCAGCAGGTGGGAGCAGGCCTGTCTGCAGGTGCGACCGCAGAGTGGGCATGTTGACCGTGTCAAGGACATCAGCTCCCTGCCCAGGAAGAAGACGCACGCTGGGTCTTTGCTTCTAGTCTCGCAGCCTGACATTGCGGAAGCAGTTTGTCCAGGAAGACCCTCAGAGCCCCGCCCTTTTCCTTTTCAACACCCCCACCGACCCCGGAACAAGGAAGACGTCCCTTCATTTCCTGGGAGCCCAGTTTAGAAACCCTGGTGGCATAGTGGTTAACAGCTACGGCTGCTAACCAAAAAGGTTGGTGGTTCAAATCCACCAGGTGCTCCGTGGAAACCCTATTGGGCAGTTCTACTCTGTCCTATAGGGTCGCTATGAGTCGTAATCAACTCGATGGTTGGTTGGTTTGTTTTTTTTTCCAGTGGATCTGAGTGACCTGAGGGGGACTCGAATCCTAACTGATCCTTAGTCGGCTTTGCGCTTTCACCGAGAAACCTGTAATTAAACCAGTTACCGTGGAATGGATTCTGACTCATGGTGACCCCGTGTGTGCCAGAGTAGGACTGCTCCATAGGTTTCCTTTTCGTTTCTGTTTTTTTTATTGTCTAAATAATCTAAAGCTCATCTGGACCCGATTGTGGAGAAGGTTCTGGAGGAAACACTGCTGCAACTTTGCTTTCTCACCAAGAAGTAAAACAGATTTTTTAAAAAATTTATTTACAATTGTTGTTGAATAATAATCTTCTTTAAAAAACATTTGATTGTACTTTAGGTGAAAGTTTATGCAGCCAATTAGTTTTCCACTCAATAATTCATACACAAGTTGTTCCGTGATGTTGGTTGCCGTCCCTGCAATGTGTCAGCACTCTCCCCGTTTCCACCCTGGGTTCCCCGTTTCCACTCGTCAGGTTTCCCTGCCCCTTCCTGCCTTCTCGTCTTTGCTTTGGGGCAAATGTTACCCTTTTGGTCTCGTATAGTAGATTGTTCTAAGCAACACATTCCTCACGGGTGTTACTGTTTATTTCATAGGCCAGTCTATTACTTGGCTGAAAGGTGGCCTTCAGGAGTGGCTTCAGTTCCAAGTTAGAAGGGTGTCTCAGGGCGATAGTCTCAGGGGTTCCTCCAGTTTCTATCAGACCAGTAAGTCTGGTCTTTTTCATGAATTTAAATCTTGTTGTACATGTTTCACCCACTCTAACCGGAATTTTCCATTGTGTTCCTTTCTGTACCGTTGTAGCTGGGCACCATCTAGCTCTTCTGGTCTCAGGTTAGAGGAGGTTGTCGTTCACGTGGACCATTAGTCCTTTGAACTAATTGCTTCCTTGCGTCTTCGATTTTCTTCATTCTACTTTTCTCCAGATGGGAAGAGACCAATAGTTGTATGTTAGATGGTCACTCACAAGCTTTTAAGATCCCAGACAATACTCACAAAACTAGGATGTAAAACATTATCTTTATGAAGTACGTTATGCCAATTGACCTATATGTCCCCCAAGACGATGGTCCTTAGCCTTCAAGCTCAGTAGCTCAGTCCGTGAGGTGTTTGGTTTTATTTAAGAAGTTTCCACAACTATGCCCCCTCCATAGGTTTTCAATGGCTGGTTATTTGATTATTTGGACATAGATTGCCAGGCCTTTCTTCCAAGGCACTTCTAGGTAGACTCGAACCTCCAACCTTTCAGCTAGCAGCAGAGCATGTTAACCAGGGACTCCCACCTATAACTGTTGTTGTCATTAGTTTCCATCAAGTTGATTCTGACTCGTGGCGACCGCATGTGTGCAGAGTAGAAATGGGCTATACAGGATTTTCAGGCTGTGACCATGACCTTTTGGAAGCAGATTGCCAGGACTGTCTTCCAAGGCATCTCTGGGTGGATTTGAACCACCAACCTTTCAGCTAGCAGTCAAGTGCCACCCAGAGAACCCACCTATAATTAGCTCTTCTCTGTTTCCAAGGTGATGCAGCGGTTAAGAGCTTGGCTGCTAACCAAAAGGTCGGCAGTTCGAATCCTATAGGGTGGCCACTCTGAGTAGGAATCCACTCGACAGCAGTGGGTTTGGTTTTTGGTTTTCTATTTCCAAAACTGGAAACCTGTGCTGGCGCTTGACACTGCTTTAACTCATCTGTGGAAGGGGCAGGGGTGGAGGGAAGGAGAGAGGGGTGGTGGATGGGTGAGCTGGGCAGGTAAGGAGTCTGGGGTTGGTGACAGCAGGTAGCACAGGACAGAGGGACACCTGTGATGTGGCACATCACTAGACTTGGAGATGTGGACTCAGCTGTTCACAGCTGCTTAGCTCTTGGGTATGTGATTTTAGCCAAGTGTCCCTCCCTCTAACTGTGTCGTTTCTTCTGGGATGTCGTCCTGGTTAATGAGTCACCCATCCGGCAAAGTGGCTAAGCGGCTGCCATGTCTCTCTGTCCCACAGAGCAGCAGAGAGTGATGCTGCTGAGCAGGTCACCCTCGGGGCCCAAGAAGTACTTCCCCATCCCCGTGGCGCAGCTGGAGGAGGAGATCCGAATGCGCTCGGCGGATGACTGCAAGCGCTTCCGTGAAGAGTTCAACGTGAGTGTGGGAGGCCCCTGTGGTATTGTCGGTGGGGGGACCAGTGAAATACGACATCCTAGTTCAGGATAGATCACCCCAGAGACTCAGACCCTGCCTCAGTTGCCTCACCGTCCCCAAAAGGGAGTCCAAGGAGGCCTGGTTTCTGCCGGGTGCCCCTTCCTGAACGCTCGGTCCTCCTGTGTAAAACGAGACGGTTGATCTAGTTTCTAGTGGACAGTTGAGTTAGCGGCAGCTCGCACACTGTGAGGCTGTGCTCTGAAATCGAGGTGATGGAACCCGTTCTCTAGACAGTGCGGAGAAGAGACAAAGGACTGGGCAAAGTGCAGTGTGGACACCTCAGGCTGAGAGAAATGGAGCTCCCAAACTTCCTCTGATGGGTTCCTGGGGACCTACCTGGAGTGGGGGGTCATCTCTCCTCTGCACCTCCATCCCACCATCAATAGAACAGTTGTGGGAGTGGCCTGGAGGGGACACACAGCACTGGGCGGAGGGCAGCTGATGTCCACTCAGCGTGTGAGCGTGAGCACGAGGCTCCACTAGCTTTCACCCTGCTACTCCATTGTGGCTCTGCCATCAACAGCGATGGAGCAGCTGATAGGACAGATCTAACCTCCCGGTGTGCTCCCCCAACTAGAAACCTGGTCTTTTCACTCTCGCCAAAATGTGGCCAAAATGTTACCAAAAAGTATAGATGCACGCTAATGACACCTCCCCTTGTGGATGTCAATTTTTATTTAATATCCTATGAATTGTGTATATGTGTATATGAATCTATTATATGCATTATAAGTACATATATACGTATAACGGAGCCCTGGTGGCGAAGTGGTTAAGATCTCAGGCTGGTAACTAACCAAAAGGTTGACAGTTTGAATCCACCAGCTGCTCCTTGGAAACCCTATGAGGCAGTTCTACTCTGTCCTGTAGGGTCACTATGATCAGCATGGACTCAACGGCAATGTGTTTTATACATATAATAGATTCACAATTCACAGGATATCAGATAAAACTTTACGTACATACATATCCACGGAGAGACAGTTTTCTCCTGTCTGCTGTCCAGGCCTCGTGGCGGATAGTATTTTGTTTTTACGTGTACACATTCAGCGACCTTGGTTACATTCTCCATGGCGTGGAGCCATCATCACTATCAGTTTCAGAATCATCCCACCACCAACAAACTCGATGCTCCCTAAGCACTAACTTCCCCGTTCCCCTCGTAAACCAGAAACAAGCTTCTGCATATTTCACGTAAGTGGGATCATACAGTATTTGTTCTTTTGTATCTGACTTAATTCATTCGACATAACATGTTCAAGGTTCATCCACGTTGCAGTGTGTATCAGAACTTCGTTTCTCTTTATGGCTGGGTAACGTTCCCTTATGTATGGATGGACCTCATGTGTTTATCCTTTCATGGGATGGTGTTGGAGTTTTGTTTCCCGCATCTCCGTCTTTTTGCCCACGGCCCCTTGCCAAGTGTGGAGTTTGAAGGAGGTGGGGTTTCCAGCGGGAGAACTGGCCTTCGCCGGGCTCTGCCTCTTGCCCCAAGCCTGGGCACCTCAGTTCACCCCTCTGAACCCCACCCATGTCATCATCTGTGAAGTGAGGATGGGGTTGTTGCCTGTCTTAGACTCGTGAACAGCAACGCCGGTGCGACTGTCACACCTAAAGACTGCGAAAGGAGCCCCGGTGGCACAGTGGTTAAAGCGCTTGGCTGCTAACCAAAAGGTCGGCGGTTCGAACCCACCAGCTGCTTCTCGGGAGAAAGATGTGGCAGTCTGCTTCGGTAAAGATTTCAGCCTTGGAAACCCTATGGGGCAGTTCTACTCTGTCCTATACAGTTGCTATGAGTTGGAATCGGCTCGATGGCAATGGGTTTTAAAGATGGTGAGGGTCTGGCTGCAGACACGTGACTTTTCACAGAGAAGCACCTTTAGGCGCAGAAAGATGACAGCGCATTTAAACTGCGTTTTGGTTATTTTTAGCACAAGCCTCGACCTGCCTTTATATGGCTTCCTTGTTGTTTCTAAACGGTTTCCCTTTTTGTTGAAAAATTAAGTCTTACTGAGAGACAGCTCCACGCGGTCCTGTTTTGCAACCTGTGGGCCTGGCTAGAGAAGTCTGAAGTCCCCCTTTTCGCAATGACTGTCCCAGCGTGCTGTAAGCTCCCTTCCCTCCTGGCCCCGTTTCCCCTTGTTCTTTGCTTCTCCGTGTGGAGGCTGGGCTTGCTGGTGCAGGGCTCTGAGTCAGATGTGCTGGCTTTGCAACATCTCAAGAGGTGAGGAAAACCCTGCAGGTGGGGTCGGCCAGGGTCAGACAGGTGAGGCCCTCATTGGAGGCGCAAAGCTTAAGGAGCACCCAAACACTCAGTCGTCAGGATAAATCACTTTTATTGTAACATTTAAAAATACCCAAATGAATGAATTCCTCACAAAGTTAAACATAGACATACCATATGACCCAGCAATCCCACTCCTAGATACGTATACTCAAAAGCCTTGAAAGCAGGGACTCAAACAGATTCTTGTCACCGGTGTTCATTGCAACATTATTCACAATAGCTAAAAGGTAGAGACAACCTGGCCTCCATCAACAGATGAATGGGTAGACAAAATGTGGTATACGTATACAATTCAATATTATTCAGCCCTAAGGAGAAATGAAGTCCTACTACGTGTTACCACATAGGGAAGCCTTGAAAACACTGTGCTGAGTGAAAGTTAGACACAAAGGACAAGTATTGTATGTCCTGACTTACGTGCATGGAGGCAAAATTACCCTGGAGGTTACCAGGGCTGGAGGAAGGTGAATGGGGAGTTATTTAAAAGAAGAAATTAATGCGAACAATCCACAACCAACAAAATAGCAAAGCTGTAAACAAGACCGGCTCGGTGTTCCTGGTCTTTCCTGCCACCTCGGTCTCCAATACAGCTTGTCACGACACTGTTCCCCGTCCTGTCCCTGTTTACAAGTTTGTACTTTGGTCACCATGGATTTTGTTTTGCATTAGTTTTGATATGGCTTTACTTAACGAGCAAAGAATGTCTGCCTCGAGCAGTGTGCTTTTTTTAAAGAACTATCTATGTGGGATCAAACTGACAACTGGAAAAGTTAGATAGGAAGCTTAGGAGGCGGTGAGTTTATGTTAATGGGGGAGGAACTGCTCCGAAAAGGGGATGAGAAGGGTTGCACAACTTGCAGAATATAGTCAGTGTCGGTGAGTTGTACGTGCAGAAACTGTAAAAAAGAATCCGCCAGCCACTCCTTGGAAACCCTATGGGCAGTTTTACTCCGTCCTACAGGGTTGTTGTAAGTCAGAATTGACCCAAAGGCACACGACAACAACACAGATATATATATAGCTTTAAAAGGTTAGCATACGTTTTGCACCCCAGGTGAGAGCCTCACTGGCCCCCCCACCTCCTGTCCTGTCCTGTCCCAGCCCTGCCATTGAGCTGCCTTCTCAGGTGACCACCCAAGGCCTCCCTGCCCACTGACAGGGTGGGGGTATGGATAGGGGTGACAGCAGTGAACTTGGAGTCAAGAGTGAGGAGCCTGCCCCTGGCTCTGGGGGAACTTGGGTAGCTGCTTGTCACTCTGCACCCAGTTTTCTCCTCTATAAAGTGAGGCCTCTCCCAGCACCCCACTAGTGGAGACTGCCAGGACCAGCCCACCCTGGCTCCTCAGTGGACATCCTTGGGTGTGGTTCTCACACCCCTTCTTTCTCTATCCTCACCTGGTGACGACCCTGAGCACCTGCCCCAGGACCCTGAAAGCGGGGCAGCTGAGCCTCAAAGCGGTCAACAAATGAGATTGGGGAGCTGAGTGTCGCCCATCCGCAGCTGAGGAGAACCGGTGTGAATGGAAAGGGGATGGTGCTGGGGACTGTGTGGTGGATGGCTGTGGCATGAGTGCCTGAGTCACCTACCTGAGTGCATCTCCGAGGCCTGCCCCTGCCCAGCACTGAGGGCCTCTGCTTGCCTCAGTTTCCCCATGGGGCTGTCTGGTTGTGTAAATGAGGGAGGTGCGTGAGGGAGCCCAGTGTCTGCACACAGTGCCCTCTGGGGCTGCCGGCGTTATCGGGACGCTGATGTCGGCCCTCTGTCGTCTCCACCCGACACAGGAGAACTGGATCTAGGCCCAGGCTAAATCCTGGCTGGTGAGTGAGGGCCTTCCCAGAAAGGTTTATTTCAAGCCCCTGCTGGGCCTGACCCAAACCCGCTGCTGTCGAGTCGATTCCAACTCACAGCAACCCCGTGTTACAGAGTCGGACTGCCCCGTAGGGTTTCCCAGACTGTAATCTTTAAGGCAGCAGATCACCAGGTCTTTCTCCCAAGCAGTGGCTGGTGGGTTTGAAGCACTGACCTTTAGGTTCAAAGCTAAGCAGTTTAACCACCGCGCCACCAAGGCTCCTTTGACCCAATCGTAGGTGTCTAGAAATGCCCAGGGGGTGTTCAGCAGGAGGGGAGCGGGGCAGTAAACAACCGAGCAGGCCCTCACAGCTTGCTGCAAACAGCGGGGACTTTCTGCTTAACCGCCCACAGCTCTCCCCTCATGAGTCCGTTTTGCTGCCTCCCAGCACTGTGGAAGGGGGCATACACCCATTGAAATGAATCTCACCTCAAACCATCGAACAAACCCTCCTCAGCCCATTTACATAATCGGGCAGTCAACCTCGAGCTGTCTGTCCCCCAGCTCCTCCAGGCGAGGCTCGAGCGAGGCCCCGCAGGGGTGGCCGAGTCACAGCCGGCCCCTCCCAGGCGCCCCTCATTTCCCCGGTGTCTCCTGAGCCCCTCAGAGGTTTGGAGTCCCTGGGCAGGGCAGATAGGCAGGCAAGAAAGCGCCAGGCCCAGAACAGGCTGTGGTCATTCCTGACCTCATTTGACCCTCTGTGCCACCCGTGGAGCGGGGGTCCCGGGCAGCTTCAGGGGTCCCGGCAGCCCGGGTGTTAGAGTCAGGTCCATATCAGGGACTCAGACCCGGCGGCCCCTCCTCCACCCACCACACCACCACGGCCTCATCTCCCAGGAAGAGGGAACTCCTCATTTTTATGTTCATTGCTGGGTTCAAAAAAGAGAAGGCTCTAGAATTTTACCACAAATGTAACGTTTATGTTGGGTCAAAACCAAACCAGATATCTTTGAATCGATTCTGACTTATGGCGACCCTGCGTGTGCCGAGTAGAACTGCTTCACAGGGTTTTCAAGGGCTGTGACCTTTTGGAAGCAGATCACCAGGCCTTTCTTTGGAGGTACCTCTGGATGAGTTCGAGCCACCAACCTTTTGGTTAGCAGCCAAGCTTTTGCCATCCAGGGACTCCTTAGGTTAGGTCAAGAAGGTCCGTGTTACAGCAGCGCTGAGGCAGAGTGCAGGACTCAGGTGGAGCTGGTGCTGGAGGTGGGCGTGGAGCCAGGACCACATCAGCCTCGTGAGGCTCCGGCCGGGCTGCTCCCTCAGCCCCACCTGGCAGAGCTTGCCTGTGCGCTCCTGTTTGATGGGAAGGGGCTGGGCTGCAACCCACGGTGAGCACCGGGCTGGCAGGGCTGAGTCTGTGGTGGAGAAGTCTGGGCCCTGGGAGGGCAGGTCTGGGCATGCTGTGGTGGCAGGTCAGGTGGGCGGGGCCCACAGGGTGGGCAAAGCCAGGCACAGGGCAGCTTTGTGACGAGGCTGTGCTGTGAACCCTGACCTGGGCTCGTGGGCCACAGCAGGACTCACGGAAGCCTAGCTTTTCCCGTGCTTGCAAAGGTGACCCGGGACGAGTCTGCCACGCCTTTGGGTTCCCGTTTCCTCCCCTAGAAAATGGGGTGATCCTAGGGTCACCTAGTAGGCGTGTGGTGATGGCCGGAGCAGCTGGCCTGCTCACCGCACAGAGCCTGGCATATCCGTAAAAATGACTGCTTACTCCTTGACGCCCAGTGGCCCCCAGGCCCGGCCCATGGTCAGGTTCATGTTCAAGGTCATGATTTGGGGAGCCACTGGTCCACGGAGCACGCCTTGAGTCCTAAGCAGGATTAGGATCGAATCTAAGGTCCCTTCCACCCTGCCCGGATCGTTCTCTCATCCTGCAGACCAGCACAGAAGTCACAGCACCCCCTTCTAACACCTCCCTTCCCAGCTTCTTGCTCCCGCATCTCTGTCCAGAGCTCTCTTTTGGTCTGTCCATCCATCTCGAGGTATACCTGCTCGGGGCCAGGACGTGGGGGCCTGGGGGTATGGTGGGGAGGGCAGGGCAGGTCCCTGCTTTGTGCAGCTAAGGGCCCAGCTCACGGAGACGGTCACTTTGTCCACACATCTGTCGGCCCCATGACGAAGAGCACGGAGGGACACAGGGCCGGCGTCTCCTTTCATTCCTGGGCCCTGGGCCTGGAGCAGGGTCCAAGGCAGGGACGGGCAGACAGACAGAGGCAGTTTGTCCAGAGACGTGCTTTCTCGGTCCGCCCGGTAGGAAAGCTGACAGAAGCACAGTCTGGGGTCGTCAGGTTTCGTGCTGACTCTTCATTGTCTTCCAGTTGTTACCATCGGGACACGTGCACGGAACTTTCGAACAGGCAAATAAAGAAGAAAACAGAGAAAAAAACAGATACCCCAACATCCTTCCCAGTAAGATTTTCACTTTTTTGCGTGACCAGGGAGTTGGGACCAACCGGGCCTTGCCTTGCAGCTTCCTGTGAGCGTGTGTGCCGAGTGAGTGTGGGGGTCCCGGAGCTCAGGGGCCGGACCTCTGCATCGGCATCGCGGCTCAGTGTTGGCACCTGGCTCTGCAGGACGGTCTCCCTGCCCCGGGCCTGGGCGGCCTGCATCGCTCCTGGCGGCTCAGCCTGCACTTGCTGTTGAGGCCTGGACGGCCTGGTGGCCAGGCGGGCGGGGGGGCGAGGGTGCCGCCTGTACCAGCAGCAGAGCCCGTCTTGTGGAGTCAGCCTGGCAGTGCCCCTCCCGCGGGCTCGGGCTCAGTGCTCTCAGCCACAAACAGGGAAGCCTCAGAGCCTCTGGAACCCCAGACCAGCATAGAAAGACCAAAACCAAACCCATTGCCACCAAGCCGATTCCTACTCATAGCGACCCTGTAGGACGGGGTAGAACTGTCCCATAGGATTTCCAAGGAGCAGCTGGTGGATTCGAACTGCCGACCTTTCGGTTAACAGCCAAGCTCTTAACCACTGCACCACCAGGGTTCCTGGACCAGTGTAGAAGTGATAGAACACAGAGCTGTAGGGGGTTCAGCAGCTTTGTGGAGGGCTTAGAATCTCCCTGATGGGGACCACAACAGCAAAGGTGGCCCCAGGCTAGGGGAGTGTGGATACCTGGGAGATGGGGTGCAGAGGGGACAGACAGCAGGAACTGTGGGGCGGATCTGTACCAGGGCCACCTGGGTGACCTGCTGCAGGGGGATGGACTCTGTCCGGGGCTGCCCTTCACACCAGCCTCAGCACCAAAACAAGCCCTGAGGGCAGCCAGCAGGCTTGGGACATCACTGCCCAGCCTGGGCCCCACTGGGGGGCTAACAGGATGCAGCCCACAGGGCTCCTCCAGGCTCAGGTCTGACTCCTGACCCCGAGGTCCCTCTTTCTCTCCAGGGAGTTCCCCCTCTCAGGCCGCTCCTGGTGGGATGGAAGCAGCTCCCAGGGAAACAGGCTTTAGGATTAGAACTGAGCCTGTCTGCCCGTGTTTAAAAGGGCTGATGTCCGTCAGCGTGCATGGTCTCCGAGCTCTCAGCAGTTCATAGAAACAATTCTCCCTCGTTCTCCAGGCATCAGATTTATATGTGGCTTTTACAAAACCCACCATGAGCCTGTGATCCCGTTAAAACTGGAGAAATGAGTCTAGTGGTCTTTCACTTGTCTGGGGACGAGACTGGCTCGGGGAGATCAGTCGGGGCCACTGTGTGGAGCAGTGGTTAGATTCTGGACGCACATCGGAGAGGCAGTCCCCAGGATGTGCTGCTAGATTGGATGCAGGAGCTCAGAGATGCGGCAAGTTGCGCGGCTTGAACAACTAAAAAAATGCAAAGACCATGAGAGGAGGCTGGCGAGCATGGAAATCATTTGTGTTCAATAAAAATAGAGACGTTAGGAAATTAGCGTCAGTTAGTAGTTTAATTGATTAGTTTGATTAATTACTTTGTTTCATTAATTCGCTTGATTTATTCATTGATTTGCATACCAGTACGTGCTGAGGACCTACTCAGCTCCAAGCATTTGCTAGAGTCTTTACTTGCGTTTTCTCTCTGACTCACTGAGCCCTCTATCACTCAAAAGGAGCATTTAGACTGTTAATTCAGAGTGTTTACTCTCTCTGTGGGAACTTGGAGCCCTGGTGGCGCGGTGGTTAAGAGTTCTGCTGCTAACCAAAAATGTTGGCAGTTCGAATCCACCAGGTGTTCCTTGGAAACCCTATGGGGCAGTTCTACTCTGTCCTGCAGGGTCGCTGTGAGTCGGAATCGACTTGATGGCAACGGGCTTTTGGTTTTAGTGGGCCCTCAGTGCGAGCAGAATCAACAGCCTGGTGACGGAACCGTGCACCTCCCTCCCAGATGAAATGTAATAGGCCGCCCTGTTGTTGTGTGCCCTCAACTCCATTCCGACTCATAGCGACCCCATGTGACAGAAAAGAACTGCCCCATAGGGTTTTCTAGGCTGTGATCTTTACGGAAGGCACCCTGGTGGTGCAGCGGTTAAGCACTCAGCTGCTAACCAAAAGGTCGGCGGTTTGACCGACAGTCTGCTTCGGTAAAGATGACAGCCTTGGAAACCCTATGGGGCAGTTCTACTCTGTCCTGCAGGGTCGCTGTGAGTCCACATCGACTCGGTGGCGATAGGTTTGGTTTTGGTATAATCCTTATGGGAGCAGATTGCCAGGTCTTTCTCCCGCAGAGCTGCTGAGTGGGGTGTACCTGGCGCCTGGCGTCAGAAAGAAGCAAGGTGAAGTGAGGGGTGGCTTGGATTAAATTGAGTAGTGGCCAGAGAGGCTCCTGGATGCCAACTGTCACCCAGCAGAGGGGGACTGGATTGGGGGGACTTTGTGCAGGGGGTACTCGGGCCTGCTCCCAGGGTCCAAGGTGCTTCCCCATCCCAGGGGTGAGAGCCCCTGCTTTCATGCAGGGAGGGAGAGGGCCCCACCTCCCACAGCCCCGGGCACTCCCCAGGCTGAGAGCAGAGAGCCCCAGGATGCCTTGGAGCTGCAGAGCACCCCTGTGCCTCTGGCCTGGGGAGCTCTGAGCACAGGGCCCCAGACCCTTGCGGTGTCAGGGGGACTGGACTTCTGGCTGTGGATGGACCCCTTGTTGGGGGCAAGAAAAACTCCTCTTTTCTGGAAAAGTGCCAAGGCTGGTCATTTTAGGAAATAATGTTTTGCAAGTGAAGTGTGACTTTTGAGAATAAAGGGACAGGAAGCTTTTAGAGACGACAAGATTCTAAATCTGACGAGAAGGCTATTTTTTGTCCTCTGCTTTTCTGTAACCATCTTCAAAGCACAAATTGTTTCTAATTATTTTCAGCCAGCTTTGTACTTGCTCAGCGAGAGCGATTTCTGCCTCCTCGTGCTCTCAGCCCTGAGCAGGGGGCTCTCAGGCCAGGCGCCTCAGGCTGTGAGTCTGGGGTGTGACCCCCGAAGGGCCTGTCGGGCGGCAGCTGTCCCAGGAGCTCTGCTGGCCCGCCTTTCTAGGACAGGTCTGGCCCAGCAAGACCACGTCCAGAAAATGGCTGGCTGAGGCCACCTGGTGAGCGTGAGGTCAATTACGCGTGTTTCAGGGTCTTTGCCAGGGCTTCCCACCACAAACACAGCCCTCTGCGGTTCCTTCCGGTCCTCTGTGGGGACTAAATGCTGGGGGAAGCAGAGACGAGAACACAGTGATTTAAAATGAATTCAGTTTCCTGAATTATGTACTGCGCACCTACTGTGTGCCAGGCTCTGTGCTGGGTCAGCAGAAATGACCCGTGATGCCCCTGTGCTCCGTCTGGGGCCAGGGCCCGCCTGCCCGGCCCTCTCATATTCTAACCTGGGGAAGGCGGGCCTGTTTCTGTCAGTGCAGGAGGCACAGGGCCGGGACCATGAACGGGCTTTAATTTCCTGTAAAAGCAGAAAGTATATTATAATTCAGCCTGGATTATATTCCTCTTTATACCAACACAATTATAAAATAAAAATTTAATTTTTTTTTATGGGGGAAGGGGCCCACAAAGGTCATAATGTGGCCTGGCTGGAAGCTGCCCAGCATGCGTTCACACACACTCACAAACGCACACTCACATACACACACACTGGCACAAACACACACACACACACACACTACATTCACATAGTTGCACTCACACAAATGCACTCATACACACGTATGTACTCACACACTCATACACACTCACACACATTCACACAATTCATACACACACCCATACAGTCATACTAACACAAATGCAGACTCACAGATACTCTCTGTCATACTCATAAACATACTCATTCATATACACACACCACACACACACTACACATACTCACACATACATACACCCACACATACACACACTCACGCAATTCCTACACTCACCCACTCACACAATTCACAGTCACACACACAATTTACACACTGACACACACACAGAGAACCTCCTGGTCAACCCCCCCACCTGGGAGAAATGTCCCTACAGCAGCCCTAGAGGCAGACTGTGCGGGGCAGGGCCTGGAGCCCGCTGACACCAGAAGCCAACGCCCACCTGTCCCCAGAGCTGTGGTAGCCATTTCTCAGGGAAGCCTGGGGTAGTGGACTAACCCCAGCCCTTCTCCCTGAGGTCCTCCTAAGTACACTTACCTGTGCCAGCATTGGAGCCCCATTTGAGGTTCAGAGAATATGGCCTTCGGACTGCAAGAGTTCCAGCCCCTTCCGCTTCTCTGTGTGGTGACAGCGGCCCCCGCTGCTGGACAGTGAGCTGCTTACCTTTGTCGTCTGTTCAGCCGGCTTTACGAAGCACCTGTCTGAGGTCTGGTCCCGTCCTGAAGCTGAGATACAGTGGTCAATAAAGACTGATGCCCCCCGCTCCCACCTCGTGACGCCAAGTCTAGATGTCTCTCTACCCGAGACCACTTACAGAAGGCAGCCAAGTCCTCACATGGCTTGGTGCTTTAGATGACCTTCAGGGCAGGTGTGGTTCGCTTAGCCTGACGCTGGGACTGTTTTCTCCCCAGATGATCATTCCCGGGTGATTCTGAGCCACGTGGATGGAATTCCCTGTTCCGACTATGTTAATGCTTCGTACATAGATGTAAGTCCCAGTTCTGCGTTCGTCTGTCCAGCATGAAGCACACACCTGGGCCTTTGGGTGTGGCCTGTAAACTGTAAGAGTGGCACTTTCTTCCCTGAGACCAGGAGTGACAATTGTCATAGTCTTTCCGGGCAGTTTGGCCACAAGCACCAAGAATATGGAAAGCGCCCAGGCCTTTCAAACTAGCATCTGCATCTAGGAATTCATCCTCAAGAACACACAAAGATGTTCATCTCAGAGTTGTTTATATGACTGACAGAATAGAGGGAACCAGCTAAACAAATTATGGTAAAACCATATGCAATAGAGTACCGAGAATTCACTTTAATTGAACTTTAAAAGATTAGTGAAATTAGAGAATTCTCATTAAAAATGGGGTATGAAAGAGTTTGTGCGTATGAACCCAATTAAAAATATGTAAATGTCCGTGTGTCTGCTTGTGTGTATGCGTCTGGGAAGGAATCCATGGAAAAAAAGATTAGACAGAGAGCAGACTAAAATAGCACTTGTTATTTCTGAAATTACTGGTGAATTTTTTATTTTTTCCTGTGTTTTCCATAATGATAATGAATATGGATTAGTTTTCTAATATCAAAATTCTTTTTCTTTCAGCAAAGATAATCCTGAAAAATTATACATCTGATTTTATTTCTCTAGGGTTACAAAGAAAAGAATAAATTCATAGCTGCTCAAGGTAAGCTTGATATTAAATTTCTGAACATTCCTTTGGTAAGATGAGGTGGACGGCTATTGTTGCCCTCTCTGATACTAACAATATGAAGAGTCTGTATCAGTTCTTTCGTACGAGTGCCCTCTGCTCCATACACATCGCTTGATTACAGTTGATTGATGTTTGTGTCTCTAAGCACAAGGAAGTCAAAGGTGTTATGCATCTGTGTCATGGAGGCTTGCTACTCAGCGCAGGTCCACGTGTCAGGAGCCTCAGCATCCTCTGGGGCTGGTTAGGAATGCAGGTTCCCAGGCCCACCCCAGACTGCTGAAGCAGAATCTGTGTTGTAACAAGCATCCCCCGGAGATTCGTATGCGTGTTAAGGTTGGAGAAGGGCTATCATGTGAGTCGATGAAGCCCACCTTACAAACAGGGCTTCAGAAGAGTGGGAGCCCAGGAGGACACGCTTCTCCTCGTGCTCAGGACAGACGGAATGGAGGCTGGGGGCATTGATGCCATGTATAAATAAAGGTCAGCAGACATGCTGGAGGCGCATTCATACATGTTTGTGTAGACAGACACATCCAGGACACCCACGGCCCATGAATGCTTTAAAGGAACTTTGTGGTCAGAGGCAGGAGGACAGGTGAAATGTTTTTGCTCTGTGATGGATTTGAAGAGCAAAATCCTGAAACTCAGACTGCGTACAGCTCTGTCTCACACACACACACACACATGCGCGCACACACGTGCGCGCACGCACACGCACGCACACACACACACCCACCCATTCTGGTTCAGGACTGGCTGAGTGGAGCTTGATCTCCTGATGTTCAACAAGCACCCACAGTGGCCCCAGACAGGTTGACACGTAGCTTTAGAATTTCCCGTCAGAATAACCCTTTATTACCTCTGACTATAATACTCCAAACTGGGTTCGATTCTTCAGCTCCAAGATGAGTGCAGGACGACAGGAGGGTTGGATCTGCTGGTCTCTCCAGCCTCTACACTGGCTGGAATTGAGCAGGGCAGGAAATGTTACCAGCCCATCATTCTCTTTGCGCCTGGGAGACGGAGCGGAACAGTCATCCCAGGGGCCAGGGGCCAGCTGGCAGGGGCTGGGCCCCGGACGTCTCTTCACGTATTCTGACTTTAGGACTATCCTCTCTGTGCAGGCCCTAAACAGGAAACGGTGAATGACTTTTGGAGAATGATCTGGGAACAAAAATCTGCAACCATTGTCATGCTGACTAACCTGAAAGAAAGGAAAGAGGTGAGCCTGCCCCCATCTGACTCATGAAGCCGTTTCCTCTTAGCTGCTGCTGCAGCAACGGAGTGGGTGTTCTGACCACTTCCTTTTTCTATTTCCCTCCCTTCTGAGCACTGTAGGAAAATAAACACAACACCCAATGGCTTGCCCAAAATCAAACCCATTACCAGAAAGTCGATTTCGACTCACAGCCATCCTAGAGGACAGAGTAGTACTGCCCCATAGGGTTTCCAAGGAGCAGCTGGTGGATTCGAACTGCCGACCTTTTGGTTAGCAGTCGAGCTCTTAACCACTGTGCCACCAGGGCTCCACCCAGTGGTTTACAACATCTTTATCTTGAAAAAAATTCTCTGGGTTCCACATATCTCACTCTTGTAGTCTATGATATAAAAATACAGGAGTTTCTTGTTTTCAGCTGAGGGTGGCCCTGGCTCGCCTGCCAGCTCCAACTCTGGGATTGGATCAATGGGGTTAGAGGGCGTGGCGGCATAGCAATGCGGTGGGCCTCAGACTACATAGAAATTGTTTACTACTTCTTCTCTGGATTAGAGAAATGCATTTGACAAGCAAGGTTTCTTGGGGGAGTGTTCATTTTCCTCTAAATACATTTAATGACCAGTTTCCAACTCAAAAAGCGGTGCATGTGCATCGTAAGGATGGAAGCCTCTGAAGAGAACAGTTGAAGGGACTCCCTCCCGATGTAACAAATGCCCGAGAGTCCGCCGTGATGGACAGCACTGTTCCAGCCACAGGGTCCCAGCTGGGGTGTACGCGGTGAGGGAGCACACAGACCCTGCCCTCTCGCGGGCTGTACGTCCCCCTGGGAAGGGCAGACGCAAAGCAAAAGGCGGATCAGTGTAGCACACACCAAAACAAACCAACCATCCTGTCGCTGTCGAGTCAATTCCGACTCACAGCGACCCTAGAGGACAGAGGAGAACTGCCCCATAGGGTTTCCAACGAGTGGCTGGTAGAGTCAAACTGTCGATGTTTTGGTTAGCAACCGAGCTCTTAGCCACTGCGCCACCAGGACTCCGTAGAACACACCAGCAGGTGACATGAAACGTAACGGAGAGGAGCCGGGGCAGTGGGGGCCGGGGGGGGGGGGTATGAGCATTCCAGGCACAGGAGCAGCTCCGTGAAGGCCAGGACGGGCCTGGCTGGGTTGGGGTACAAAGACAGAGGCATTTCCGTGCCTCGACCCTTCATGTTTTAGCTCAGGGGACACGATACCCTACAGAAGAGACGAGAACACAGCCTCAGGGCGGTTCCTAGGTACAAAGGAGCAGGGTGGTGGGAGCCTAGCTCTGGAGCTGCCCCTCCTTGGGCAGTGGGCCGGGGTGGGCCAGGGTGGGCCTGGAGGGGGTGGGGAGGCTCTCCTAGAAGATGAAGGGAATTCTACCAAATCCAGGGATGGAAGGCCGAGCAGAGTGGTGTGTTTGCGAGATGGTGAGGAATCTCGGGGGCCAGACTGGACCCCGGCCTGGGCAGAAGGAAGGGGAGATGAAAGACGCAGAAAGCAGGTGCTGGGGCCAGAGTGCCCAGGGCTGGGGTGTCGGGGCGGGTGTGAGCAGGGCCTGTGCTCCAGGATGTGCACTCACTCCCCAAAGTGAAGGAGAAGCTGGAAGCTGGAGGTGGGGTGGCGTTAGGAGGCTGTTCTGGCGTGTTCTGGCAGGAGGGCTTGAACAACCGTGTGGCACTCGGGATGAGGGGGAGGGCCACTTTGGCGGTAGATGTCTGTTCCGTGGCCCCGGCCCAGGGCCTAGCATGTTGGGGGCACAGCTCACAGCCAGGCCTGGGCCCCAGAGATGGCTGCCCACCACCTCTGTCGTTGGTGGTTCACCGACATGGGTGACGCTGGCCCGTCCCCAACAGTGGCCAGGCACGGTGGCCAGGACTCTGGGGAGGGCTTCCATTTGAGATAGAAGTGACAGGCCTTGGGCGGTGACCTCAGCTGGGGGCGGGTGAAGAGGCCCTGCAGGTGGCTTTCAGGTTTCCAGGCTCTGCTGCTGCTGTGGTGAGGTGGGGGGCAGGGCCCCCCAGGGGGGCTGGGCCGGGAGCAGCTCTCACCCCTACAGGGCTACCATCGCTAATTAGTTCCACACCAAAAAGCACAGGAAAAGGCCTCTAACTGCCATTTCCGGTGGGGGGCAGGGTGGGGGCTTTTGTTTTGTTTTCAAGGGAGTTGAGACAGGGCTGGGGAGGGCCTCCCCTGTCACCATGCAAGGATTTGTCATCCTCTGTCACTGCAAGGGGGGTGCAGGCAGGACGGGGGGGATTCCCGGGCACAGAGACCTAACCCTTCTGGCTTCGTCAGGGTTCGCTAGAGAAACAGAGCCAGTATGTATGTGAGCAGAAAACCAAACCCACTGCCTTCGAGTCCATTCCGACTCCTAGAGACCCTATAGGCCAGAGTAGAACTGCCCCATAGAGTTTCCAAGGAGTGGCTGATGGATTCAAACTGCCGACCTTTTGGTTAGCAGCTGAGCTCTTAACCACTGCACCACCAGGGTTCCATACACACATATATACATATGTACATATACCATACACATGTATTCATATGTTATACATATACCATACCATACACGTGTATATATGTGTATATGTATGTATATATTCTGACTCATAGGGTCGCTATGTATAGACATATGTATGTGTGTGTGTACATACAGATAGAGGAGTCTCTGGGTGGTGCAAATGGTTAAGCACTCGATTACTAGACAAAAGCTGGTGGTTCAAATCCCCCCAGAGGTGCCTCAGCGGACAGGCCTGGTGATCTGCTTACTAACGGCCACAGCCATTGAAAGTCCTATGGAACAGTTCAACTCTGCACACATGGGGTCGCCAGGAGTCAGAACAGACTGTATAGCAACTAACAACAACAACGACATCTACACACCCACACACGCACACACATGCACACAGGCACACACGCACGCGCACACACACGTTAGAGAGGGAGAGTTATTTCTGAGAAACTGATTCACACCATCGCAGTGGCTGGCAACCCACGAGCCGTAGGTCAGGCGATGGGGGAACAAGGGGGATTATCGCAGAATGCCGTTTATGGTCTGGAAGCAGAATCCTCCCTTGGAAAAAACTCCTTCTTGCTCCTAAGGCCTTGCACTGACTGCATGAGGCCCACCCACATTATCAGATGGTCGTCTGCCTTCCATAAAGCCGACTCATCGAATCCCACGTCAGTGCTTCACAACAGCATCTAGACTAGGGTTTGACCGAACTAGGGGGCACTGCGGCCCAGCCACGTGGGCACTAGAATTAACTGTCATACCTCCCTTCATTGGAGAGCCTGCCGGAGGACACCCCGCGCCCTGAGCAGATGCTGGGGGAACCCTGCTATAGCAGAGGGACCACAGGGTCCCCCGTGACCAGTGCCAAATACCAACTACAGTGAGTCCAGTGCAGACCCAGTGGGATTCAGGGAGCCCCGTCGTGACCTCTGTCATCCTGTTGCTATGTTACCTCCTGTTTTCTCTCGAATCCATCTCGTAACCTCCCACGGGATCTTTCCACTCCTGTGACTCAGGGCGGGCTGGCTTCTGCATCTTGATTTCCACCAGTTCAGATGAAACCATTTCTCAATCGAGTTCCCGTTCTCTGAGTTGCTTACACTTCTTTTGTGGGCTGTCTCCTTGGCTTCGACATCTTGGGCTAAACATTGGCAAACACAGCACCCGCGTCTCATGATCTGAGGTGGAGGGAGGGGAAGGTGCCCACTGCTTAGATGAGGCGCAGCGGCTGAGAGAATGCCCCCAAACCCTGAGCCCTGGGAGCTGAGAGCTGGAGGCAGGCGCTCTTGGAGGGCTTCCAGCAAGGAGCTGTGATTTAACAGCTGAACTCACTCTACAAAATCAAACATGGAGGTGGAGGTGGGGGTCAGTTAGGAGACTGTTCTATCATGTTCTAGCATGTTCGAGAACGAGGGTGTCAACACAGGATGAGGGGAAGCGTCAGCTTGGTGGGAGATGTGTGTTCTGCCTTAGAAACACCTCAGCCTCACAGTCCTCGGGTCCCCAATGCTAGAGTCTTTCAGGTAGAATAGGGTCGCCAAGGCCCTGAGGAGGATCAGGACTCACCCAAACCAGGCCCTGCTAGGCCTTCGCTGCTCCCCTGTCCACTTCAGAGGCCCCTGTGAGGAGTGGACCAACTCAGCCAGATGCAGGGACGGGAGGTTTGTCCCAGGGATGCTGGCCTCTGGTGAAGCCATGATGCTTCTTGTTCTTAAGATTATTAATACTTGACACTTGACCACACGTCGGCAGTTTCTAGGATTAACAGCCACATGTTTGGAAGGCTTATTAAATACCAGAGATTTCTCTAGTGCTTCTTAAGCGGATCTTTTAAGTGGGTCCCGTTCCTTTATGAAGTCCATGTTTGTAAAGGACTTACTATGGGTCAGGAGCCCCAGGTGATGCAAACAGTGAGTGCACTCAGCTGCTCACCGAAAGCATGGAGGTTTGAATCCACCCAGAGGTGCCTCAGAAGAAAGGACTGGCAATCTCCGTCTGGAAAATCCGCCATTGAAAACCCTATGGAGCAGAGTTCTACTCTGACACGTACAGGGTCACCGTGAGTTGGAGTTGACTCAATGGCATCTGTAAAAAAGTAAAAATGATCCTATAGATTAGATGCTGGAGATGCCACGGGGCATGGAAGGCCCCACCCTCAGGGCGCCTGTATTAGAGGCCATTTGTATTTTGGAGAGAGGGAAGGGACAGGACAGGCCCGTGTAGAGAGTGTGCCTGTCCTCTACACACTCCCAGCTCAGCCTGGGCCTTGTTAGAGAAAAACGAGAGTCCTTAAGGTGATTGTGGGTTCATTACACTTGATGAATGGGGCGGCATCAGGCAGATCCGGGTTGCACGTGTTGAGCTGAGCAGGAAGAAGCAGACAAAGTGCCAACTCCGGTGGGGAATGTTTGGGAAGCACGGCCTCCTTGGGAGCGAGTTGTAAACACAGCCCAGCCCCAGGGCCACTGTTGGTCAGAGTCCCCTGGCTCTGAAGGGGCAGGGGCAACAAGACCGTGCATGACGGGTCAGTAAGTATTTGTGGAATTAGTGAGTGAATGAGCAAGTGAGAGGTCATTGGTGTCAAAATCAGAAAGTCTCAGTCCTGGCCACACTCTCAGGTCTGCCTGTAGCCTGTGGAGTAGCTTCATTTCCGCCATTAATAAGATGGGTCACACACTTGCCGGGCTGTTTCTCAACTCTGAGAACTGCTTGACCCCAAGCCAGTGTGTGTCAGTGAAGCTGTTTGTCTGTGAGGATGGTGGGAGTTTGTCCTTGTGGATGGCGACGTTTGTCTGTGAGGATGGTGGGAGTTTGTCCTTGCGGATGGTGGGCTTGTCCATGTGGGTGGTGGGCTTGTCCATGTGGATGGTGGGCTTGTCTGTGAGGATGGTGGGTTTGTCTATGTGGATGGTGGGCTCGTCTATGTGGATGAAGAGTTTGTCTATGTGGTTGGTGGGTTTGTCTGTGTGGATGGTAAACCATTGCCCTCAAGTCGATTCCGACTCATAGTGACCCTACAGGACAGAGTGGAACTGCTCCATAGGGTTTCCATGGAGCAGCTGGTGGATTCAAACCATCAACCTTTTGCTTAGCAGCCAAGCTCTTAACCGCTGTGCCACCAGGGTTCCGTGTGTATGGTAGGAAGAGGTAATGGAATGGCACCCACAGCCCTGGTTATTTCTATTAAATCTTCCCCTGTAGGAAAAGTGCCATCAGTACTGGCCGGACCAGGGCTGCTGGACATATGGGAACATCCGCGTGTGTATGGAGGACTGCATAGTCTTGGTGGACTACACCGTCAGGAAGTTCTGCATCCAGTCCGTAAGCATCTCAAGTCACCCACTCGGGAGAGGTTATTGTGGTTGCTTGCAATGTCGATGGTTAATGCAGGTCCATGTCTTATACTACAAAGAGCTTTGTACCCCAGTGTTGCAGGGGTTCTTGCTGAGGCGGGGGTGCGGTGGGGGATGCTGTGGCCGGAGGGCAGAGGATGTGGCCAAGCAGGGATGGGTGGGTGGACATGAGTGGGCACAGGTGGGCCTGAGGCACATGTCCATGAGTCTGCAGAGTGAAATACAAACTCCTAGAAGCTCCTGGCCCCAGTGGCTGTTCTGGGCTTCCCCAGGAGGAAGTTAAGCCAGTCAGGGAACATGGGGGTTGAGGGTCCTCTCTCTGTAGCATGCTGGAATTGTGAGGCTGGAATCCAGGAACTTTTAACAGTTTCAAACTTATATCTGAAATGCCTACATTATTTTTCATACTTATTTCCTGTTAGCTCCCCCCAAAAAAGGATTTAAGACTACCTTCAGTAAATAAGCCTGTATACAAGGCAGATGAAATCAAAATTTAAGAGCTATAAAAGACTATAGGAAAGCAGAAGGTTGTTTTATCAGGAATCAAAGATAGAGTGATTAGCATAGTTAGATCATAAAATATGTCTCTGAGGTTCCTAGAAGCCAAAGCAAAAAGGGGAAAAGGATGAACTTTATCATTTTTGTTATCACCTCCCTCCCAGACCCACATACACACACATGAACACACACGTGCGTATGCACACATACAATGCACACGGACTTCCAAATACTTTGTTCATAGTCCCTGGGGCTGGGGCAGAAGAGAACTAAACTCCTAGACTCTGGGTAGCAAAAGCTGAACGAAGCTCCGAGGCAGCCTGGGGTGTGAGTAGGCCGACCACATCATCTCTTCCAAATTAAGACACATTTGAGAGTGAAAGGAGCTGCTGTCAGCAATGGCACAGGACAAAGGGGCCCATCCCAGGCCGATGGGCACGGCCACCTGCCCACAGTGGGCCCGTGAGCTGTAGACCAGCTGTGGGGGTGGTTTCTGGCCTGGGCTGTGACAGGCACCCACTGGCCCTGCTCTGCTGCCCCTGTGAACAGCCACAGCACTGTCTGCAGCAGGTGCTTCTGTCTCAGGGACCCCCACTCCCACCCCACATGCACCGTGGCTGCCCCAGCCTTGGGGACAGGGAGCCATCCGAGAATCATCAGAGTGGATGCTGGGGCAGGGTCGGGGAGGGCCTGAGGCCGGCGCCCACTCATGCCTCCCCACCCCTGTAGCTCCCTGACGGCTGCAAAGCCCCCAGGCTTGTCTCCCAGCTGCACTTCACCAGCTGGCCCGACTTCGGGGTGCCTTTCACACCCATCGGAATGCTGAAGTTCCTGAAGAAAGTGAGGACGCTCAACCCCACACACGCTGGGCCCATCGTGGTCCACTGCAGGTACGTGAGCTGGGATCGGGCGGGCTGCTGTCCTCTGAGGGCTGATGACCTGTGGACCATGTCTGGGGGAGAGGAGCAGTCAGGGGCGTGAGAGTATCGCCCCATCTGAGCACACGCACACCTTTACCAAGCGGTGGTTCTGGGGATCCCAGAAAGTGACAGAAGTAGGAGGTGGAGGGGCTCAGCCTCTGCTCACTCTGTGGTTAGTGGACCCCTTTCTCCATTGCCATCTGAGGGGACCTCCTCATGGAGAACAGACACAGTTGAGAGGCCCAGGTTGGTGGTGGCATGGGGCTTGGCCAGTCCACGTGCCCCACCTCCTCCCACAGAGGCCCCCAGGCACCCCCCCAGAGACACAGATGGAAACCAGGTTCTACAGGAGCCCCAGTCTTCATAGGAGAGCCCACTGAGGCTCCGAGCAGCTGGAGGATGCCCCCAAATCCTGAATAGTGCCCAAGGCAGGAGCAGACCCATCACCACAGCCACCATCACCACAGCCACTACCACCATCACTACAGCCACCACCACGGCCACCACAGCCACCACCACCACAGCCACCATCACCACAGCC
>NW_004443967.1:17506483-17511483 GCF_000243295.1 Trichechus manatus latirostris
CCACCACAGCCACCACAGCCACCATCACCACAGCCACCACAGCCACAGCCGCCGCCACCACAGCCACCGCCACCACAGCCAACACAGCCACAGCCACCACGGCCACCGCAGCCACCACCACCACGGCCACCACAGCCACCACCACGGCCACCACAGTGGTTCTTCCTCAGGTTGTAAAAAAGCGGGCTCCAAAAATGACTGCTTTTCCCAGAACATGTCCCCACTTAGCTTTGCCCGTCTCTGCGTCCACTGGCTGTTTTCACGTTGGTGTTTTATTTGCCGGGGGCATCGAAGCTGCAGAGAGCGGCGCAGATCACTCCCCTCAGGGGCACGTGTGCAAAGCCTTCTGCTGTGGAAACTGCACACGTGGAAAGGCCCCAGGTTCCTGCTGGTTAACCGGCTCATGCATGTTGTGTTTTAAGACAAAGACGAGTGGCTTCCTTTAGCGACTTGCCGTCCTCCTGGTGGATGCCCAGTCAGAACCCGAAGAGGCTGTCCATGCCTTCCGCCCCAGCCCAGCCCCTCCTGGGGCTCCTGCAGTGTCTCTCATTGCCGAGAGGCAGGGACGGTGAGACTGGGAGTCAGAAGGGAGCCCCGGTGTCCGGCCCACACAGGAGCTGAGGGACCATGAGTAAACTATCTTTGGCCCTCAATTTCCTGCATTGCAAAATGGAAGGCAAATGGTTAGCGTGCTCACCTGATAACTGAAAGGTGGGAGGTTCAAGTCCACCCAGAGGAGCCTCGGATAAAAGGCCTGGCAATCTACTTCAAAGACTCAGTCATTGCAAACACATGGAGCACCGTTCTACTCTGGTACACATGGGGTCACGAGGAGTCCGAGTCCACGAGACGGCAGCTGTTTTTTGTAAAGACCCCTCCAAGGCCTCTCATGTTTTATCTGCTCTCCCCAGTGACTGGCTAAAAACCTTAGAGCAGTGGTCCCCTCCCCATCAAACAGGAAAGTGCTTGACAAGACAAAAAGCAAAACAAAACAAAACCCACTGCCGTCGAGTCGATTCTGACTCACAGCGACCCTATAGGACAGGGTAGAACTGCCCCATAGGGTTTCCATGGTGGATTCGAACTGCTGACCTTCTGGTTAGCAGCTGAGCACTCAACCACTGTGTCACCAGTGACAAGACAAGGGGCTGTTAATTCCTAAGTTGTGAAACTTTTTGTTAAAAAGATCACTTCGTTTTTAACGTGGTTAATACAGCAGTAGCTGGACAGAGGAAGCCAAGCTCAGGCCCCCCGACTCTGACCCCCCGGGCTCTGCCTGCAGTTCTGATCACAGTGGCACGGGGGACTGGGCCGTTGGGTTATCCGTTCACGAACGTTGACTGAGCGCCATCTGAGTGCCCCGTCCTGGGTGCTGGGGAGATGACCCTGAGCAAGAACAGCTCGCCCGCCTGCTCTCTGTCAGAGGAGACCAGACAGGGCCAGTACAAGAGGGCAGTGCTGGGGGCACGTCCAGGAGCGCGGTAGGGGTGCCCTGGAGGGAATGGACACCCAGATCTGGGGATTGGGGGCAGCTGCCGAGGGAGGGGATGTCTCGCCAAGGCCTTGAGGACCAGCAGTCACCAGCCAGCTGAGGGGTGGACGTCAGGATCTCAGAGCGTGCAAAGGGCCTGGGCAGAGACCGGCCGAGTGGGCCGCTACCTCCCATTCAGCACTCCCAAAGCTCGAGGGTGACCGGCCTGGCTGAGCAGCTCCTTGCTTATAAAAAACAAAACAAAACCATTGCCGTCAAGTCGATTTCGACTGTGGCAACCCCATGTGTTGAAAAACCTGGAAAACCCATGTCAGGTGGGACATTGAGCCAAAAAGTCCAATTACGCAAGTGCTAACAAGAAGACAGCATCTGGTAAGAGAGGAAAAAAGGACTCAGACGCCCCAGTCAGGCAACTCAGCGGTCGTTTCTGAGACAACCACTGAGCGGCCAGGGCTCCTTCGTTTTCCAGTTACTGGGGGACAGTTTGAGATCATGGGGCTGGACGACGGCGCCCCCTGGTGGCCACACGATAAACTTGCCCTTTATGAACCAAAGAAAGTTGTATCAAGCAACTTTGGGGTGTAAGTCTCCTGATTTATGGCGTGTCCTCTGTCCTGGTTGGCAGGCATCTTCCAGGGCCTTGTCCTTTTCCTGGGGGCCATGATTCACGATACGGTGTCTCCCTTTCTCCCCCAGCGCGGGTGTGGGCCGGACAGGCACCTTCATTGTGATTGACGCCATGATGGATATGATGCACACGGAGCAGAAGGTCGATGTCTTCGAGTTTGTCTCGAGAATACGCAATCAGCGCCCGCAGATGGTTCAAACAGACGTAAGTAATGGTTCCCTCAGGCCCAGCCCCTACGCTGTGTTTGAGCTCCACAAAGCAAGCATAGGGGTCTGTGGTACCTCATGGCCCTATGCTAACTGGGTGCCCCACACCCCACGGCCCTGTGCTAACCTGGTGCCCCGCACCCCACAGTTGTGGGCTAACCCGGTGCCCCACACCCCACAGTTGTGGGCTAACCCGGTGCCCTGCACTTCCCGGCCGTGGGCTAATCGGTGCCTTTCGGCTCACTGTAACACCTGTCCAGGAGCACCCCTGGGTCAGAGCACCTGGCTCCACTGCCAGCGCTCACTCCTCTGGGACCTCAGGTAACTCCCTCACCCCCAGTGCCTACGTGCCCTCCTGTAAAATGGGGGTGATTCTGCTACCACCTTCACGATGGTGCCTGGCAGGGAGAAAGTCCTCAGGAAATGTCAGCTGTCATTACAATCTTTACTCATGGGCCAGAGTGGTCCTTAGAAATGGCCATGGATCTGACTTGAGCCCCTAAGCCTCCTTCCTTGGCCCCTTGGGGGCTGAGCTCCAAGCGGCCGAGGCTGCCGGGCAGAGTCAAGGGCGCTGGTCCCCTCTTGGGTCCCCGCAGATGCAGTACACGTTCATCTACCAAGCCTTACTGGAGTACTACCTCTATGGCGACACGGAGCTGGACGTGGCCTCCCTGGAGAAGCACCTGCAGACGCTGCACGGCTCCGCCAGCCACTTTGACAAGATCGGGCTGGAGGAGGAGTTCCGGGTAGGGGCCCACAGGCGTCACCTCCTCAGGGCGGGTGGCTGGGCTGGGTTGCACAGGAACCAAGGAAAATGAGCCACTTCAAATGAAGCCACAGTCAACCACTTGCCTTCTTGTCTGACCCAGAAAAGGCAGGGGAATTGCCTGGCCCGGGGGACTCCAGGGAGGAAGAAGCAGAGTACCTCAGTGCTTAGACCCATGGGCAGGGAGCCTGCCCTGCAGGCATTTTCATTTCCAAGACCGAGGGCCTGGCTGCAGAGGGAGGCAGATAGTTCCCGTTAACAGGTGCCCTGCCGGTTAGTACTGGCGAGGAGGGAGTGGTTCACTCCGGAGCGGCAGGGTCTTAACCTGTCATTGTTTTTCTAACTGCAGAAGTTGACAAATGTCCGGATCATGAAAGAGAACATGAGGACAGGCAACTTGCCAGCGAACATGAAGAAGGCCAGGGTCATCCAGATCATCCCGTGTAAGGCAGCCCCGGGGACGGGCTGCACACCTTAACGTCCGCACGGGGCCAGCCCTGGTGGCCTCAGTCCTTGAGAAGCTATTGCCCCCTCCCTCTGTGAGCCAGGGGTCGGCAGCGGGGTGCCCGTTGGCCCCGGTCAGGGCTCCTGGGCTCTGTCAAGGTGTTAGAAGCAGGAGACTCACCTGGAAGCAGTGAGGGACCAGACCGACCTTATGTGTCGGGGCTGCTGTGACAGGGCTGAGGCGCGGGAGAAGGCAGCCGGGCTGGGACTGCCAGGCAAGCATCATAGAAGCTGAGAGGTTTGCTTCCAGCCTGACTTGGTGCCTCCCCACTCCACATCTGGTTCCCTCCTCCCCCGGCCCCGGGGGTAGGCACTTCACCCTTTTTACACAGACAAGGAGTCTGAGTCACCTCCCTGCAGCCATGCAGCCAGCAAGTTGCTGAGTCGGGGCCTGAGTGGAACTCAGTTGAGCGCTCCTGGGAGAAGCTTTGGCCTTTAGGACAGCAAGGAAATTGGAATATCCATAGGGTAGAGTCAGGACAGTGACCTGCAGCCGCCGTCCTGGGCGAGGCTGGCGCAGGCCACGGGGCAGCAGCAGGACAGGCTGGAAGAGAGGCAGGTGCAATGGGCGGGCTGGGGAACCAGGTCTCACCGGTGGGAAAGAAAGACAAACCCAGAAACCCAGCGAAGCAGCAGACTCTACAGAGAGCCGAGGTGCCGTTGGGGGTACACAGGCACCTGGCTTGAGGAGAGGAGGATGTGTCTGTTCTAGACACTCTCTTCGACACAGTCAGATCTCCTGAAATGCGCACTGTCTTAAAACAGCTGTAAACAGACCTGTTTCAATAGATTGCAGGGGGCAGTGGTGGTTCCGTGGTAGAATTCTCGCCTTCCACGCAGGAGAGCCGGGTTCAATTCCCAGCCACGCACCTCATGCGCAGCCACCACCCGTCTGTTGGTGAAGGCTCATACACTGCTAGGATGCTGAACAGGTTTCAGCAGAGCTTCCAGACTAAGACAGATTAGGAAGAAAGGCCTGGTGATCTACTTCTGAAAATCAGCCAGTGAAAATCCTATGGATCACAATGGTCTGACCCACAACTGATCATGGGGATGGCACAGGACTGGGCAGCGTTTTGTTCCACTGTGCATGGGGTCACCATGAGTCAGGGCCAACTTGAAGACAGCTAACGACAATAGGTCACAGCCCCCCAGCCAGAGTGTGCACTGCAGGGAGGTTGTGAGTGTGTGGGGCTGGCAAAGCCTCCCTGGGCTCCAGATACTTGATTCTTGGGGCTGTGACATCCTTACGGCAGCTGCATGAGGCTGGCTACCTGGATGCACCTTAAATGAAGTATTTTTAGTGTTTCTAGTTCGGTACGTATTACGTCAATTCATGAAAAATAAAACTGGCAACTGGATTATTTTCAAAGCTTCACCATAAAACAAACCTTCCCTGGGCCA
>NW_004443967.1:17516483-17545342 GCF_000243295.1 Trichechus manatus latirostris
TCCTTGGAAACCCTATGGGGCAGTTCTACTCTGTCCTGTAGGGTCGCTATGAGTCGGAATCAACTTGATGGCAATGGGTTTGGGTTTTTTTTTTTTTTTACATACTCTTGGTACTAATCCTTGGTCAATTTGATAGACTGCAAACATCTCATCCCAGGCTATGGCCTGTCTTTCACTCCTATAGTGATGCCTTTTGATGGAGAGAAGTTCGTGTTCACATAGTCTGGTATTTCCATCTTTTATGTCATCCTCAGCTCTTCTTACATCTTGTTTAGCAAGTTCTTCTGTACCCCAAGGTGAAGGCCTTCTGAGGATGAGCTTGGTTTTGGACCTTAAGTCTTAACCCACGTGGGTTGATTTTTATTCAGGGACAAGCTCACTACCCCTGGTACTGCAGTGGGCACTGCCCACCTCCAGGAGGCTTGGGGACCTTCAGAGCGGCCCCAGTAGTGTGTGAGTTACAGGTCCACTTCATTTTCCCCATACAGAAAACCAGTCACAGAAAACCAGTCTTTCCAGCTCCATGGGTTGAACAGTCTGTCCTTTTGGACATGAAACTCTGCATGCATCAAAGTTCCGTATACACGCGCATGTTAATTTCTGTCCTTTCTTATATGAAACCTTGCATGCATCGAAGTTCTGTATACACACGCATGTCAATTTCTGGACTCTTGATTCTGTCCCCTTGGTCAACAGGCGTGAATAGGCCTTCATATTTGTACCCAGATGTTATTTTCTTGGTCACATGAAATACGTTCAATGGTTTCAGAGCAGTTCTGCATCATAGAGTCAAAGTTGCTAACCGCACATTATTTTACTACCGGACTTAAAATTGTAATTTTGCCTCCAAGGAAAAATGCTACCAGTACTGGCCAGCAGAGGGCTCCGTTACCCACGGAGAAATAACCATCGAGCTCAAGAGCGACACCCTGTCTGAGGCCATCAGCATGAGAGACTTCCTGGTCACCTCCAGCCAGGTAGTGTTGCCAGAGCTCTTTCCACTCTTGCAGATGGGGCCAGCTGCACCTGTCACAGGGCTCTGCCAGGCCTTGTACAGAACGTGGCCCCAAGCCTGCCGTGCCCCTCCTCCTTTCCCTGAGTCCCACTTCATCACGAGAGGTCGGTGTTTTCATGGGGAGCCACGTTGCCAAGTGGCAGATCCCCATAAGGTAGTGGAAGGACCCCCATGGTCACCTGGTCCTTGCTGCAGTGGTGGGGCAGAGGGGCCACTCTGAGAGGCACCCCGCTGGGCTTCCTGCCCCCAGTGCCCGCTGGGAGAAATGCAGTCAGCCAGGAATGGGATACAGGGGGAAGGAAGCACAGGGACCCCGCCAGCACCCTCCAGGCAGCCTTCTCAGATCCCCAGCATCCACCTTTCCCTCCGGTCCTGAGCGTGGCCGGCATCACGGTGCTGACTTGGGAAGGAATAGAAGCTCTCCAGGTAAACACTGAGGAAAATGACCCTATGGGTCCTGGCCTTGTCTCAGCTCTAGAAGGTCCGTACAGCAAAGCCCAGCACCCAGGCCTGTTCTCCCCATGCCAATAGCAGAGCCGTCCAGTGCTGCTGGCTCAGTGACCGTTCAGCCCAAGCCTCTGACGATAATAGGGGACCTGGCTCCCCAAGAACAAGCAGCTGCCCCTTCTCTAGAGCAACACTGCTGGATCCCATAGACAGGCAGGGCCTCTGCTCTCCTGGTCCCCCCTACCCATAGATGGGCAGGCAGGGCCTCTGCTGTCCTGGTCCCCACCCCCGTAGACAGACAGGCACTTTGCTGTCCTGGTCCCCATTCAGGAGGAGGCCAGCAAACTGGGAGTGCAGGGTCAGGGTGAGCGGGTGGGCACAGCTGAAGCCAGCCAGGGGCCTTGGGACAGGGGGTGGGTCACATCCCGAGTCCAGGAGGGCGGTAGGTGGGGCTGACACACCTGTCCACCTGCAGCCACTGAGTCGGCAGGAGGACCAGAGCCGCGTGGTGCGCCAGTTCCACTTCCACGGCTGGCCCGAGGTGGGGATCCCCGCAGAGGGCAAGGGCATGATCGACCTCATCGCGGCCGTGCAGAAGCAGCAGCAGCAGACGGGCAACCACCCCATCACCGTGCACTGCAGGTGAGGCCCCCAGCCCAGTACCCCCATAGGTGAGGCCCCTGCCCCCCATCACTGTGCACCACAGGTGAGGTCCCTGGCCCAGTCTCCCCAACAGGTGAGGTCCTCGGCCCTACTCCCATACCAACCCCACAGGTGAGGCCCCCGGCCCTACTCCCACACCACCCCCACAGGTGAGGTCCCCGGCCCTACTCCCACACCACCCCATAGGTGAGGCCCCCGGCCCTACTCCCACACCACCCCATAGGTGAGGCCCCCGGCCCTACTCCCACACCACCCCATAGGTGAGGCCCCCGGCCCTACTCCCACACCACCCCATAGGTGAGGCCCCCGGCCCTACTCCCACACCACCCCATAGGTGAGGCCCCCGGCCCTACTCCCACACCACCCCATAGGTGAGGTCCCCGGCCCTACTCCCACACCACCCCCACAGGTGAGGCCCCCGGCCCTACTCCCACACCACCCCATAGGTGAGGACCCTGACCCCCATCACCATACACTGCAGGTGAGGCCCCCCGCCCAGTCCCCCCACAGATGAGGCCCCTCACACCCCTCCCCATCCCCTATAGAGCTCCCCCTTGTGCAGGCAGAGTTGGCCTTCGTGCCCGACTGAATTGCGGCCACAGGCAGGGCCTTTGGTGTTTTTATTTTTGTTTTGTCTTTTCTCCTCTTCGTATCTAAGTGATGTCATACAGCGTTTGTCCTTTCGTGACTGGCTTATTTTGCTCAGCATAATGTCTTCAAGCTCCATCCGTACTGTAGCGTGTATCAGGACTTTCACGTCTCCTGCGGGCTGAGTAGTATTCCGCTGGACGAATGTGCCATGGTTTGTTTATCCGTCATCCATCTGTTGATGGGCATTTAGCTCGTTTCCACCTTTCAGCTATTACAAACAGTGCCGCAGCGGACAGGGGTGTACTTGCCTCTTTTCGAGTCTCTGCTTCCAAGACTTTTGGGTATACACCCAGGAGTGGAATTGCCGGGTCGTAGGGTATAGGGTCGCTATGAGTTGGAATCGACTCCACGGCAGCGGGTTTGGGTGTTTTTGGTTTTATGGTGGTTCTAATTTTAGTTTTTTGAGGAACCACCACATTGTTTCCCACAACAGCTGTACCAGTTTGCATTCCCACTGGCAAGAGATAAGGGTTCCAATTGGTGTTTTTACTCTTGAGTGGTGCTACTTTGCTCTAAGATTTTCTGTGAAGGTCATTTGCCCCCACTCGCGCCCACCCTACCTGTGTAGCCAGCAGAGCCGGATTTGGGGGTTTTGGACTCTTTCCTCGTTTGGGACCCGCCGGGTGCACTCCTAGCCCAGCCAGCAGGTGGCGCACACGCACCGGTCTTCGGTCCCTGCTAGGTGCCCTTCTGACCTCTTTTAGAACAAATTCTAAGTGAGCTCCTTCTTGCTCTGCTTCCACAAACTCCGCCCAAGAGTTTAGCTTGCCGGGGACACTGGAGGTACAAGGTGCACGAGATTTGCGCCCAGTCCCCAGGGCGTCCGACCTGTCCAAGGCAACTTGGGGCAGGTCAGCGCAGCAGGACAGAAGCCTTAGGGCCAGAGGCCGAGCAAGGGTGCAGGGCAGCCTTGGATGCAGAGGGCGCGTGCCTGCAGGAGGCCGGCCAACCCCTCCTCCCGGAGCTCGCTGGGACTCCCCAGGAGGGCCTGGGCTCTGATCTTGTGGGGCTTTTCCAGTTTGAGGAAAACAATCATCTCAAACGGAGCTGACCCCATTGACTGCAGGAGTGTCATCTGTCCCACTTTCCCTGGCAATCACACTGTCTTAACATCCCCTAAACCCTGCCTTTTGGCACCACCCGTTTCAGCAGGGCGCCCCTAGCACAGCAACCCCAGCTGGTGCGAGCATTACCCCTCCCGAGACCTGTACCAAGGAGCCTTAGTGACGCAGTGGTTAAACACTGAGCTGCTAACCGAAAGGTTAGCGGTTGGGACCCACCCAGCGGCTCCGCAGTACAAAGATCTGGCAATCTGCTTCTGTAAAGATTACAGCCTAGGAAACCCTATGGAGAAGTTCTGCTCTGTCACATGGGGTCACTATGAGTCGGAGTCGACTCCACAGCACACAAGACGTGTACCGGGAGCGCTTGCGTTTCTAACAAGTTCCTAGGGATGCTGATGCCATTGGTCCAGGAACCCCACTTTGAGAACCACTGGACTGCACAAGGGAGAATGACCACACAGTAGCTTAAAACACTTGCACCTGGTCCCGATCCCGTTCATGAAATATCCATCCGCTGTTAATAAGGGGCCCCGATTCCGTTCATGAAATAGCCATCCGCTGTTAATTAGGGGCCCCGATTCCGTTCATGAAATATCCATCCGCTGTTAATCAGGCGCCCCAATTCCGTTCATGAAATATCCATCCGCTGTTAATTAGGAGTCCTGGGGGCGCAGTGGGTAAGAGCTCGGCTGCTAACCAAAAGGTCAGCAGTCCAAATTTACCAGGCGCCCCTTGGAAACCCTATGGGGCAGTTCTACTCAGTCCTATAAGGTTACTATGAGTCGGAATTGACTCAGCGGCAACGTGTTTTGGGGTTTTCGTGTTTTTTTGGTTTACGGTTAATTAGTGGTTTAGGAACTTTATGTTGGCTTCATCTTGTTCAGAGGCCAGGCCACACATAAACGGTCATGAAGACCTACCCAGTTTTTGGTGACCGTTGCCTCCATAGCGATGCGTAGGGGTGGGCAGCCGCTTCTCAGGGCCATCTCCAAGCTGGGTTATCTGCAAGAAGCGCTTTCTCCCCACAGTGCCGGAGCTGGGCGAACGGGTACCTTCATTGCACTCAGCAACATTCTGGAACGAGTCAAAGCCGAGGGGCTCTTAGATGTGTTTCAAGCTGTGAAGAGTTTACGACTTCAGAGGCCACATATGGTGCAAACCCTGGTAAGAAACTGAACGACGAGGCTGTTTCCAGAAGAGCCGAGAATTGTTTTATGTTGTATTTGATGTACGTTTCATTAAAGGAACTCCAGAACATGGAGAGGGCAGAGGTAAAGCTCCCAAGGAAGAGAGCTACTGGGAACTTTGTACACGAAAGCTTTGCAGACCTCCTTCCTTCCGCGGGTCTCTGGCTCGGGTCTGCTCTCAGGGCAGGAGGAAGGACAAAGGGCTTGTGTCTGACTTTTGATTACTAAGACCCTGGAATGAGGCACTGCTGATAGCAGCTTCCGAGTCCAAGTGCACTATCGTACCGGATCCCGGTGTGCGCTTAAAAGCATAGTGTTAGAACGTGCAGAAGCAGCACTAGCATTTAAAATCCCGGGACTCATCATGTTCTGTGTTACACCGCTCCATTTGGACTGTTTTCCTTGGCTGGTCTCAATCTCAGGATACACTCCAGGGGCTTAAAGAACCCATGTAGAGCACCATTATCCTACACATTCTTTCACTGTGTGCTGGAAACCTGCACTCTTTTCGGGTTTTTGGAAGAAATACCTTCTCACCAAACTCGGTAATGGCTTCTTCTAAACCAGCAGGTGCACTTCCATGTTCCCCAAAGCTTCCTGTTTTAGGATACGTCCTCCTTACCTGCTTCGTCCTCCATGCTGACACTGCACAGAAAGGTGGGAGAGCCCTCCACCCACCTCCCATCTCAGCACGACAACCAGAGGACCCCCTGAGCCGAGGGCTGGCTTGCCTCCCAGGGGCTGGGAAGCCTGCTTGGCCTAGTGGGGTTCCCAGCCCTGGCTGCACTTACTCCCCGGGGAGGGTTCACGTCCAGTTGTCCAGGCTGCGCCTTAAACCACCAACAAAAAGACAGTTGCCATCGAGTCGACTTTGTCTCATGGTGACCTCATGGCTGGAAGTGAGAACTCCTAAAGTCTGCTCTTGGCTCTCCCAAAAGCTTCCCGTGTGATCTCAGCACCAAAGTTTCCGGTGTGCCTTATCTTACTCTGGGTGGAGCAAGTGGTTAAGCACTGAACCACTAACTGAAGGGTTGGCAGTTCAGACCCAACCAGAGGCACCTCAGAAGTAAGGTCTGGTGATCTGTTTCTGAAAGGTCACAGCCTTGAAAACACTACGGAGCAGTTCTACTTCACAACACACAGGGTCACCATGAGTCAGAATCAACGCGACAGCAACTAATGACAACAAGCCTCTGCCGAGGCTGCCGCAGTTCAAATACCAGGTGCATGACTTGGGGGATCAGCTTCTTCTCTGTGCAGCCCCGAAAGTCTACCAGGCCTTCGCCTTCAGTCAAAGAAAGCCCACTGTACACAGTGGCGTCACTGAGGGATGCGGGGGTGTGGACTGCACCAGGTGACACCCACCGTCAGAGGAGGTGACACCAAAAATGACTGTCTATAAAATTTTTGTGCAGTGTTTCAGCAGAAATTTATTTTTCATAAAAATATCCCTGTAGTTAGTTACAACAACAAAAACATTTTTCATAAGCCCAGGTTGTTGTTGTTAGGTGCTGTTGAGTCAGTTCCGACTCACAGCGACCCCGTGTACAACAGAAGGAAACACTGCCCAGACCTGCGCCATCCTCACAACTGTTGTTATGCTTGAGCCCATTGTTGCAGCCACTGTGTCGATCCATGTCACTGAGGGTCTTCCTATTTTCTGATGACCCTCTACTTTACCAAGCATGATGTCCTTCTCCAGGGACTGATCCCTCCTGATGACATGTCCAAAGTATGTGAGACAAAGTCTCGTCATCCTTGCTTCTAAGGACCATTCTGGTTGTACTTCTAAGACAGATTTGCTCATTCTTTTGGCAGTCCATGGTATGTTTAATATTCTCCACCAATACTTGTAAGCCCAGCTTATATGTATCAATATACCTACAAGGCTAAAACTCTTTACTGATTTACTTTCTGAACCTTCTAACTCGCTCCAGTCAGAGCTGCCATTATTACCCAATTACAATGACACTTGGAATCACGTGGTTTTGTCTGCACACGCTACAAGCACGTGCTGTTGTTTTCATTGATGCTGGTGTTTTTACAGTTGCTGATTTTGTCAAATTTTCTGATGTTTTAGCTATAATATTGTGGTAATTAGTATTTGTGAACCTATATCAACAAGATGGATTGACACAGTGGCTCCAACAATGGGCTCAAGCATAACAACGATTGTGAGGACGGCCCAGGACCGGGCAGCGTTTCGTTCTGTCGTACACGGGGTCGCTATGAGTCGGAACCAACTCAACAGCACCTACCAACAACATAAATAAAGTAGTAATTAAAGGAAAAGGAGGAGTAAAGTCAAAAAAGGCTTCCGCTCAGTTAGTAATAATATTGTAACTAAGTGTTGTAATTCAACGTAGAAAGGCTTTACAAAACAGTTTTGTTCTAGTATTCATATAATCAGAAATATTACATTTAAACAATTTACAACTATATCACATATTATTCTATGATTAAAATTGATAATAAACATTACTAAGCATTCTGTATGGTCTGGAACAGGAGGTCCATGGGGGGAGAGGGGTGACACCAGGAGTTACCACACTGGGTGATGTCAACCCTAGTGACACCACTGATTGTACATATCAAAATTTTCAAGTTTTTCTATGTTGCATCCATTAAAATGCCAAATAGGACTGCCATCACCACCAAGCTCCATCCCTGCTTGGTCAGACTGAGACTGTGAAAGGGCCGGGTGGGCAGTATTTGGCATCTTTCAACCGGAACACCTTTAGATGCTTGTTCAATGTGTATTTAGAGAAGAGGTTGAACCCTATGTGTTGGAAAAGCAGAGTGGGAGGGTGCTGGGGCTTCCGATTCCCCAGCCTGCACTGCGGGCCCCACACTCACATGTCCTACTGGACCAACTACCAGAGTCTGCAATTAACCTGACCCTTTTACCTGACAGACAGGCTAGCTGCCTTCTGTTGTAACTCAAACCTTTGTCGTCCTTCCCCTGCCCACCGACTTTATACCCACAGAGTTTTGGAGCCCTGGTGGCTCAGTGATTAAAGCGATCGACTACTAACCCAAAGGTTGGTGGTTCAAAACCACCAGTGGCTCTGTGGGAGAAAGATGTGGCAGTCTGCTTCCGTAGAGATTTGCAGCCTCAGAAACCCTACGGGGTCACTATGGGTCAGAACTGACATGGCAGTGGGTAGTGGGTTTTTTTCTCCTTTTGGTTTTCCAAATACAGTAGGTTCTTCAAGAAAGGTTTGGCAGGTCTCACTTTCTTCATCTCTTTCATTTCTTCCCATAGGCACCGCCCAGCTGGTCCCCATGAGTCCACTAACCCACCCCTGGTCCTACCTACCTCACAGGGTGGCTGGGAGAACCACAGTTAAATAACGCTTGAAAGTGTTTTAATAACGTAATGCCTGGTAAAATGTAAGGCACTATTCTTTTGAATCCTAGTAAAGTTTATATCTCATTTGTAAATTTAGACTTAAAAATAATCTAGATTTTCATTTTACTTAACTTTTATAGATTACTTTTTTGTTACATTATGAAGTTTATCTGACAAAGTTAGTACTCTGATCTTTTTTTCCCCCCCAGTTCAAAACTAGTTGCTTTCCAGTTTAAATATGAATGCTAAAGACATTTCACAAAGCCGTGGTGCAGTGGTTAAGAGCTCGCTGCTAACCAAAAGGTCAGCAGTTTGAATCCACCAACTGCTCCTTGGAAACTCTATGGGGCAGTTCCACTCTGGCCTAGAAGGTTGCTGTAAGTCAGAATGGACTCGACAGCAACGAGTTTTTTGATTTGGGTTCTAAAATGTGCCAAGCTAAGTTGAAACCAAACGCTGACATTTTCTAGGTAGGAAGACAGCTTTGTTTGGACCTTCTCAGGTGCCTGATAACTGATGGAGCTAATGTGCATAAAGGCATACGGTATTTTAATAATTAGACCTTTTATGTCTGTTTTGTTCATGTTTTTCCTAAGTTAATCAAAGATTTTTTTTTAATGTCACTTTAATGCATTCTTTTTTTCTTTTTCAGGAACAGTATGAATTCTGCTACAAAGTGGTACAAGATTTTATTGATATATTTTCTGATTATGCTAATTTCAAATGAAGATTCTGCCTTAAAATATTTTTTAATTTAATGGTCAGTATATTTGTAAAGATCATGTTAATTTATTTCACAGTTGACATTAATATTCTTCCTAATTTCTTTGTACATATTTTGTTAAGCTTTACAGACCACTAGCTAAGCAACCATTAAATTGTAAATACCCTTTTTAAAAATTGGAATCATGTGTTTAGGTCAAATAATATCCCATAAATATATATCTCTGCTAATGTCAGTAAATATTCCCATTTTTTCATTAGATTCATATCATTCAGTTTCACACGTTCGGCACTTTGAAATGTTGGCAATCTTAATGCAAGATTCTATACCCAAAGTTCGTCACTGAGAAAACAGTCGAGGACTCAGAAATCAGCTGAAAATTCAATGTCCTAACACTGATTGTCCAACCCTGAGCAGCAGCATTTTTTCTTTTTGGAGGGGAAGGCAAGCTGTTGGCTGTTTGTGAAGATCCAACATACACAGGGAATTTTCTAAAGCTGCCAGTTTTGGCCCTGGTGATTTATTTTTCCATTTTAAAGATCAAAGAGGACTTTACAGCATGAGTGCAGGTCTAAAAGGCATTAGCGAAGTGTGTGGCTGTACAGTGATATTTAAAATGTACTTATTCAAGGCCGTGTGTGTGCAATCTTAACTAGGTGAGAAGACACCCAAATGCCAGGTGGTCCGGTTTGCCCATGGCCTTGGGGACAGCAAAGCCGCCATCCTGGCTGCCTTCCCCAGCACCACTTGCTGCCCGCCCCTCTGTCTGTGGCCTCAGATAGCCCTCTGAGACTCAAACCCACAGCACCCCTCTGCCGTGCTGTTCTGCCACAGCCACCTCTGCGGTCCTCAGCTATGTCTGTAGGCTCAACCAAAACCGTCTCCCATCCCAAACGTTCGGATAAAGCCGGACGTTTGACACACAGAAGCAAGGAGCTTAGGTTCGGGAAGAAACAATCGGGTGACCACAAGCAATTAGACTGTAAATTTTCTGAGAAGCATTTTGGTATTTAAAAATCTCTTGTAGAAAACTAAGATTGTTTGTAAGGGAAAAACAAAATCTTAAAATCTATTTAGATTTATATAGGTTTTTAATACCCAGCGCACAATATTTAATAAAAGAGAGAGAAATCCTTAATCTAGAAGTTAACTTATTTTTGGATGGAAATACTACTGAGACCTTTGACCCTGGATAGGACTGGACCCACTGCCAGACGCGACTGGCTGATGGGGCAAAAAAGGGGGAAAACGAGTGCCGAAATGTGTAATGTGATAACAGTTACCTTTCTATGACCATTAGGTACCTAGCAGATAAGCACAATACAAAAAAGGAAAAAAATAGAAGACATTTGGTCAAACTTACTAAAAGCATTTAACATGTGCAATTTTTTGGTACATTTTTTGCTTTTCAAGAGCGATAGAAAGGCCTTACTTGACATATTCACTGATGACTGAGTACGCCCTCCTATTGCAGTGTCAGCCCCTCTTCGTTTCTAGTGTGTGCAGATGCACCCCAGGGTAGGTGGTTATCTTACTAACAGTATCACGGGGAGCAAGCTTCTCCCCGCTCCTGCCAAGCCCCACCCGCGGGCGAGAGGAGGCACCCAGCCAAGCACACTTGGTGACGCCAACATCACCACCAGCCACACCCCTGGGCTGCCCTCTGTGATGCACCCCCTAACCCCTCTGAGCCCTGATTATGGGTTCTGATGGAAGGGAAAATGGAGGGTGCTCAGGGAGATGCAGCAGTGGCTGCCATTTGCTTTCACTGTTCAAGTCCCAAACCCAGAAGCCTTTCTTTGACTCAAGGGGAGGAAGGGAAATGCGCTTTCATTCAGTCCACAAGGCCGAGAACCAGAGCCGGCTTGTTCTGATGAAGGTGACGTGACATTAGCCATTTGTTTGCGATTTCAAAGTCAAATCCGAGGGGCATGGATCTTGGTCCACATTTAGGAGCCCTTACCTGGAACCGTTTAGGTCCTTTGATGGACTGACTTGCATCTCTTGTATCAAGAAGTCCCTTTAAGGCAGACCTTCTCAGGAGTGTCCTCAGGAAAGTGTCTCCAGGTGTGTGTTCCCTGCCCCTTGGTCATCCCCAGGTGCCTGCTGCAGGGGTCCTGGCACTCAGTTCCGCCCCCTCCCAAAGGGGAAGCCAGGGTCTGTGGATGCAGAACTTCCTCCCCATCGGAGGCAGCACCTCCCCTTGCAGGGCCAGTATTGCAGCCTTGCAGCCTCTGCCAGAGGAGTCTCTGGGTGGCACAAAGAGTTAAGTGCTGGACTACCAACTGAATGGTTGGCAGTTCGAACTTACCCAGAGGCACCTCGGAAGTAAGGCCTGGAGATCTGCTTTCAAAAGAGCCCAGCCTGGAAAACCCTAGGGAGCGGTTCTACTCTGCACACATGGGGTTGCAACAAACAGCAACGAACAAGAAGCCTCTGGCAAGGCTGCCCCAGTTCAAAGAGCAGGTGCGTAACTCGGGGGCTCAGCTTCTTCTCTGTGCAGCCCAGAAAGTCTACCAGTCTCTGCCCTTCGGTCAAAGAAAGCCCACTGTACATACCAAAACTTTCGAGTTTTTCTATGTTGCATGCGTTAAAATGCCAAATAGCGATTGGAAGATGCCCGTTCCGATCGACCTGCTTACCGGTCACCGTGTGACCTTCCCTACTGTTTGTTTCCACGTGCTCGATGGAGGCGAATGCACACCCATGTTTGAAGAGGTATTTTTATGTGTTTTTAAAAACTTTTTAAAATGAGCCTGACCCCTGCGTTTCAGCATTTGGAGACATGTCCATGTTATATTTTTTTTTAAATGTATGATTACTGATACTTTTTGTTGTTTAACTAAGTTGTGTTTAATTTATGTGCAATCTTTATATGTATGTGTTAGTTTCCGCGCTCATATTTTCTGTTATTACATTTATAAGTTGATCTTGCTCTGATTATCATGCCAGTGAATGTTGCTACGTTCTTTGCAGATGCAAACTGCAAGATCTAATACATTCTGATGCAAGGATAAATCTCTACTTTGACCTTCAGCCTGTGCCTCTTTTTTCAGATCTCTTCATTTCATTTTTGTGCCATCGGTCCTTTTAGACAAGACATTCACTGCGGGGTGAGAACTGATTTATACAGGTACTTTATCTTAGGATTCTTAAAATGTTGCTCAAAATTACCACATGACCCAGCAATTCCACGTTGAGATGTAGACCCAAAAGAATTGAAAGCAGGAACTCAAACAGAAACCTGTACACCGAGGTTCATTAATATCGGCACTACTCACAATTGCCAAAAGGTGGAAACAGCCCAAACGTCCATCAACAGATGACGGATAAACAAAATGTGGTAGATACATACAATGGGATATTATTCAGCCATAAAGAGAAATGAGTTTTCTAAATTATGTTTGATGGTTGAATTAAAATGCTAACACTGTCAGATGTGGTTCTAAATTTATGTAGAGGAAATATTTAAGACAATTATATAAACAGGGGAAGGTAAAGGGATGTAAAAGGAGATAAGGTTTCTACATTTCATTCAAACTGGTAAATGAAGACACCAGTTGGCTGTGCTAAGTTATGTGTATATAATGTAATACCTATAAAAATAAAAATAAAAAACTCATTGCCATCGAGTCGATTCTAACTCATAGCAACCCTATAGGACAGAGCAGAACTGCCCCATAGGGCTTCCAAGGAGCGGCTGGTAGATTCAAACTGCCAACTTTTTGGTTAGCGGCTGAGCCCTTAACCGCTGTGCCACCAGGGCTCCGTAATACCTATAGCAACCACTAAAAAAGCTATACAGAGAGATTATAAATACATAAGAATGAAATTGTAAAAAAATTGTTCAAGTAACCCACAGGAAAGCATGAAACAGACAACAAAGAAAACAAAAAAATAAAATGGGAGACTTAAGCCCTAACATGTCAATAATGACATTAAATGTAAATAGCTTAAATACACCACTTAAAGACAGAGATTGGCAGAGTGGATTAAAAAACAAGACCCAACTACATGCTGTCTTCGAGAAACCCATTTCAAATATAATGTAGACATGTTGAAAATAAAAGGATGGAAAAGATATACCATGAAAACAGCAATCAAGGAAGCAGGAGCGGCTGTATTAAGGAAAACTTCAGAGCAAAGAAAATTACTGCCCTCGCTAATGTCTTAATCCCCATTGCTTTCTCAATCAGAAATACCACGGCCTTAGTGGAGGGCATGGTAAATTTAGATAAAGCAAAAAGCAAACGGTTAAACCCTGGGAAAGGCGCTCAGACTATTTTCAACTCTCATCACTACTGTATTTTAATATTAATAAAGACACTCGGTGTCAGAGCCTGACAGTTAAAAAAAGTGGGAGGGTGACCTGAGTGACAGCGCTTTCTGTGCACTTCACTCCTCATATCCTGGCCCTGGTTCACACGACCTCCTGGGTGGAGCAGATGCCCTTGTACCCTCGTCCACTTTGGCATTTCCCCACCCTCCAGGGCTCACCTGGTATCTTAGTCATCTAGTGCTGCTATAACAGAAATACCAGAAGTGGATGGCTTTAACAAAGACAAATTTATTCTCTCACAGTTTAGGAAGCTAGAAGTCTGAATCCAGGGTGCCAGCTCCAGGGGAAGGCTTTCTGTCTCTGTCAGCTCTGGGGAAAGGTCTTTGTCATCCATCTTCCCCAGTTGAGGAGCTCCTCAGCACAGGGACCCCGGGTCCAAAGGACATGCTATTCTCTTGGCTCTTGTTTCTTGGTGGTATGAGGTCCCCCATGTCTCTCTGCTCCCTTCTTTCTTTTATATCTCAAAAGAGATTGGCTTAAAACACAATCTAATCTTGTAGATTGAGTCCTGCCTCGTTAACATAACTGCCACTAATCCTGCCTAATTAACTTCACAGAGATAGAATTTACAACACATAGGGAAATCACATCAGATGACAAAATGGTGGACAATCACACAATACTGGGAATCATGGCCTAGCCAAATTGATACACATATTTTTGGGGGACACAACTCAATCCATGACACCCAGCCTCCGCCAAAACTAAGCCCTAAAACTGAGCCACTGCTACAGCTGGTCATTGGCAGCCTGACAAGGGTTCACACCTGCTCCTCTTTCCCGACCCTGAAGGTGAACGCCTGTGAGCCAGGTCTTTCCACAGCTCCCTTTTCTAGAAACAGCACCCAGGGAAATGTAAGCCATAGCCCTGAAAATGTCAGGTAGAAGCCGTGCATCTGATCGGGTGGAAATGGCATGGGGTGTGGTGGGGAGGACATGCCTGGGCCCTATCTCCTGCAGAAGCATCAATTCTGACACTGCTGGGCACCTCCTTTCTGGACCCGAATTTCACTAACAGCCCAGCGTGCCCTGTGGAGCCCTGGGGCTTCACCTACCAGGTGGGAGAGGGTGGCCAGAGGCACAGACAGCTCTTCCCACACTCTGGAGGCAACCCCGGCCCTGCCCCCCATCTTCTCACTGAGGTCTCATCTCTGGGTCCTGCCCAGAGGCACACCTGCGGGGAACAGGTGTGCCGAGTTCATCAGGGAACCCAGGCACTCTGCTTGAGGGGGAACCTGTGTGTCAGAGTTCTCCAGGCTTCCGAGTCCAGCAAAGCTGCATTCCATCTGATACTCAAGTGAGCCCACTCCTCTGCCTCGAGCCTTTCCCGTGACCTTGTCTGGGCTGTCTTCATAAATCAGTTGACAAGGTCTTTCAAGCGGGATTCATAAATAAACCAATGCGTCCTTCACAGCTCCCAGGGCAGATGCTGAAGCAGGCTGATAAGCTCATGTGCTCTATCTAGATGCTTACACGGTCTTACTAAATGTGTTGCCATCAAATCGATTCCGACTCATAGCAACCCTATAAGACAGAGTAGAACTGCCCCATAGGGTGTCCAAGGCTGTAATCTTTACGGAAGCAGACTGCCACATCTTTCTCCTGCAGAGCAGCTGGTGGGTTCAAACTGCAGACTAAGCACACTTGAAGGCAGAAAAGTAAAAAAATAGCTTCTATTTACTGAGAATTTTCTATGAACGGATAATACTGACTTGGAAACAAGCGCATAGAAGTTACCAAACCACACGGCCAGTAAATGGGTATTCATTTCTCGTCCCCTGTTCTTAAATGTAAAATAAGACTAGTTGAATGTTTAATATTTTTCTGTCTGTTGTCCCCTCTTTCCAAAAAGTACTAAGTGAAGAATGCAGTGTGTGGGCACGTGCTTTTTAAAAAAGCTCTTGAATGAGCTTTTCTAATCCAACATCTACATCCCTATAAAATGAAGACCATCCTTAGTATGCTCTTGAAATACTGTACTTATGAAGGCGAGAAAATGTGCTAATATATTTCAGCAAGCTTTTGGTTAGAACTGAACCTTAAAGAGTTTTTTCATTAATCAGAATATGCCATTCCCCAGGCATTCTGCTAATTGAAATTTTTCTGAATGTGAGGTTCATAATTAGTACAAAATCTGAAGTGTTAGTAGAACAACTCAATCATAGCAAAAATTTGATTTTACAGCTCCTTGAATTTTGCCTACCTAAAATGACATTTGTGATTCACACTTTCAAACAACGTGCCTCGTTAGAAAATGGGATCCTGTCCCCCTGAAGTACCCTTCCCCCTTCTACTTTGGCATTTTGGCCCAACTCATCGGTCACCTGCCCTGTGAAGCCTCTGATGTTCCACTCCCCTGACCTATTCTATAGTCCTCTCTCAAGCGTAACCTATCACTCTCCGTTTTGATCACGGACAATACTTTTCAGACCTCTATTACAGCAACCAAACTAACAAAAATAACTGCCATTTATTCAACAGACCCTCCTAGATCCATGCATTCCTTCAGCAAATATTGATTTACGTGTCTGGGGAAGCCACACAACTTGTCCAAGGCAAGGTCATGGAAGTTCTATAGTCACACCCAAACTCCCTGCGGGACCAAATTACTGGGCTGAGTGCTGTGGGGACCATGATCTCGGGGAACATGTAGCTCAATCGGCATAATATAGTTATAAAAAAAGGTCTACATTCTGCTTTGGTGAGTACCGAGCATCTGGGGTCTTAAAAGCCTGTGAGCGGCCATCTAAGATACTCCACTGGTTCCACCTTGTCTGGAGCAAGGAAGAATGAAGAAAACCAAAGACACCGGGGAAAGATTATTCCAAAGGACTAATGGACCACAACTACCACAGCTTCCACCAGACCGAGTCCAGCCAAACTAGATGGTGCCTGGCTACCACCACCTACTGCTCTCTGACAGGGATCACAATAGAGGGTCTCTGACAAAGCTGGAGAAAAATGTAGAACAAAATTCTAACTCACATACACAAAAAAAAGACCAGACTTAACTGGTCTGACAGAGAATGAGGAACCCCAAGAGAGTGTGGCCTCCAGACACCCTTATAGCTTGGTAATTAAGTCACTCCTGAGGTTCACCCTTCAGATTAGACAGGCCCATAAGATAAAATGAGACTAAATGGGCACAACAGCCCAAGTGCAAGGACGAGAAGGCAAGGACCTTGGTAATGGGAAACCCAAGATCGAGAAGGGGAGAGTATTGACACGTCGTGGGGTTGGCAACCAATGTCACAAAACAGTATGTGCATTAACTGTTTACTGAGAAGCTAGTTTGCTCTGTAAACTTTCATCTGAAGTACAATAAACGCACACACACACAAATATACTGACTTCTGTGTACCTGGCTTGCCCCAGGGACTGAGGCTACACCAGTACACAGACAGGGCAATGCCCTTACAGTTCACATTCTAGGGGGTCTGCTCCATGTTGCCTGCCGTCCTCACCTCAACACAGCCAGGCGGTGCCCGTAAAATGCATCCCAGGTTGCTTCTTAGGAACCTGTGTCCAGCGAGGCGAAGTCACTCTTCAAGGGTCATGCTGTCAAGCAGAGATCCAGGACACAAACTCGGATGTCCACTGAGGGTGCCTTTAATGGCTCTATACTCCCAGGACTCACCCTTATATCGGGAGCAAAATGGCCCCTAAGTCTTGGATGAATAGCCTCCAACCCTCATTACTATTACGCCATGTTATTGTTGTACAAGGTGAAGTAAAATGGCTCCATTTATTGAGTTGGCCTTGTTACTCCATATGGCCCCAAAGTAACTTTTAAGAGGAAACACTAATAATCTAAAAAGTGGGAGACTGCCAAATGAAAATAGAAACCGTGCCTAAACTGAGTAATATAGCACCAAAGAGTTAACCAAATGAGGCGGCTTTTTATATTTACAGTCGTTCTGGGGAAATATCTTGTTATAAATTCACTCTACACTGACCATTTTGTCCCATATCTCCTCAAATGCAAGCAACCAGCACCACCCCTAGAGTAAACCACCCGTTACAGCGCGCGCAGGCTGGACCGTCCCCCTCCGGGCGGAACGCCCCTCCCCTCCGGCCGGAACGCCCCCTCCCCTCCGGGCGGAACGCCCCTCCCCTCCGGCCGGAACGCCCCTCCCCTCCCGCCGGAACGCCCCTCCCCTCCGGCCGGAACCCATCTCCCTCCGGAACACCCCTCCACCTGAACGCCCCTCCCACCGGAATGCCACTGCCGCGCAGGCGCGGGAGGAGCCCGGGGATTCGAAATCGGGCGCGCTCGGCTGCGATTGGCCGGAACGGCAGGGCTAGCAAGAAACAGCCAATGGGCTTCTGGCGCGGAGCCGATAGGCCGGAACCGCAGCTGAGGGCTTAGCTCCCGCGGGACTGAGGTAAACATGAGCGGCTGCGCGGCCGCCCGCCACGTCGAGCCCGATACTCCGCCGACTTCGCCCAGCCCACCACGTAGCCACGCCCGCTCGCGCCAGAAAAGGGTGGCGGGAGCAGGTTCAGTGGAAAGTTCAAGAAATGTAGGAGACACGAAGGGAAGAGAAGCTAAGTAAGTAGCCCATGGCCCTGGGACTTGGTGGGTTGGCGTGCCCTATGGACGCCCTTAGATGAGAAGAGTAGCCACAGTTATCCCTTAAGTGTAGTAACTTTATGACGTGAGCAGTGCCAGCTTCCCAAGTAGTGTATCCCCTCAAGGGACAAGGACACCAAGGGTGGGCTGGGACCACATGTCCTCCCCATTGTAAATACACATCATGTATCCCTTCATTAATATTGACTGAGGACTCGGTGTCGGGGATACAGCGAGGATGGAAACCCCTGCCTTTCGCCGTGTGATGGAGGACGAAGACCGAAACATAAGCAGTTCTGTACATCGTGGCCAGTGATGAAGTGGATTAACTGTGGGAACTGATAACCTGAGCGATTCATTTTTGCAAAGTTGAGCGCTGTACCCTGGCCCAAACTACCACCACCTCGCAGATGTTTTCAGCTTTTTTCTTCTCCTCACTCTGTGAGACCCGGAAATCTCCTTCATGGCCTCCATTCAGAGCAGAAAATTCTAAGCTTCTTTCTTGGAAAGACGGAAAATTTTCAGATCATTCACTTGTGAGCTGATGCCTCCTAAATCTAATTTTCAGATTTATTTTCACATCCCTAGATCTAACCACTGGGTGTCTCCATTTGTGTGACCCGTATGTGAACCGACTCATCTTTTTTTTTTCCACCTTGTCCCGTGTTCCACACCATCCACCAGTCGCCCTGTGTCGAGTTGTCCCAAGCACTCTACCTTTCCTTCCCAAACTCATCTACAAAGTCTGTCTTCTTCTCTCTGTCCCATCTTCAGTTAGGCGTCCATTGTTTCTCCTCTATTAATGAGCTCTCCCCCTAACCGGCCTCCCTGCATTGAGCTCCCCTTCTCCCATCCCTCATGACCATGCCTACATCTCCAGCCCACGATCTGTCACAACCCCACACACTGTGCGCCAGTTCCCTGAACATGCTGCTGCTTTGTACCTCGCTGCCTTTGTACGTACTATGTCCTTGCCCTCCTTGCTCCTTCCACTTTACGGCGAAAGTTCTGTACTTTGTCATCCCCAAGCTGCTGTAGGTGCCCTTTGTCTTCCTATGACACCAGTATATACACCTCTCTTCAGACTTTGTCACAGTGTTAGAACTAATAAATTATTGAGGCTTCTCAAATCAGCAAGATATAAAAGGTTTTGTTTTCCTCCAGTCGTTTCAACTGATATTTTCCCTTTGCATTCTGTAACATTTGCATTATTATAACTCAGGTCAGTTTCTCATACTTGACTAAATTTTATCTTGCCTCCATCCCATGCAAACTTGTTCGGAGACCTGACTGCTTAGGAAAGTGGTCTAGGCTGGAGGGACAGGAAGGGTCCGGCTCCTCTGGCTTTCTTTCAAGGCCTGTCTTCTCCAGCATGTTGGAAAAGGACCACAAAAGCAAACCTGTTATGCACACCTATGTTCACTGCAGCATTATTCACAACAGCAAAAAGATGGAAACAACCTAAGTGCCCAGAATGGATAAACAAATTGTGGTCCATACATACAAAGGAATACTACACAACTATAAAGAATAATGAGGAGTCTGCAAAACATAACACAGATGAATCTGGAGGACGTTATGCTGACTGAAATAAGTTAATCACAAAAGGACAAATACTGGATGGTCCCACTACAAAAAGTCAAGAATAGATATACACACAGAAAGCAACGTTCCTTAATGGTTACCAAGGATGAGAGGGAGGGGGAATCTCTAGACAGTATTTTTGGTAATGGGAAAGGCAATACCAAATATGGGTGAAGTCAGTACAACTTGACCCAGGTAAATAAAGACACCAAGAAGTACACAAGAAAAAGGGACAGTTTCAGGAAATACAATAGTAACAACAACCAAAAACTGTATGGTTATGTAGGTAGATATGTATCCATATATGTGTATAGGAACGCATATGCAAGTAAATGCACAGGTGTGTATAGGTGTATCTGGAGGCATATGTATGTATACACGTATCCTCCTCTATTTGAAAGCAGAGTGTTCCTATGAAACCTTTCGTAAACTGAAACAGCATAGAGCGAAGAAGCAATTGTCATTAATTTATATGGGAAAAATTTTTGAGCATTCCCAGACCCAAAAAGTAACATACCAAATCATACCAATCACACATAAACCCTTAAACAACACTAACGTATAGTAAAAGCAGGAAAGATATGCCCACAGACACAGTTCAAAGCTGTGGCAGCTTGAGGCTGAGAAGCAGAGTGTAGTTCCCGGGGAAGGAGCTTGGTGATGCCACTTTTGCTTCTCAGGATGTATGCTGCCTCTTTAATAGCTCACTGCAAAACAAATGCTGAACACTATTTCCACTTTTTGCGTTTTTTCATAAAAGCAAAAATCCTCTTCAGATTTCTTTGGATTAGCAAAAACAGGTACTAATGTAGGTCTTTTGTAAAAGCGAAGTGGCATAAAGCAAACCTTTGAAAAGCAAGGGATACCTATACACATTTGTGTGTGCTGCATATATATCCAAAGCCCCTGGGGGCACAGTTGTGGAGGCTTCCTAGAAATATCGAAACAACTGGCAGGATTGGTTTACTGGGTTAAAAGGCTTAGGCCCGTAGTCTTGGGGGACAGCTTAGTCAATTGCGTAACATAGTTCATAAAGATACTGTTCTACATCATAGTTTGGTGAGCAGGGTCTTGGGTCGTAAAAGTTTATGAACGGCCATCTAAGACGCAACTCTTGGTCTCTCGTATGGAGCAAAAGAGAATGAAGAAAATCAAAGTCTCAAAAAAGAAATTAGTGCAGACGAACGACAGCCTCTTCTAACCTGAGACTGGAAGAACTAGATGGTGCCCAGCTTCCACTACCGACTGTTCTGACCAGGGACACAACAGAAGGTCCTGGATAGAATGGAAGAAAAATGTAAAACAAAATTCTTATTCCTAAAAAAGGCCAGACCTACTGGACTGATAGAAACTAGAGGAACCCCCAAGACTATTGCCCTAAGATACTCTTTGAACTTGGAACTGAAGCCACTCCTGGAGGAGACCTTTCAGCCAAATAATAGATTGGATTATAAAATAAACAATATCACCTATGAGTAATATTCTCCCTTAAACAATACATTTATGAGACCAAATGGTCAGCATTTACCCAGAAGCAAAGATGACAAGGCGAGGGGAAGGAAAGCTAGATCAATGGAAACAGAACAAACTGGAAATAATGAGCATGCTGACACATTGTGGAAATTGTAACCAATGGCATGGAACAATTTGTATAAAAATTGTTAAATGGGAACCTAATTTGTATAAACTTTCACCTAGAACAATAAAATATTATTTGAAAAACAAACTTGTTGATTCTGACTCATGGCAATCCCACGTGTGTGGAATAGAACTGTGCTCCACTGGGTTTTCAAGGCTGTGACCAGGCCTTTTTTTCCGTGGCGCCTCTGGTTCAAACCACCAGCCTTTAGGTTAGTTGAGCACAAACCGTTTATACCACCCAGGGATCTCTGGAAAAGGACAGCTGTCTCCTTAATTGGCCCGTTACAGATCTCTGTGAGTCTGTCACACCTTCTGTGGCTTGTCAGTGCCCTGGGCAGGTGTACAAATGTTGGTTTTCTCATGGGGCACGTTGGATCTTCAGAATCTAATAACTGTACAACTCAGACAGTTTTGACTCCAGATCAACCTCCTCCTGCTTGACTCCAGCCTCCAATGGTACCCCAGGCTCCACCCAGCCTCTGCCGATGGGGCTCAGTCCCCCAGACGGCAGCCCTCTCCCTTCGATGGTGTCCACGTAATTCAGCCACAGGTGGTCACAACAGGGGCTTCTTTCCTACTTTGCCAGCTCCCTCCAGGGCCCCCTTCCCTGCTCAGCAAGCCTGCTGCTCAAGCTCGACTCCCTGGAATGGACCCCACTCCACTCTGTAATTCTGAGGCCTCTCACCCTGTCCCCACCTGATTTGGAAGAAAGGAAGCCTCACAGATTCTCACAGCATTCTTCTCCCGCTTAGAGACTGGTCCTGCCCACTCTTAGTAAACCTGGAGTTATCTGGCCTCATTGTAGCTGTTCTTTGAGAACCTGGATCCAGTCCCCACTCTAGGCTGGTGCCACAGAATTGGGTTGTGTGACCAAATAGTTTGTCCCCCTCAATGGAGGGTGAGTGCAGTCCACCTCACCTGGAACAGATGTGGAACTGCCCTTTTGCTTCCCTCTGTTAAGACAGTACTTACACAGTGATGTCCACACTGGTCTGCCCATTTACCTGCATCAGACTTGTTTTCTTCTAAAACGTGGACCATAATCAAAACCCTTGCCCATGGAGCATATTGTTCCTGATCCTTGCCAATGTCAGAATTCTTGCCAATCCCATATCCCTGGCCACTGTTTCTCAGATTTCTTGGAGTCATGAGGTCACAGAATCTCCATGGCCACCTTGTTGGGTTTTACATTTTATTTTAAAGTATTTATCTCACCTGGCTAGTACATAAGACAATGTAGAAGATTAAAACTATTATGTAAACTAAGATGTTATAAAGGAAAAGTGTTTAAAAGTAAAAGCTCCTTAGACTAGTAGATTAAATACAAAATATACAGAATGAACTAGTATGCAGAAAAGGGTAACTCAGCAGGCCTGGCTTTCAGACCTGCATATTCCCAAAAAAGGCGTTTTCAGGACTGGCTGCTGGCTGGCTCCTGGGAGCTGATCTGAGCCCTTCGAATGTTCTTCCTGATGAGAGCGTTTTTGTATGCCTGACACCTTGGGTCAAGTTGTGTAACTTTAACCAGAGAGTTTATGCTAACTGTGTGATTTATGCATAGTGTTCTCTCAGTGCCCTGGGGGTGTGGAGTCTGAGTAGCTAAGGTCACTCACCTAGGCCTGCCGACTACACATGACTGACCCCTGGTAAACACTGTGGATACCAGGGTTTAGGCGAGCTTCCCCGGCTGGCCACACTTCACATGGTGTCACACCACTAGAATTAAGCAAGTCCCATACGACTCCCCTGGGAGGGTCACCTGGAAGCTTGCGCCTGGTTTCTCCCGGACTTCACCCCATGTGCCTTTTCTCTTTGCTGATTTTAATCTGTGTCCCTTCACTGCAATAACCATAACCATGAGTATAACAGTTTCTGGGTCCTGTGAGTCCTTCTAATGGGCCATCCAGCCTGAGGGTGGTCTTGGGAACCCCCAACACAACTAGCTAAAGCAGTTAACATAATGAAACAATGAGAAGCAATTAAAAAAAGACCACTGAGAACCAAAACGGGAAAAATCACTAGCAGTAAGTGCCTATTATGTAAAGAAATCTTTTTGGTACCAGGTACACCTGCATTAGTTCATCTCTTAACAACTGTCTCTAGAGGTGCTATTATTATTCCCATTTAAGATGAGAAAACTGAGAAACAGAGTAGAGGGAGAGCCAGGATTCAAAACCGCGGGCGGTCTGATTCCGGAGCCTGTATTCAGTTACCACTCTTCACGGTATAAGACAGTTTAAACTAAACAATTAAAAGGGCACAAGAACAAGACAGAAGAAGAACACAAACACTGAGTCAAAAGACAAGTAAGCTAAGAACAATCGATGTGAAACAAAACTAAAACCAGAAACTGAGGTTAAAACTAAATACTGTATGTAGAGCAACATGCCTCTCTACCCAATAATTTGAAATATCAAAAAATTAGAAATTAAAAATTGCTAGGTCAGGGAAACAAGGTAGGGCACATAGCTTTATACTTCCTACCTCAGAGTTTTCTGGTGGCGATCTCTGAGCAAGATTCCCTTCACATGCTAGAGTGGGGCGGTGGGTGGTGGGCGGGAAGGATGAAGCTTCTCTAGTTTTCCAGCTTGCACACAAGTGGCAGCTTGTTGGAGAGCCACTGGATGAGTTTGGTGGCAGGAACAGAATGCTTGGTGTAGACAGATTTATCATTGTTCTTCTATAAAATGGCTTCTTCTAAAGTAAAATATTAATGGTATCATATAAAATTTCCCACTTTCATCTCCAATGAACACAGGAAGCTAAATGACACAGTTTACAGAAATTTACCAAATACAAATTTATTGGGATATAAAAGGGAACGTTATACCTTGCTACATTACTAAAGATTTTGCTAAATTTTATGACAAAAAACATACTATGGGGGATATTTATACTTATCACTAAGCTATCACTTTCTTTTTCTTTCTTCAGCTTCTTTGCTAAGCATCTTCATTGCCTTGGTATCTTCGAGTTCTCATTCTCTTTGTTGGTATGATGTTCTTATCCTGTTTGGGAAGAGAAATATAACTCGTAAGTAATTTAAGAGAACAACTTTGTAATCAGTTCTGCTGTACCAAAAAACCAAAAACCACATACTCAACTTCTTACTAGGTATCATGCGAGTCCTCAGTTCCATAAACTTAATTCTGAGGTTGGAAATGAGTTTTAAGATACCTCCTGTTAAAGTGGGTTTTTTTCCCTTAATTGTTTTTACTATTTTGTCTTTAAATGTTATTAGTATTGTATCTTTTCATAGAAAAGTTTGTGATCTATTTTCTAATGTTACTACATAATACAAGAATGTTTCTACACAAATGTACACTAAAAATACCACCAAGAAAAAGTGAATTCAAATGTAGAGAGAATCATCAGCACTAAATCTTTTGGGTCTTCTAAATCAAACCAGCTCTACAAAGTGGACCGTCACTGAGTCACATGAGAGTGTGATTAAGGAACAGACACCCACATGGGGCCCTTGTGCTAGTGTCGTCTTGTGAGCAGCTGGGAGAAGTCAGAGGTATTCCAACTGAGTTCACTTTTAAGATAGCTTTTATGTAGCAAAACTTTCCATTTTAACCCATATTGGTTGAAACCTAGTATGCATTATTTACCTAGATATTCGTTACTTGGCAGGCTCATCCATCTAGAAAGTTAGGTAACATTTAAAGGCAACAAAAGATGAGACTTCTGATTTCCAAAATGGGTGCCCCAAAGCAGGAGGGTGCATGCACTTTACCTGCCAGCGAGCCCCTCAGGTGTTTGCTCCCCAACCAGACAGCAAGGCAGAAAAAGTGAACTGTGACACCAGGCACACTTGTAGCAGCAGTCACACTAACCACTTTTATCAAGTGACCACTGATGGTGGGAGGAGGGGGAGCTAGAAAGAGACAAGAGTTAAAAAAAATCTAAGACTTCGCTGGAATTCCGTAGCCTCTGAAGGCCACACCTTATACAGTGCAGCACAGATGTTCATAATAACAGCTGAATATCAGGAAAAGGTTGAACTACAGACCACCTGCTCGGTCAGAAGATAGTAAAGCATGAGGTACGCATCACAGGTTATAATATAACTATATCAGCAAGAAGCCCTGGTGGCACAGCGGTTAAGAGCTCAGCTGTTAACCAAAAGGTTGGCAGTTTGAATCCACCAACCGCTCTTTGGAAACCCTATGGGACAGTTCTACTCTGTCCTATAGGGCTGTTATGAGTTGGAATTGAGTTGATGACAGCAGGTTTTTTTTTTTTCCTTTTGTGGTATACAAGCTGATACGAAGGATATCATTGCTGATGTCAGATGGACTGTGGCTGAAAGCAGAGAATAATGGAAAGATGTTTACGTATGTTTCATTGACTATGCAAAGGCATTCGACTGTGTGGATCATAACAAATTATGGATAACATTGCAAAGAATGGGAATTCCAGAACACTTAATTATTGTGCTCATGTGGAACCTAAACTTGAAGCATTTACTGATGAAGATCAAAGACCACAGCCTTCATATGGATTACACCTCAATGTAAAGAAAACAAAAATCCTTACAGCTGGACCAATAAGCAACATCATGATAAAAAGAGAAAATACCGAAGTTGTCAAGGATTTCATTTTACTTGCACCCACAGTCAACACATATGGAAGCATCAATCAAGAAATCAAACGACATATTGCATTGGGCAAATCTGCAAAAGACATCTTTAAAAAAAAAAAAGCAAAGATGTCATCTGAGGACTAAGGTGCACCTGACCCAAGTCATGGTATTTCAGTCAGCTCATATGCACATGAAAGCTGGACAGTGAATAAGGAAGACGGAAGAATTGATGCCTGTGAATTATGGTGTTGGCGAAGAATATTGAATATCCCATGGACTGCCAGAAGAATGAACAAATCCATCTTGGAAGAAGTACAGCCACAATGCTCCTTAGAAGCAAGGATGGTGAGGCTTTGTCTCACGTATTTTGGACATGTTACCAGGAGGGACCAGTCCCTGGAGAAGGACATTATGCTTGGTAAAGTAGAGGGTCAGTGAAAAAGAGGAAGACCCTCAGTGAGATGGACTGACACAGTGGCTGCAACAATGGGCTCAAGCATAACTACGATTGTGAGGATGGCACAGGACCAGGCAGTGTTTCATTCTGTTGTGCATGGGGTCGCTATGAGTCAGAACTGACTCAACGGCAGCTAACAACGTCAAGGGCAGATGTGCCCATGGGCTCTAGGAACATGTCTTGCCATTATCACAATGTCTTCTGCTTCCAGCAAGCCCCTGGTGACATCTGCCAAGGCATGGGTCAGCTTCTCTGAGCCTCTCTTTCCTCTCTCTGGCATGCAGTTAGTCCTCCCTGCTAGAAGTCCCTGCCTTCACCTAGTCAGTGGTCCTCCTGGTTAGCATGCTGGCCTGTCTGTCATGTCCTGTGGTTGTGGTGGAGGATCTGTGGAGCTCTAGCTCTCTTGGCAGCGTTAGCTTGTTCTAGAGTTTGTGCTGGTTAGGACAGTTGGAGGTGCCAGAATTCTGATATCTGAAGAAGTTACTGCTCATTAGTTTCATCTACTGAGCTCAGAAAATTGTAATTATAGGTCCAAATTTTGCATGCTAAAAGGTAATCGTTCAACCTATTTTTCTTTTAATGTAGCTAAATCAGATACTCTAAAAAGAATGCAAACAGAATTTAATCATGCCCTATGGATTTATTCAAATGATAGACAATTACGTGCTGCTAAATTTGATATTAGTTTAATAGCACTTATAGTTCTTTAGCTTAACTGTTCTTGAGGTGGGGGTGGGGGCAGTGAAAGGACACAAGCACTCCTACTCAGTACAAACTCAGTACTAGCTCCTTCATGGACACCTCTGACTTGTTTGTTCTAGCTTTCAAAGACTGTCCTCTGACATCGAGGCATAACCACTTTTCTGTTTCGGTAAGTTTAATGGAACTAGAGGCTGAAGACAACTGCTTAGTCTTCGTAAGGGGCACAACATAAGCTGTCAGAATGCAGTAACTAGATAAGGTCCTAGTGCTTCCTGAGTCAAGTCTTTGTAATGTGGGTTTATTATTTTAAGTAGAATTCCTAAAACATATATTAAAATACAGCTATGAAGACGAGTTATATGTGTATCTTCCAATGGTATAACTGGGAGCTGGCAGCGTATTACGTATAGTCATGTGTCACTTAACGCCCATGTGTTCTGTGAAATGGGACTTACGTGATCTGGACATTGTGGGAACACCTGGGTCAGCAAGGCCTGGGCTCCTGGGCACCTGGACCAGGGGGCTTCTGTGGGGCACACCTCAGGTGAGCACTCGGCCACGTCCTGCCTGGTACGCTGCCCTGCAGCCCCGTGAAAGTCATGACAAGGAAGCTCCAGGCAGGGGCCAGGCAGCAGGGGAGCAGTCTCAGCAACCAGGCGCACCACTCCGGCTGGTCCTCAATGCCTGCCCACCTTGGGTGCTCAGGATAGGGTGCTCAGGAACAGGATCTGGTGAGCAGTGCTTCTAGCAGCAGGAGTGCCTGTTTCTACTGGTGAGGGGTGGCAAGGAGGCCTCACTGCTGAGTCGGGCTGTGGGCATCACCCGGAGGGCGCGTGTGGGACCACAGATGTATATGCAGTCAGACATTGCCCCAGTGGACCTTATGCAGCACATGACTAATGTGTTTGCTTTGTCCCCTTGCAACATGGGGCTAAAATACATCAAAACATTCTATGCTCATCAAAAAGAAAAACAGTAAATTACTTACCTGCTTTGGATTTTTGGTAGCTGTTTCTTCAGAAATGCCTCTTTTGGAAGCACGTGTTGCTCTTTGCAGTGATTTGATATCACTTTCCTTATGGCTTGGCTCTTTGGTTGGTATCTCTTTACTACAAAGTTCTGCCACTGATTTTGTCTGATTTCTAGATCTCAGTCTTGAGGGTGGAATTCCCGGCACCGTGACTCTATCTTCTGAGAGTTTCCCGGAGGGATCCTCAGCACTCTTCTCCAAGGTGTTCTCTGTACTGGGCTCAGGATCAGACCCTTGCATCTTGGTAGTGGTGACAGGCACCTTATTTCGCCTTCCAGGCCTCGAACATGGAATTGCTTCAGTGGCTGCTGCTGCTTCCTGCTGACGGCTTTTTTTAACAGACATCTTTGTGACTTTCTTGGTGCGTTTTGTTTCTGTTGAACTAGCTACGCTCTGAAGTCCCTCTGGGTCTGTGCTTACTTTATTCCTACTCCTAGATCTTAAACCTCTACCATCTTGAGGAGGAACTGTGTGGTTTAGCATCCTTTTGTCTTCCCTGTCCTTGTCTGTGGAGACTTCCTCACGTGGAGTAGGCAGAGAGTGGGAGTGCTGCGTTTCCTCATCAAGACGCGTCCTCTGGTGTCTTGTCTTCACACGTGTCTCTTGTCTTCGTGCTGCCTCTTTGTCTGCGGAGACTTCCTCACATGGAACAGGCCGAGAATGGGAGTGCTGCGTTTCCTCACCAAGACGCGTCCTCTGGTGTCTTGTCTTCACACGTGTCCTCTGGTGTCTTGTCTTCACACGTGTCTCTTGTTTTAGTGCCATCTCTTTGTCTGTGGAGACTTCCTCACGTGGAGCAGGCAGAGAGTGGGAGTGCTGCGTTTCCTCACCAAGATGCTTCCT
>NW_004443967.1:17545668-17577193 GCF_000243295.1 Trichechus manatus latirostris
CACGTGGAGCAGGCAGAGAGTGGGAGTGCTGCGTTTCCTCACCAAGATGTGTCCTCTGGTGCCTTGTCTTCACGCGTGCTTCTTCTTTTAGTGCCGTCTCTTTGCACTTCTGGTGTTTCCTCCCTCGTGTCTTCCCAACCTCCCCTGAGTCGGCTTTCTCAGTTGTACTAAGTGGGCTATGACAGGCCTCAGAGCCTGGGTTTATTGTCCCGGGTCCACATCTAGATCTAAGCCCTCGAGTTGCAATCTTCTCTGTGAAGACTTTGTCCAAGGAATGGGTAACAGTCTTCTCATCATTGCTCACAGACACTCTAGCTGCTGTACTAGATGAAACATCAGGTTCTTCTGTCTTAGCAGGAAAGATTTTATTTGAGCGTGTCACTAGGCCAAAATTAGAGTTGGTTTTCTTCCTAGATCTTAAAACTATCTTCTCTTCACTTGTAGGTTTGATTTTTTCTTGCAAACTCTCCATTGGTTTGTCATCTTCCTCTGTGTATATAACCTCTGCTAAACTAGCCAAACTCTCAGTTTCTGGCAAATTTATACCAGTTTTACTTCTTCCCCTGGATCTTAAGGTTACTGCCTTTTCTTTCCTAGGTCCATCTTCTGAGGTTTTCTTTTGGGAGCTCTTCAGAGTCTTCATTTCACCTTTATTTATTTGAATTGTTTCTGTTGATGGAAGCAGTTGAGACTCTTGCACTTCTGTATCCGCTTTGCATCTACGTCTGGAACGGAGGGATGTTCCCTGACGCAGATTTGCCTGAATACTTGGCTCAGTTGTCTTTACATTCGTTTCTGATTCCACTTTCTCTGTCTGATGCGGCAAATGTTTAGATTCTTGCAATTCTGGACCCCCTTTGTTTCTGAGGGCATATCTTGTCCTTTGATTTATACCACTGTCTTCCATGTTTTTTTCAGAGGCATTAGTCTGGAATTCTGTAACATAAAGGGACATATACGAATTTATAAACATGCCCATTTACATATAAGTACATATGTATAAAATCAGTTTCCCATAAAGCATCATATAGGTACAGCAACTCGTCTTTTCACATTATTTATTTTTTAAACTTCACAAATGTGAAAATCTCAGGTAGCCTATAAGGGGGGCAGACTGAGACAGACTGATAGCCCAAAAGTAATAACATAATACAATAATAATCTATGCTTTGGACTTTTCAGCAATTCCTAAAAAAAATTCTAATTTTACTCAAACTCGTAAGCATGATGAGTGTTGGAAAAACAACACAGAAACAAAGATTTCTACTTACCATCTTCACAAGGATTACAAGAGGGGTTTTCTTGACTGCCTCCTGGTCCATCCTAAAAAATTAGAAGACATCCACAAAATTCCAACCATGAGTAAAGCAAATTTCAAAGTTCAACATGAAGAACATACTCGTATATAAGCTCAGAGTAATTCATTCAAAAACTTCACATGGATTTACTTTCTAAGATGCCAGGAATCTGAGATATTCAAGGTAATGCCTTGCCGTTTTGTTCTGATGGAGAAACGATCATCTCCACACGTGGGGGTGCATGAGTCGGAATCGGCTCAACAGCAACTGGTTAACTGGTTACTGGAAAGTCATAAATGAGGAACTCAAGAAAATTGTCAACCACAGTGCTTCGATGTGATATAAGTCAAACCTGACTACAACAATCTACTTAGAATAAAATGCCGAATTAGACAGGCAGTAAGTTAATTCCTAATCCTTTAAAAATCACTTCTGAAGCTGAACAGGAAAATCCCTGTATCTGGAATTTTGCCCGACGTCTCTCAATATAGAAATCTCTATAACAATCCTGATAGGGTCTTCTCAAGGATACCCACCCCCGATTTATATTGTTCTAGTTCATAAATTACTGGCACATATTAAACCATTTCTACCCAGTGGTCCTGGTAGCAGTGTCTGGGAAAACGCAGAATTATCTGCCCACCTTTCTCTGAACAATTTTTTACACATTTGAAGAGAACATAATTCCTTTACTTCCTGAGAAATTTCTTAAAATTTGTAGAAATAGTTTTGGCCAGTACTTTTTCTAAATTAACATAGTCCTTCTAGAAATCCCAAAATGATTCTTTACAATCACCTGTAGTTATTCAATGTTGAATGCAGACCCCTCTGAAGAAAGATACCCAACTATAAATTAACGTTATAGCCTTACAAATTACTATACAAAAATTGAGAACATGCTCTTCAGGATGACATTTACAATTACTGTTTTTACCTTATTTTTAGTTGCTGAATCAGATGTTTCTTCAAATGCAGCAGAGGCAACTTCCATAAGCTTTGGCGGCTCCAAGTCTTCAACTGGACTTCCTTTTGTGACAGGTCTTCGAAGCACCTGGCTTTCTTGTAATTTCTCTGGACTTGTGAGAATACCTGAATCACTTTCTGTCAGAAACTTGGCAATATGTGTGCTATCTTCTTCTGGACGAACTCTGGGAGTCTTCATAAGGCTCTTCAAACCTGACAGATTTCCCATCCATTCATATGAACGCTTTGGCGTTCTTACGGGGGTCTTGATGCCTGTCGGCTCTTCTACTGGGGCTATTTTTTTGGTAGAATTTCTCAGATGTTTTCTGACGCCCGTCAGAGGCTCTGACTCTTCTCTGGGAGCTGCCCCGAGTTTCGTGTTGACTGCCTGGTGTTCTGGTGGCACAGTTTGAGGTGGAGTTTTTAAGAGGTTCAGTGTCAGGGCCTCCACTGGTTCCGGTTTTATTTTCAATGGTGGCCTCAACAGTGACTTGCCTATTGGGCTTACTAGGGATTCTGGTTCATCTGGTTCCCTTGGAGTTGGCGTGTGATCCTTCATGCTGGCCAGGTCTTCCACGAGCTCTAGGGTTGCATTAGGGTCTTTGCAGAGTCTTGGGGACATTCTTGGAGTTTCTCCTGACTTGAGTGTGTGTTTTGGAGTTTTCTGAGTCTTTCTGTGGTCATCACAACTTATTGACACCCCTGGTGATTTCGCTGTTGGCGTTTGATCTTTTATGCCAGCCAGGTCTTCCACGAGCTTTGGACTTGCACTAGGGTTTCTCAGCAGACTCAGGGACATTCTTGGAGTTTCTCTTGACTTTGGTGTGTATTTTGGAGTTTTCCGAATCTCTCTGTGGACTTCTTCATTGCTTATTGACTCCCCTGGTGATTTCGGTGTTGGCATATGATCATTCATTCCAGACAGGTCTTCCATGAGCTCTGGGCTTGCACTAGGATTTCTCCACAATCTCGGGGACATTCTTGGACTTTCTTCTGACTTTGGTGTGTGTTTTAGAGTTTTCTGAATCTCTCTGTGGACTTCTTCATTACTTATTGATTCTCCTGGTGATTTCAGTGTTGGCATATGATCATTTATGCCAGCCAGGTCTTCCACAAGCTCTTGGCTTGCACTGGGGTTTCTCAGCAGTCTCAGGGACTTTCTTTGCATTTCTCCTGACTTTGGTGTGCATTTTGGAGTTTTCAGAATCTCTCTGTTGACTTCTTCACCGCTTATTGACTCTGCTGCTGATTCCAGTGTTGGCATAGGAGCTATCATTCCGGACAGGTCTTCCACGAGCTCTGGGCTTGCACTAAGGTCTCCCAACAGTGTCAAGGACAATCTTGGTGTTTCTCCCGACTTCAGTGTGTGTTTTGGAGTTTTCTGAATCTTTCTGTGGTCATCACCACTTACTGACTCCCCTGGTGATTCCAGCGTTGGTGTTTGATCTTTCATGCTGGCCGGGTCTTCCACGAGCTCAGGGTTTGCACTAGGGCTTCTCAACAATCTCAGGGACATTCTTGGCGTTTCCGCTGACTTTGATGTGCATTTTGGAGTTTCCTGAATCTTTCTGTTGTCATCACCACTTACTGATTCCTCTGGTGATTTCATTGTTGGCATTTGATCTTTCATGCTGGCCAGGTCTTCCACAAGCTCTTGGCTTGCACTAGGGTTTCTCAGCAGACTCAGGGACATTCTTGGAGTTTCTCCTGACTTTGGTGTCCATTTTGGAGTCTTCTGAATTTCTGTGTGAACTTTTTCATTACTTATTGACTCTCTTGGTGATTTCAGTGCAGGTGTATGATCTTTCATGCTGGCCAGGTCTTCAGCAAGCTCTGGGCTTGCACTAGGGTTTCTCAGCAGTCTCAGGGACATTCTTGGAGTTTCACCCGACTTTGGTGTCCGTTTGGGAGTTTTCTGAGTCTGTCTGTGGACCTCACCACTTATTGACTCCGCTGATGACTCCAGTGCTGGCATAGGAGCGATCATTCCTAACAGGTCTTCCACAAGCTCTGGGCTTGCAGTAGGGTCTCTCAGCAGTCTCAAGGACATTCTTGGTGTTTCTCCTGACTTGGGTATGCATTTTGGAGTTTTCCGAATTTCTCTGTGGTCATCACCACTTATTGACTCCCCTGGTGATTTCAGTGTTGGCTTATGATTTTTTATGCCAGCCAGGTCTTGTAAGAGCTCTTGGTTTATACTAGGGTTTCTCAGCAGTCTCAGGGACATTCTTGGAGTTTCTCCTGACTTTGGTGTCCGTTGGGGAGTTTTCTGAATCTCTCTGTGGACTTCTGCATTATTTACTGACTCTCCTGGTGATTTCAGTGCTGGCATATGATCTTTTTTGCTAGGCAGATCTTCAGCGAACTCTGGGCTTGGACGGGGGTTTCTCAGCAGACTCATGGACATTTTTGGAGTTTTTGCTGACTTTGGTGTCCGTTTTGGAGTTTTCTGAATCTCTCTGTGGACTTCTTCACCACTTACTGAGTCTGCTCGTGACTCCAGTGCTGGTGTAGAATCGATCATTCCAGACAGGTCTTCCACGAGCTCTGGGCTTGCAGTAGGGTCTCTCAGCAGTCTCAAGGACATTCTTGGTGTTTCTCCTGACTTGTATGTGCGTTTTAGAGTTTTCTGAATCTTTCTGTGCTCATCACCACTTACTGACTCCCCTGGTGATTCCAGTGTTGGCGTTTGATCTTTCACGCTGGCCAGGTCTTCCATGAGCCCTGGGCTTGCACTAGGGTTTCTCTGCAGTCTCAGGGACTTTCTTGGTGTTTCTCCTGACTTTGCTGTCCATTTTGGAGTTTTCTGAATCTCTCTGTGGACTTCTTCACCACTTATTGACTCTGCTCCTGACTCCAGTGCTGGTGTAGAATCGATCATTCCAGACAGGTCTTCCACGAGCTCTGGGCTTGCAGTAGGGTCTCTCAGTAGTCTCAAGGACATTCTTGGTGTTTCTCCTGATTTGGGTGTGCGTTTTAGAGTTTTCTGAATCTTTCTGTGGTCATCACCACTTACTGACTCCCCGGGTGATTCCAGTGTTGGCGTTTGATCTTTCACGCTGGCCAGGTCTTCCATGAGCTTTGGGCTTGCACTAGGGTTTCTCTGCAGTCTCAGGGACTTTCTTGGTGTTTCTCCTGACTTTGGTGTTCGTTTTGGAGTTTTCTGAATCTCTCTGTGGACTTCTTCACCACTTATTGACTCTGCTCCTGACTCCAGTGCTGGTGTAGAATCGATCATTCCAGACAGGTCTTCCACGAGCTTTGGGCTTCCAATAGGGTCTCTCAGCAGTCTCAAGGACATTCTTGGTGTTTCTCCTGATTTGGGAGTGCATTTTGGAGTTTTCTGAATCTTTTTGTGGTCATCACCACTTACTGACTCCCCTGGTGATTCTAGTATTGGTGTTTGATCTTTCACACTGGCCAGGTCTTCCACGAGCCCTGGGCTTGCACTAGGGTTTCTCTGCAGTCTCAGAGACTTTCTTGATGTTTCTCCTGACTTTGGTGTTTGTTTTGGAGTTTTCTGAATCTCTCTGTGGACTTCTTCATTACTTATTGACTCTCCTGGTGATTTTGGTGTTGGCGTTTGATCTTTTATGCCAGCCAGGTCTTCAGCGAGCTCTGGGCTTGCAGTAGGGTCTCTCAGCAATCTCAAGGACAATCTTGGTGTTTCTCCTGACTTGGGTGTGCTCTTTGGAGTTTTCTGAATCTCTCTGTGGTCATCACCACTTGGCTCCCCTAGTGATTCTGGTGTTGGCGTTTGATCTTTCATGCTGGCCAGGTCTTCCACGAGCTCTGGGCTTGCACTAGTGTTTCTCAGCAGACTCAGGGCCTTTCTAGACGTTTTTCCTGACTTTGGTGTGCGTTTTGGAGTTTTCTGAATCTCTGTGTGGACTTTTTCATTACTTATTGACTCTCCTGGTGATTTCAGTGTTCGCATATGATCATTCATGCCAGTCAGGTTTTCCCTGAGCTCTAGGCTTGCACAAGGGTTTCTCCACAATCTTGGGGACATTCTTGTCATTTCTCTTGACTCTGGTGTGCATTTTGTCGTTTTCCAGATCTTTCTAGGGACATCACCACTTATTGATTTACGTGGTGATTCTGGTGTTGGTGTTCGATCTTTCTTGCTGCACAGGTCTTCCAAGAGCTCTGGGCTTACATTAGGTGCTTTCAGCCATGTCTTCAAGGCTGCTAGAGTTTCTCCTGGTTTCGGCTTCTGTTTTGAAGGTTTCTGTGAGATGTCTTCAACCTCTACTTCTTGTTTTGTTGGAAGTAGTATTTTATCAATAACATCTGTAGTAGAGAAATAATATTTGTAAGAAAATACCACCCATAACTTCCTATTCAAAAACATCATAGTGGTAGGAAAAAAAAAAAGGTAAACAAACCCAGAGTTTCAGGTTTTTCTCCTAACTTAGCTTCTTCAAACACCATCTCTGATCTTTTGATACTGTCAGGACACACGTTGGTTCTCTGCGGCTTTTCTTTCCCTGGAGTTTTGAACATTTCGGTCAGTCCTGTTACATGAAAATATTGGAAATGCAATTACCATATTACTCATACATGCAAAGAAGTACTGAGCCTTCACATACAACACCAAAGGTTAGAAAATGAACAACAAATCACTGCTAGACTTCCTGGTAGACAGAACTTAATACAAGAGGGCGATGCCACTAATACTTATGTTTTCAAAAGACATCAAAGAGAAAGTGTATGTCTTCTCCTTTTGCATTCCTCTTGGAAAGGAAATCAAATGAAGGTAGTTAAGGTCTGTAGTCTTTTAAACTAGTACCAAAACTCAGGTACTAGGAGGACAATTGCTGGTCATCATCATACCCTCCCCTTGTGGCCGGCCCTCCACTCCTCCAAATATGCAGTGCCCTCGCTATCTTCTAGAAATAGTGAGTCCCACACTCTGGATTTTATGCACAAATAAATTTAAAATGACATTTGAAAAATGACGATGGGCTGCTCACTTTTAGTAGTCATGTAATCATGTGCTAAAAGTACAGTCATGTACGGCATAATGTCCGTTCAGGCAACATCCAACTGCATATATGTCTGTGGTCCTATAAGTTCAGAAATCCCAATCAGAGGATGGGACGTGGCGGACATAACCGGACGTAGTGAACACAACAGCTTCCCACAGGCAATACATGGATCTCACATCTCTTGTATACAAAGCGATTGCACTTCCAGGTGTGTAATAGGCTTTATTGGGGATGGTTTGAAACTACGGATTGTACAGAAGTCAGACTTTCATAATCTGGGGACTGCCTGTATATAATGCTCTTCACACAACGTCCAAATAACCCAATGCCCTATTTCAAAGAATGTATCATGGACATTGAGCAATGCACGACTGTATATGTATAATACCACTACTTTTCCATTTTAACACCAAAAAAGGTTCAGCATAATCAGAACAAAAAAAAAAAAAATACAGTACTTTAAATCGAAGATTTCCCTGTCTCAAAAACTTGTATTACCCCATGTTCTCCTTATTTTAATTCTGGCATTGATGGGGGACACTTTTTCCATCTGGTGCCTGTCTGCAATATACTGAGATACCTGTTCTAAAGGCTTCTGTTGAAACCAGAACACTCCCTTAAAAATCTCTTCGCTGTGCTGCCTTTCGGGCCTTCCTTAAATTTCCTAGATTTCTGTCTTCAGCAGATGCTTATTTATACAATAACAGTTACTCAAACCAAAGGGTGAAAATTTTTGACTTTCTTGGAAAGTGTCTTCAAACAAGAAATGCTTGAGACAATCCCTGTCTTATACCCTGAGTAGCTGAACTTCTATTTGTTTTATCTTCAATATTTTTTACTGTTTTTAGTGCTTTGGACATATAATAGTACCATAATCCATGTGCATCATTTATAAACACAAACATATATATACAGACACATGCACATACCTATGCATATTAGGTGATACATGCTCAAAATTATTGTACTGATGTGGCACACTATCAAAAATTCTGGCTTTAGATTTTTGAGTTTCTTTACAGATACATTAATCCAAATGTGATTCTAATTGGAGGTCACCTTACATGGGTGATACTGAAGAGCACAACAGCTTAAAATCTGCCAGGAAATAAAAACCACGATTCCACCTAACGGCTTCAGAGTTTTCGCAGTGGTAACCACGGGTAAATCTACGAAACATGAAGTGGAAAACCTGCTGTCTCGCCATGGTTGTACTATGGTGCACCCACCACAGGCAAGTCACTTCGCTCTTTCACTGAGAACAGAATACAATGGCAAGGATGGCTCAGCCACTAGTGGTTTAGGGAAGCCTTTTCACAGGGCTTTGTCTCAAGAAACAGCTGAGCTACCTAGAAGGAAAGTAAACCTTGAAGCAAAATGGTGCTCAAAAACACTGCTCCAACTCTAGGACAATATCTTAGTATAAACCCAGGGAGTGGGGCAGTTAGAATAGCTACGCTATGAAAAGTCTGCTTTCTTCACCATGGAGCAACTTCGGGTTTCTAGACATATGCTGCTCACCGAGGCATAGACTTGCACTGGACCTTTGCATCCCTGCTTCATGTGGGACACGTGACTCCAAGAATGTGTTGGTTTGGAGCAAACCAACTTTCTCTTCCTTGAAGTTGTGACCCCAAGAAGTGGATAAAATGATTTTACTTACAGCAGATAATCCAATTTAGCCCCCATCCACCTGGTCACAAATAGTAGGATTATATGATTCCTAAGAGATTTATAAGATTTATAGGGCTATGTTTTTACCTGACAAATCTTCAGTGTAGGTAATTTTTTTGTTCAAAATAAAGTTGTTTAGCATTCTGTAGGGTCGAGCAGGAACATTTACTTTATCCACATGAGCTCTCCCTATGATTACTGTACAGGGGGAGTTTGCATGGCCAGTGCTAAAGGGGTTTTCAATATGGTCCAGAGGCTTCTGTAGAAAAAAATGACAAAATTAAAAACACTTCAAAACGTAAATCCACACTTAACGTTAAAGCATAGTATCATTACCATGTAAGGGCAATTCACGCTGGAACTTCATACCTGCGGAGTAGGCTTCCTTCTTTGCTTTTTACTGATGTGTCTTTGAGAGTCTTGCTTTATATTTTTAATTTGTTGTTTTTTAGCACCCAATTTTACTACATCTGCCCAGGATTTGCCACCTGTCGAAGGGAAAAAATGTGAAAATTTTCAAAAACTAGCTCGAATGAGAAAACTTCCTTTCAAGTATACTTGCTTAAAAAACAAACCAAAAAACCACTAACCAGGTAATTTTGCTTTAGAAGTACTACTCCTCCTTTTGGGAAAAATTATCTGCAGGGTGTTTTTATCAACGGACTTTCTCCTGGAAGGTATTTTCTCACTCCTTCTCTTCAGATTATTAGGCCTTTGAGATTTGCTGCTGTTGGAGGCAGTTGATGACTTTGCTTCCGAAAGGACATTTGAAGAAGACTCTCCTTTCTCTGGTGCTGGGGATTGTTCCTGACAAACGTGAAATGTTCATAAGAAACCTTACCAAGTATGCATCAGCTCTGTCATGATTGCTAAAAACCTATTCAATGAAGAATTCAGCTTTCTAAATCTGGAAGCAGCCAACGTCTAAGCCAGGCTTCCGCTGTACATTAAGCCTAGGATGGAGGTGGGAGTCCAGCCCACTCATTTAGGAAAAGATGAAGAAAAGCAGCCAACAAGTTCTGTGGAGGAATTTCAGGGAGGATGATGGGAAGAACATCCTGGTGAGTAAAGGGCAAGCCAGCTCTGGCCTCATTCGGGTGAAATCCCTCCTGTGGGGTCCAGCCCCCTTCATCTGTATGGAAGCAGGGCTGCTCGTCTCTGTGAGCCACTGTCAACGGGAAGGACACTGCCCATCCCTCACCACTCCTGGAATAAGAAGGAAGTCAAGACTGCACAGGCCTCCTATGAAGATGAGCTCTAGACACAGCAGAGGACACCGTGGCCTTGGGATAGGTCATTAAAAATTCTGAGTAGCTGATGATGTCAGATAGACAGGTTCTGCCAGCCAAGAGTTCTCTTTTTCACCCAGCAGTTAAACACCATAAAAATGGCCTTAAAATTCTAAAGCCGAGAAAAGACAACCATTCCAGTTACGTTTTGTGACAGATCCAAGTTATTTTTTGTTGGTAGGTTTTCTCCTGTCACTGCAGGGTAATCAGGTGACCCCGTAAGAGTGGCTGGCAGGGGACCTAATAAACTTTTTTCACTAAACGGAGAGTGCCGCAGGCTTGCCTGTGGCCGGGCCGTTTCAGAACCTCGCTTCAAAACCTAGTGTCATGGATTGAATTGTGTCCACCAAAAATATCCGTCAACTTGGCTAGGTCATGATTCCCAGTATTGTATGATTGTCTACTATTTTGTAATCTGAGGTGATTTCCCTATGTGTTTAAATCCTATCACTATGATGTAATAAGATGGATTACCAGCAGTTGTATTGATGAAGTCTATAAGATTAGTGTCTTAAGCCAATCTCTTTTGAGGTATAAAAGAGAGAAGCAAGCAGAGAGACGTGGGAACCCCATACAACCAAGAAAGCAGCACCGGGAGCAGACCACATCCTTTGGACCTGAGGTTCCTGCGCAGAGAAGCTCCTAGTCCAGGGGAACATTGACAACAAGAACTGTCCTCCAGAGCTGACAAAGAAAGCCTTCCCCAGGATCTGATGCCCTGAATTTGGACTTGTAGCCTACTAGACTGTGAGAGAATAAATTTCTCTTTGTTAAGCCATCCACTTGTGGTATTTCTGTTATATCAGCACTAGATGACTAAGACATCCAGATTCTAGTTTTTTCCAGCACCCAATTCAATGAGCTTTCATTTGGATTTCTTCTTTTTTTTTTTTTTTTTAATTCTTAATTGTAATTCAACTTGTATCAGGAGGTTGGAAAGACTATATACCAAGCATGTGGCCATTAAATATGAGCAAGAATACTAGATGGTAAACTTACCCTCATGATCTTCTTAAGAACAGTTGGAGCAGGGATCCCAAGAGACTTTCGTTTTCCCGGGGTTTCTCCTCGTTTGAGAGGTGTGTTAGGTGGCAAATTCTCATCAAATAACTCGGGTCTGAGAAGACTACCGAAGGAGACCCTGCGTCTCTTGAATGACATTTCTTCACTCTTATTTTCAGCTTAAGTAACGAATAAAAACATGGAAAGTGCAATGAAAAAACTATCAGTATATGTAATTTGTTTCGAATTACTGTTGAAGACTGGTAGCACAGCATTAATTACATGGTGAATGTAATTAATGTCACTGAAATGCACACTTAAAAATGGTTAAATAGCAAGCTTTTTGTTATACATATTTTACCACGATGTTTTTAAAAAATATATCACAGTGATAATTTTAAATGGATTACCATCAAACTCATAATATTTTGGGTATATTATGTTAAATAAAAAGTTATTAAATTTTTTAGACGGTACACAATACTGGGGAAGCCAGCACAGCTTGTCCTAGGCAAGGTCATGGAAGCTCCATAAACACATCCAAGCTCCCTGAGGGACCAGATTACTGGGCTGAGGGCTGTGGGGACCATGGTCTTGGGGAATATCTAGCCCAAATGGTATAACATAGTTTATAAAGCAAATGTTTTACATTGGTGAGTAGCGTCTGGCATCTTAAAAGCTTGTGAATGGCCATCTAAGATACTCCACTGGTCTCACCCTGTCGGCAGCAAGGGAGAATGAAGAAAACCAAAGACACAAGGGAAAGATTAGTCCAAAGGACTAATGGACCACAACTACCACAGCCTCCACCAGACTGAGGCCAGCACAACTAGATGGAGGCTGGCTACCACCACTGACTGCTCCAACGGGGATCACAATAGAGGGTCCTGGACAGAACTGGAGAAAAATGTAGAACAAAATTCTAACTCACAAAAAAAGACCAGACTTGCCGGCCTGACAGAGACTGGAGAAACCCTGAGAGTATGGCCCCTGGACACCCTTCTAGCTCAGTAATGAAGTCACTCCTGAGGTTCACCCTTCAGCCAAAGATTAGGCCCATAAAACAAGATGAGACTAAATGGGGCACAACTAGCGACAAGGACTAGAAGGCAGGAGGGGACAGGAATGCTGGTAATAGGGAACCCAAGGTCAAGAAGGGAGAGTGTCGACATGTCGTGGGGTTGGTAACCAATGTTACAAAACAATATTTGTGCTAATAGTTCAATGATAAGCTAGTTCTGTAAACCTTCATCTAAAGTACAATTAAAAAAAAAAAAGTGAAATCTTGAGGTGGGGGGAAGTTATTAAATTTTATAAAAATTACTTTTAAAGACTGATCAATTTAAACTATATTGAAACCTAAAATAATAGCACACTTTCATTTGCCTGTAATGTTGATGAAGCTAAAACGGCCACAAGAGTTCACAAGAGATCTGAGGGCAAACTACTAGAAGTTCAAGTCCCAATTTCCCAGTACAACGATATGTGTAGAGGCTGAAAAATCCTATCCAGATAGTTTAATAAACCCATTAGTCCAAAGCTGTTGTTTTCACCTTGGAACGAGGGGTGGTAGACAAGCAAGCCTTAGCAGTGGCCTCAGAGAACTTTTTAAAAAGATATATACTTGAGCCTCATCCCCCACCTGCCTCGACAGGAGAATTCATGATCTGTGGGAAGTCCTCCAGGAGATTCTTTGTGGAGCACTGGTCAGCATGGATCCGTTGTGTAAGTGAAGCTTCCCCTTCGTAGGCTAGGGGACCTGTGACTGGTGTGCACGTGTCTAATCTGATCGAGCCACAGGCTTCCAGGACTCCGGCCCTCTGGCAATCTAGTTCTGAAAACTGGTCAGTGAAAATGCTATGGGTCAAAACTGTTCGATCCACAGCCAATCATGGATGGCACAAGACTAGGCAGCATTTTATTGCATTGTACTTGGGGTCACCATGAGTCAGTGGCCAACTCAACAGCAGCTAACAACAACCTCTCCCTAGATCCTCCCTGCTGTATGTTTCCCTAACCACCTGCACTTCCTCTGTCACAGGGCTTCTCTACTCATCTGTCGGTGTGGATGATGATTACCTACCTTCATGCCCAGTGGAGTGTCTACCACAGCAGATCCCCATTCAGTGAATGAAGTTCCTCTATTAACTCATGTCTAGATATAAGGTAGGTGCAAAGCTCTGGGGAAAATACATTTACATTTCAATTAACTTACTGATATCTGATGTAGAATCATCAAAGCTGCTTGTGTGAGATGAAGTGACTTCAGGATATCCAAGTCTCATCTTAGGTTTCCTGGGAGAAGCGTTCGGAGTTTTTCTTTTGATTTGAGAAAGTACTTGAGCGGGAAATTTCTGTTGTTGTACATCTGTGTCTGTGGACTGAAGTGAAGCATTAGCATTTGTAGGAATCCTCCCTTTCTTTTCAGAGGAGAGCTTTTCTGAGTCAGTAGCATCTTCAGCTTGTCTCACTGATTCCTGTGAATTGGCAAAATAAGAACAGTGATTTAAATGCCTTTGTGAATATGGACAGACATAACTATGAAGATACTCTTTCTGCTGGCAGTCTTCTCTACCAAACTGGTCCTGTGTGACTTTTAGAGACTTTGCTTCAGAAATGAGCCCAAGACCCATAGGTGCCAATGGTCATAATATAAACATTTATTAGCTGACTTTATAAAAGTTCCTAGTAAATGATATAGTAAATAAGCTTGAGGCTTAAAATTATTAAAGTCAAACCTCAGTGGGTTTTTATAACTTCCTTAAACATGTTTCCCAATATATGAAAGTAGAACCACAGCTTAAATTAAACATTACCTACACTCATTTGGTTAACCTGCCAGAGAGACAGTTACTTGTTTATAATCAGTTTTATCAGTAACTGGCTATAGGATGGGCCTTTAGTGAGCTTGGGCTCTGTTTAGCATGAGTGTCCCTGGGAGCTCAGAAGTTAAGGCAAGTGTAAACACAGCATGTCAGCACCCTGCCACCAGGACAGAGGTGTGGGATCCAGTGCCTTTACTTGGCACACCCTGTAAACACTGCCTTCACATTCTCACATAGGGAAACGATGGGTGGGCTGGAGGGAACAATGGAAGAATTACATATAAAAGATACAAAAATCCAGTTTTGTTTCAAGGGAGGAAAACTATATCATCTGAACTTTTAGAGGCAGAAATCCACAAAATATTACTAAAAGAAAGAATTTAACTTCTTTCTTCAAACAATTTCACATTTTTTGGTATCTAACCCAGTGCTTCTCACACTGGATATGTGAGGCACCAGTTTTTTATTTCCTATCTGAAGAGGACCAATGATTTTATAATAAAGTTTATTGCTATAAAATAAAAACTGTTCAAATTACATGCCTATGTTTTTTTATATTATGTTCAACAGCGATGAAATTACTCCATAAAATTGCTATGACATTATCTCAGTCCTCAGTTTTAATACTTATCACACACCAGTAACAAATACTTCATAGACCATTTAGTGGTACTCAGCTAACCCGTGGTTCAGCTGGCTTTTTGATTGATTCCCCTACACCTAATAGCTTAGGATGATGGCCAGTGTCTGAGGAAAAAAAAACCTGCTGCCGTCAAGTCCATGCCAACTCATAGCAGCCCCGTAGGACAGAGTAAAACTGCCCCATGGGGTTTCTAAGGCTGTGATCTGTACAGAAGCAGACGGCCACATCTTTCTCCTGTGGAGCGGAGGGTGGGTTCCAACCGCCTACCTTTCAGTTAGCAGCCGAGTGCTTAATCCCTGTGCCATCAGGGCTCCCACCAGTGTTTAGCATGCCTCAGAAACTAGCTTCCTCCACAGGAGCTGATGAGCTGCAGGCTTAACATTAAGGTTACTCCTCTAGGGAAAAAGTAATACTTAGCATTGCTGGAGACCTTGAAATTGAAGTGCATATTGCTAATTTCAGAATCCCTGGGTGGCGCAGATGGTTAAGTTCTCAGCTACTAACCGAAAGGATAGCAGTTGGGATCTGCCCAGAGGACCTCAGAAGAAAGTCCTTGTGATCTACTTTCAAGAGGTCACAGCCATTGAAAACCCTATGGAGCACGTTCCTCCTCTCCAACACATGGGGTTGCCGTGAGTTGGAATCAGCTCAGTGGCATCTGGTTTATTGCTAATTTCAGGGGTACCTATGATAAGTCTCCTAAGCCCGTGAATTCCAACTTGCTCATATTAGACTAACTTGGGAAACTTCCTAAAAAATAGGAAGAATGGAAAAATCTCAGGACTTCCAAGGATGGGCCCAGCATGGTGTTTTAGTAAACTGCATCGTCTGGAATACCTGATAGGGTCCCCTCACACAACGAAGCACACACCTCACCCCTTAGGTGCTCAGAAGAGGATTATTCAAGACATGTAAAGGTAGATGATCACAAGAACTGGGAGACAGAGGAGCCCCACAATAAAATACAGTGTTTGCACACTCTAGTTCTGTGTTTGGGGTTGTGCCAACCATACATTTGCAAGAAATTGGATCACGAGTTGCTCTAGGAGCCTTTTGGGCCAAAAGTGTCTGCCCGACTCACCGCTGTTATTTTGAATAACGTACAGAAACTGTCGTTTTAGATTATTTCAATATGTCTAAGTTCAATTTGTTTTTAATACCCTAGTTACATTCTCCTATGATAACCAATAAGCCAGGCTCCTTGTCACTGATTTAAAGTAAGAAACCATTATCTGAGGTACGTAGATAGGAGTTTATATCATTGTGCAAAAGAAGCCAAGTCCAAACGTGGATAATATTTTCCATCACCTCTTTGCGTTGTTGTTCTGGACATTCAGTGGAGTTGCTTCCTTCAGGGAAACTTCCAGATTCAAACCTGAGGTGTACAGAATGACAAAGATTCAGATGAAGGATTGGTATGTTGTTGGTAAAGTTTCCACATCTGGTTAATACGCTGGGGCAAGGAACACGCTTCAGAGTTTGTCCCAGGTATTACCTACTGATGGAAATCGGTTTAGAGTTAGGAAGTTTTGACAATAACTTTGATACGTTGCCTCAAGTTACTTTTGGAACACCGTTGTCTGAGGCTGTGGGCCCAGGTAAGTTTCTCCAGATGAATATATGGTCTAGGGAATACAGTTTTGTTTTTTTTTATGAGATAACCTAAATCAGTCTTAGTGGAAGATTTCAACCAACACACCTCTCAGAGTAAATAGTAAGCAAGGGAAACAGTAATATAGAAGGTTTGAATCGAGTGGACCTATAGATAGAACAGTGTATCCAATGACTGTAGAATATACATCCTTTTCAAACACAGAGAACACATCAAAAAATTAACCATGTCTGATCTAAGGCAAGCCTCAACACATTTCAAAAACAGGAAATGAAAAAAATACATAAAAACAAGGGGTGGGGGACAGGGAATGACTCAAATGTCCATCCAGTAGAAAAATAAATTGTATGAAATTGTGTCTATGATTTCAGTGAAATTCTTAGGCAATGATAAGGAACAAATGACAATTATACCCAAAGTCCTGTGACTCTCGTAAGCCTAAGAGTGAATAAAGTCAGGCACTTAATAAAGAGAGACAGAAGCATGGTATTTAGAGACTCATGCTTAGGTATCAGCTGCCAAAAGGCTTTATGACATCACAGCAGTGGCTTACTTGCTGAGGGAAAGCAGCCGTGATTAGAAGACAGCATGGAAGCAGCTTCTGGAAATGCTCTACTGCATGATGGGTGGTGGTCTCCCTGTGTTCAGTTCATGACAAACTGAGCTGCACATTTTGTTTTGTGCCCTTCTCTATGCATGTGTTTTACTTTAAAATAAGCCAAAAAAAAAAAATACCCAAACACGTTGCTGTCAAGTTGATTCCAACTCATAGAGACCCTATAGGACAGAGAGTAGAACTGACACATAGGGTTTCCAAGGAGCACTTGGTGGATCGAACTGCTGACCTTTTGGTTAGCAGCTGAGCTCATAACCACTGCGCCACCAGGGCTCCACTTTAAAATAAAGCAGCTAAAAAACGCTTGCAGTTTCACATATAGGCAGTCTTTGCAATCACGGAACCAGCTTCCTAAGGACCAGGCCACCTTCTTTGGTGTAGTCTCGTGCTCAAATCCTAGAATTTAGATCACACTGAAGATCCACTTCTCAGTTCTTCTAAAGAAATAGCATTGAGAACAACAATATGAAACACTTTGACAGTTACAAACGTTACAGAGAAATCATAGCTGAACGGCGAAACTAGTATGGTTAATCAGAATGTGCTGTTTATTACAACCCCACTAGTTTTTACCTACCTGAAAGATCGATCAATAATGGTTATTATATCTCCATGTTTGAGTTTTACTGGTTCATTAAAAGGGGCTCCATTTAATTGTGTTGGATTGGTGGTACTGAAATTAATCAATAGTGCCTACAAGCAGAAAGGGAGAAGAGGGTAACTAGTAAGTCAGTAAGCAGTGAAATAAAGTTTTTACAAACACTTCACGAACGCACTGACCTCCTGCTGCCGGATGTCGATTTTGCAGTGTTGCTGGGAGACCACAGGAAGCTGGATGCGGATGTCGCATTCGATGCCCCTGAATTATAAGAAGGAAGATTGCGGGGGTTGTTGTACCATTTTTTAACATTACCTCAAATTTTCAAAAAAAACTTTGACTAATATTTTTTTGTTGTTGTAAAATAGAGATCACAACATTTTTCACATGTACAATTCAGTGAGACCAACTACATCATTTATGCTGTGTATCACCAATATGTGCCACCAGACTGTTGACCCCGTATACAGAAATTCAGTGCCACCTAAACAATGACTCCCCCCTTTCCCCCACCCTCTGCCCGTGGTGACCATTAAATTCTGATCTCTATCCAGGCTGGAAATTTTACATCATTCCTTCTCCTCCTTGAACTTGTATTTCCATTCCACTTCCTCCAGTGACTTTTGTCCCAAGGTAACGCACATACTTTTATGCTTAAGAGTCTTTTAATAATCTGCACCCTTCTTACCTACTTACCCCATGTATACATTTGGGGCACAGTGGCTAAGCATTAGGCTGCTAACCAAAAGGCTGGCAGTTTGAATCCACCTGCCGCTCCTTGGAAACCCTATAGGGGTAGATCTACTCTGTCCTGTAGGGTCCCTGTGAGCCAGAATCGACTTGATGGCAACGGGTATCTGCCTATTCTAAGTGTTTCATCTTAGTGAGATTATACAGTTATTTTTGACTAGCATTTTTGATCCCTACACGCAAAAACATAAAGTTATACCACACTGGACAATGTAAATGAACTTCACATTTTGCAATGTTTACAAATATTGTGTAAGCAATCATTTTATATATTTAAAACTTAAAGTACTTTAAAAAAATTATAATAGAAAATACTACAATGCAAAGCTTTTTTTTTTTAAATTAAAACAGTCACACTTATGAGCCATAAATGAAGGACTTTATGTCAGTTTGGAGAATGACTAATTTAATTATTTTTAATACTCTACATAGGTTTTGTTCTGTAAAGCACTGTGTGTTGCAAGGTGTAATCATCCCCACAAATGCTTGTTTTACACTAGAACCTCTCTGTGCCTCAGTTTCTTCACTTACAAAAAGGGATTACACAGCATGAGCCTGGGCATGAGAAAAGATTCAATGAGTTGTACAATGAAAACTGTGAGAGCCGGAACTCGACAGGACTGCCTTGTTTTTCCAGGTCTCACAAGTTCTCCGCCTTTGACAGGGTGCAGTCTTACCACTTTTCTGTTGCTCTCTATTAGTGGAAAATATTTGAGTCTTCCTTCTCTGATAGGTTTCTGTCTTACACGGGTTCCAGATTTCACAGGTTTTCCAGTACACAGAATTATTTGTCTGGCATAGTAAATACTCATTATGTGTAAGCTGTTTATTAAAACTACACTGTACTGGCTGACAGATTCAAAAATCTCCTAACATTAAAAATACTAATCTGCAATCAACAAAAAAGCATTATCTAGATTCTACATGTTGACATATTCGCTTTTTTAACACTTTAAAGAGGTCTTTTGCAGCACATTTGCCCAATGCAATGCACCGTTTGATTTATTGACTGCTGCTTCCATGGGCATTGACTGGATCCAAGTAAAATGAACTCCTTACCAACTGCAATCTTTGACTGTTTATCATGTTCAGCTCTGTCAGGAGGTGGCATATGATCAAGAACCAATGGTACTGAAGGAAGAAGTCCAAGCTGCACTAAAGGCATTGGCAAAAAACAAGGCTCCAGGAATTGACAGAATACCAATTGAGATGTTTCAACAAACGCGTGAAATGCCGGAAGCGCTCACTTGTCTATGTCAAGAGATTTGGAAAACAGCTGCCTGGTCAACCCACTGGAAGAGATTCATTTACATGCCTACTCAACAGGAAGATGATCCAATGGAATACAGAAACTATTGAGTATCATTAATATCACATGCAAGTAAAATGATGCTGAAGATAATTCAAAAACGGTTACAACAGTACATCAACAGCAAACTGCCAGAAATTCAGGCCAGATTCAGAAGAGGACATGGAACCAGGGATAACACTGCTGACATTAGATGGATCCTGGCTGAAAGCAGAGAATACCAGAAAGATGCTTACCTGTGTTTCATTGACTATGCAAAGGCATTCTACTGTGTGGATCATAACAAATTATGGATAATGTCTTAGTCATCTAGTGCTGCTACAACAGAAATACCACAAGTGGATGGTTTTAATGAAGAGAAGTTTATTTCCTCATAGTCAAAGTAGGCTAAAAGTCCAAATTCAGGGCATCAGCTCCAGGGGAAGCCTTTTTCTCTGTCGGCCTTCCTCTCTTCAGTGTTCTCCCAGAGTAGGAGCGTCTCTGCACAGGGACCCTGGTCCAAAGGATGCGCTCTGCTCCTGGCACTGCTTTCTTGATGGTATGAGGTCCCCCTGTCTCATTGCTCACTTCTGTCTTTTATATCTCAAGACATTGCCTCAGGATACAATCCAATCTTGTAGACTGAGTCCTGACTTACTAATACAACTGCCACCCATCCTCCCTCATTGACATCATAGAGGCAGGTTTACAACTTATAGGAAAACCACACAATACCAGGAATCATGGCCCGGCCAAACTGATATACACATTTTTGGGGGGACAGAGTTCAAACCATGACGGATAACATTGCAAGAATGGGAATTCCAGAACATTTAATTGTGCTCATGAGGAACTTCTACAAAGATCAAGAGGCAGTTGTTCAAACAGAACAAGGGGATACTGCATGGTTTAAAGTCAGGAAGGGTGTGCATTAGAGTTGTATCCTTTCATCATATTTATCCAATCTGTATGCTGAGCAGATAATCCAAGAAGCTGGACTGTATGAAGAAGAATGGGGCATCAGGACTGGAGGAGGACTCATTAACAGCCTGCGATATGCAGATGACACAGCCTTGCTTGCTGAAAGTGAAGAGGACTTGAAGCACTTACTGATGAAGATCAAAGACCACCCAGCCTTCAGTATGGATTACACCTCAACATAAAGAAAACAAAATTCCTCACAACTGGACCAAAAAGCAACATCATGATAAAGAGAGAAAATATTGAAGTTGTCAAGGATTTCACTTTACTTTGATCCACAGTCAACACTCATGGAAGCAGCAGTCAAGAAATCAAATGATACATTTCATTGGGCAAATCTGCTGCAGAAGATCTCTTTAAAGTGTTAAAAAGCAAAGATGTCACCTTGAGGACTAAGTTGCACCTGAACCAAGCCATGGTGTTTTCAGTCGCCTCATATGCATGGGAAAGCTGGGCAGTGAATGAGGAAAATCAAAGAATTGATGCTTTTGAAATATGGTGTCGGCGAAGAATATTGACTATCTCATGGACTGCCAGAAGACTGAACAAATCTGTTTTGGAAGAAGTACAACCAGAATGCTCCTTAGAAAGGAGGATGACGAGACTTTGTCTCATGTACTTTGGACATGTTATCAGGAGGGACCAGTCCCTGGAGATGGACATCATGCATAGTAAAGTAAGAGGGCAGTATACAGGATTGTTGTACATAGGGTCACTGTGGGTAGGAACTGACTCAACAGCACCTAATAATAATTGTAAAGTAATTGTAAAATTTGTGTTTGAACTTTTAAAAATACAACTATATAAGCTTTATGTGCCGTAAATAAAAATATTTGGTAATAAACAAGCATGTCAAGTTAACATAGTATGGCGGAAAACCAGAAACCCAACCCTGTTGCTGTCAAGTGGATTCTGACTCATAACAACCCTATAGGACAGGGTAGAACTGCCCCATAGGGTTTCCAAGGAGCGGCTGGTGGATTCAAACTGCTGACCTTTTGGTTAGCAGCTGAATGCTTAACCAGTGGGCTACCAGGGCTCCAGTATGGAGGAAGTACCAAGGATTTCTGAGGAAAAGAACTAATTCTAGAGCCATGTTTCTAGCTTGTTTTGCTACGACTAGTATATTGCCATCTTTCTCAAAGTTTTAAACATCCCCAGGGACATACAGCGCTTACCTTCCAAATAAGCAGGTGTCGCGACACAACGGAAAATGGGTACCGTCGCTCCCGGTCCGTCTTATGACGACCAGACGTCCCAAAGGTCCCATTTGCTAAACTCTATGGATCGCACAATCCTTATAGGTTTGTGGAAGCAAACTTACCAACAACTCTTCTGCCACAACAACACGTTGCTGAATAAAACAAAAAGGGAAGCGATCACTCTCAAAGCAATCGAGCTAGGAAGTTGCTTTATGTGACCAATTAAAGTGGCTTGTACAGTGAGCCCCTTCCGCTGCTCCTTGGTCCGCACCTGCAAGACACCTGCCTGAACTCCAGCCAGCACCCCAGGCGGCACCCCAACAAGCCGGGTCGCCGCAGGCCCCAGGGGCTTGCGGGCACCCCAAAACAGACGCGGCCGGACATTGCCCATAAATCGCGATCCTCCTCCCCCCGAAACCCACCCCCACCCCCAGCCCCTGGCAGTCGCCCAGGACACCTTGGGGCCCAGACAGCGCTCCCTGTACCACCGGGACAGAGCCCGACCGCTCACCCGGGAAGGGTCGCTCATGATCTTATGCAGCTCCGACTGACCATCCGTCCAACCTTCCGTCCACTGTCCACACAGAGGGGTCCGGACGCGACCCCCCGGACTGCAGTTGCCAGCTGAGCCCTGCGCCCGCCGCCCGCGCAAGCCCCAGACGGCGTCAACGCTGACCCCCGATGCCGCCAGCCCTGGCCTCCGACACCGCTGGCCCCCGATGGCGTCAACCCTGGCCACCGACACGCCGGCCCCGGACACGGCCCGCCCACTACGGCGTAGAGCCAGGCCCCTGACACCCCCCGCCCCCGACGCCAAGGGACTTGGCACCCGGCACCGCCGGCCCGGGCCATCGAAGGCCCCGGACACAGCCGGCCCCCGAAGGCGTTAACCCCGGCCACTGACAAGCCAGCCCCGGACACCGCCGGCCCCTTACGGCGTCGAGCCTGGCCCCTAACGCCCCAGCACCCGACACCCCGGCCGCAGAACCCTCAGGCCCCGGCCCCCGCTGGCCTCAGCTGCCGCCGAAAGGGCCCGAGCGCCACAAGCCGTCCCAGCCTACCATGTGTCCCCGCACGGAGCCCTGTGCCACTGCGCGGCCCCGACACTCACGCCTTCCCCGCAGGCCGGCTCCACGCTACCCCCCGCCCAGTTCGGTCCCCGAGAGGCCTGCAGCCGCGGCTTCCGCCCCCAGTTCGGTCCCCGAGAGGCCTGCAGCCGCGGCTTCCGCCCGAGAGCAGAGCCCGCCGCCTCCGGGAGATTCGAATCTAAATTCCGATTCGAATCCTGGCGCTAAGCGCTGTGATTGGGCGGGCCGGCAACCGAAGGGCCAATGGGAGGTGGCGGGGCGGGGTCCGGGGGAGGGACGGGGCCTGGGCGGAGCGGCGGAAAGCCGGAGGTGGGCGGAGGGCAGCCTGGCTGCGCCCCAGGTGCGTCCGGAGGGTGCTCCACGCGGGCCCGCCAGCCCACCGCGTGCTACCGCCGGGGGTGAGGGGGGCGTAACAAGGGGACAGAGTGGCCTCTGCAGATGGGGGCTGGAGGGGACATTCAGCACGCTTCATCAGAAAGGAAAAACATCTTACTCTCTTCATAGAAGAAATCACAAAGAAGGGAAAAAATGCAACACAACCCCACCGCCCAGATAACTTCTCTACCCTTATTTGAAGGACCGAACACGCGGAACACGATACGATGTTACTTACTGCCAGGTTTTTAGAATTGCTTAATGTATACGCCCTTCTCCATTCCCTCCTTCCCAAGGATAGCGAATATTTTTCACTATCTTGTGTATTTTCGCAGGCATACAAGTATTATTCTCTTTTTCAAAAGCACACAAAAAAGATCATAATGTACACATTATTCTATACTTTGTGTTCTCTGCTTAATAAATCCTGAGGGTATTCTCATTTATCAGATAGTTCCAATTTGTTTTTGTTTTTTGCTGATTACAGAGTATTTCCTTGTAGGGAACCATAATTTACTGGTGGCAGAGTGGTTAAGAGTTTGGCTGCTAAACAAAAGGTTGGCGGTTCAAATCTGCCAGCTTTTCCTTGGGACCCTAAGCCGCGTTCTACTCTCTGCTATAGGGTGGCTATGAGTCAGATCCGATGGCAACGGGATTGGTTTTTTTTTTTATTGCTACACATTTAGGTTTACAATTGTATTGCTATTAAAAATAGTTCTGCCGTTAAAAAACATTGTGCATGACCACATGGATGAATCTTAAAATAATTATGCCAAGTGAAAGAAACCAGAATAAAAACAATGCCTACTGAGTGATTCTGTTTATATAAAACTCTGAAACATACAAACTTATCTATAGTGACAGAAAACAGAACAGTGGTGTATTTGGAGGAAATCAAAGGACAGAAGGGTGGGATTATAAAAGGGGACAAGGAAACTTTTGAGGGTGATGAATATGTTCACTATCTTGGTTGTGGAGATTATTTTAGAGATTATGCAACCCGATGAAATTTGACACACTTAAATATGTGCAGTTTGCTGTATGTCAATTATTCCTCTGTAAAGGTGTGTTTTCAAAAATACCCTGTGCATGTATTCCCAGCAATTAATCTATTGGATCAGAGGCTCTGTACATGTAAAATTGTTAATGTGTATTCCCAAATTGCCCACTAAGAGGTAGAGCTAATTTTTTCTTTCACCATTAAGGTGCCAGAGTATTGGTTTCCCACCCACTGACCAGTATATTGACAATTTTTTTTATTATTATTGTTTAATTGATGTCAGTCAGTAGGCAAAGAAGATTCTCTCTTTGGTTCTTCATGTCTTTCATGATGAGTGAGATTGCACATCTTTCTATACGTGTTGTGTCTATTAGTTTCCCATGGCTGTTGTAACAAATGACCACAAACTTGGTGGCTTAAAGCAACACAGATTTATTAGCTTACAGTCCTGGAGGTCAGACGTCTGCAGTGAGTCTCACTGGGCTAAAATCAAGGTGTCAGTAGGGCTGTGTCCCGTGAGGAGGCTCGAGGAGAGAATCCATTTCTTTGCCTTTTCCAGCTTCTGTTCTAGAGACTGCCTTCATTCCTGGGCTCTTAACCCCCTTGCATCTTTAAAGCTGGTAGCAGCAGGGTAAGTCTTTCCCATATCACATCACCTTCTCTTCTCTGCCTCCCTCTTTCACTTGCAAGGACCCTTGTGATTACATTGGGCCCATGGGGATAATCCAGGATGTGGTTGTGAGTCCCCACTTTTGGTGACCCCATGTGTCACAGAGTACAACTGCTCCATCAGGTTTTCTTGGCTGTAATCTTTATAGAAACGGATGGACAGGCCTTTCTTCTGCAGTGCCGCTGGGTGGTTTCGAACTGCCAGCCTTTAGGTTAGCAGTTGAGCAAAGTCCAGGATGATTTCCCCTCAGTGTGGGTTGGTTAGCAACCTTAACTGCCCTTTGCTATGTCACATAACATAACATATTCACAGGTGCCCGAGATTAGAACACAGACATCTTGGGAGAAGGAGCATTATTTTGCCTGTCACAGGATACACTGTATTTCTTTGACTTACACTCAACATTGTCCACTTTTCTGTTGTTATTTTTGTTCATCTGTTTTCTTGTTTGCTTAAGTTTTTCTTAACTTAAGGAAATTAACTATGTACTACAATTTTTCTCCCCACTGTTATTTACTTTTGGCTTAATGGTCCTTTTAAAAAATGCTGTGCTTAAATATTATTATGTCCTGCTTGGAAGAACTTGCTCAGTTTTAGCTAAAATTACAAAAATAAACTCTCCGAGTTACATGGTAAAAGGATACCTCTGGCTTCTGTGTGAAGGCCAGACCACAGAAGGCCAGATCAAATCTTACTGTGGGGCATTGCCCCAGGCACCAAATCAAGGGAGAATTCAACAATTCCCTTACTAGCACCTGAAAGTCCATGCAGGTCCATCTGATTAGAAGGTGTATTTCCAATACATTTCCCACTTTAATGTTTAATAATTATTTTTGAAAAGTTGAAACATTTGTTTTGATCAACTGTGTTTTCGTAAAATATGTGTGTATATAGATGTGTGTGCATATATGTATATGTATATATATATATAGCTCCTACGTACATATATACCCTACTTCTCTGCTTTCTGTATGCATATGTATATGTACATACACAGAGAGAGAAAGAGCAGATAAGTAGGGTGTGGATTATGGAAAGACTCTTAGGCATAAAAGTATGTGAGTTACCTTGGGATAAAAGTTACTGGAGGAAGTGGAATGGAAATACAAGTTCAAGAAGGAGAAGGAATGGTGTAAAATTTCCAACATTTTGTATTTTTTTTTTTAAATAAACGTGATCAGTAGCAAGGCACCATTGTATTTAGGTTCCACCCATACATTTAAGAGTCATGCAACCTCTCCGTTTTATTACGGTTTGCTACCTGCCGTACATTAAAGTCCTTTGCAATCATTTAATCTTACGATGGGAAAATGGACGTCTACTTAAAACTGTGACCCTATAGGACAGAGTAGAACTGCCCCTTATGGTTTCCAAGGAGCGGCGGGTGGATTCGAACTGCCGACCTTTTTGGTTAGCAACCCAACGATTAACCACTGCGCCCTTAGAGCTCCACTTAAAAATGTGTGAGGGGATACACAAAATCTCCTTTGGGGGTACGAAGCCTACGTACCAGCTTAGAGCACTCGCTGGGGTTAGGACAGCTTTATCTGGGGGACCCAGTCCTGTAGGTCTGTAAACTTCCCGCCCCACCCCCGCAGCTTGGGGGAGGGGCTGTCTGCCTGTAACTCCAGGCCCCAGGTCCCAGGGGGGAGGGGAGGCGAAGGACAGGAGAGGGTGATGGCAGGGATGCCGGCCGGCTGCTCCCCGACAGTGCCCCCCCGATGGTCAATCCAGTGGGCTCTTCCCTCCAGGAACCCCCAGGACGGATGCAGCAGGCGTCCCGAGTCCACGGGAGCCCCGGGTCCAGGTCAGCCCACCCCGGAGCCGCTGTGGCAGCTGCAGGCCCAGGGCGGGGCGCCGGTCGGGGAGCCCCAGCCTGTAACCTGGATTTTCCTCCTTCTACTCTCTCTTCCCCTCCTCCTCCAGCCTTGAAGTGGGGTCGGGGTTCTGGAAGAGCGGGTCCCTGGGCGGTGTGTCCCCTGGGCGATGTAGAGGCCCCCTGCCCGACACCCCTCCACCCGGGTCCTTCTGAAATGGGGCGGTGGAGCCAGGGCGGCGGCCGGCCACATGGCGGGAACCGGGACACCTGCCTGTTCAACTGCCAGGATCGCCCCCTCGTCCTCTCCCCAGGCTAAACTCCTTTCCTTTGGCCTCAAGCCGGAGTCACCACGTGTCCGCTTGTCCCTGAAACCTTTCCCCAGCATCCTCAGATGGGGTGACCAGGTGGTCTGCACGGTTGCCCCTCCTTGACTCGGTCCCCAGGGCCCCCTGAGCCCGGCCCTTGTCCAGGCCTGTCTTCCTGGCGGCCCCCATGGGCTCACCTTCCCACAGCACAGGTGGGCGCTCTTGCCCTCTCCACCCCCACCCCCAGTCCTTTTAGCACGTCCCCATTCCTTTTGTCCCAGCTCCGAAGAGGATGTGATACAATCCCTGCCGCCCTCTGGACATCAGCCTGGGACCCTCTGTAGGGCAATCACCAGACCCTGTCCCCCACCCCCACCCCCTTACAGCCTTCACCAAAACCAAACCAAACCCGCTGCCTTCCCCACTGACAGCCACCCTATGGAACAGAGTAGAACTACCTTATAGGGTTTCCGAGGCTGTAATCTTTAGGGAAGCAGACCGCCACATCTTTCCTTCACCCACATCTTCTTCTCCTGGAGCAGCTGGTAGGTTCAAACCGCGGACCTTCGGTTAGCAGCTGGGCTCTTTAACCCCTGCGCCACCAGGGCTCCTCCAACACGCACCCTTTAGTGCCTTCTAATCGCTTGTAGAAAAGACCCAAACTCCTGGCTGCCTGTGAGGCCGGGCTGCCTCCGGGGCTGCTTCATCTCTCAGTCCACTCCTGGCTCCAGCTCTGGGCACCTGCCTCCTCCGGTGCCAGGATCCTTCTAGCCTCAGGCTGTCCGTTCTGCTCTCACCTCCCCAACCCTTCACTGGGGCAAGGAGTGGCCGTGAGCTTTGGGGACTGGACAATCGGGTCCTAGGACAGGAGCCCACAGGTGACCCAGCAGCCTGGAGAGAAGGGAACCAGGGCATTAGCACAACTATCTGAGTTTAGAAAAAGAAATTAGGACCAAACGGGGCGTCGTTCTAACCAAAAATGTCCCTCTGGTACGTTGGAAATCGGTGAGGGGGAAAGGGTAATTTTCCTTGCGACTAACTCCTCTTGTACCTGTTTTAAAAAAATAGTCATTCACGAAGGGCTCCTTGTAAAGGAAGATTGTTCTGTGCTGCGTTAAACGTTAGTAACCAGCAAGGCTTGGACACTGGCTTCCCGGACCCAGGACACCTTCAGACAGTCACATTTCCAGGCATCGTGCATCTTCCTGAGGGGTAGAATCCACATCGAGCAGGACAGGGGCACAGGGCAAGCGAAGATCCAGAGGTCAGTCAGGGAGCGTGTCAGGCCGCTACAGAAAGTACAGGCCATTTTTGAACACTTCTTCACACACAGAATAGGGGTCCCTAGAATTCCAAAGCTAAAAAAAAAAAAAAACCGTCTGGCCTGACTCCCTGTCCTAATAGTACCAGAAAAGCTCTCTCATTTAAGTAACACAGAAAAGAATGCGGGAGACTCTCCTACCTGTTTATCATGTTAAAAAAAGGAGAATAATAAACAGAATAACTTCCTTAGAGAACAAAGCATACCAGAAAGATATGTCTACAAAACCAACGAAAAACTGTATCCTAATAGTTCAAAACAAGCCGTAAGAAATGTAGAAAATAATAAATACTAAGAAAAGATAGTGTCAATCCAGATTAGAAAATTTCAAAAATCAGATGATTGGAGAAAGGAAGATTCACAGAGGGAGTTGATGGAACTCAGCAAAGAATTAGAAATAAAAGAACATAATATTTCAGAAATAATATAATAGAAGGAACACATAAGCAAATAATCATCCTGGATAGTGCCCTAAAAATGGAAAGAAAAAATAAGAACTAAATAGGGAGATTGAAATATTTACAGAGAAAGTGAGAGTACAGAATATTAGCAAAGAATATTCATTGTAAGTAGAATATGAGCCCTCAAAGAAGAAAACAAAAACAATAGACAGCAACAGATACAAAAACTTTAATTCAAGAAAATATTCCTCAAATAAAATAATACTTGAAGCCACAGTTTGTGTTCTTGGGGGGAAAAATTATCTAGAATGGCCAATATAAAGACTTAGTCTTGTAAAATGATTCTACTTTTAAAGTGTGCTTGCATTCAGGCAAAAACATCAAGCTGCTTATAAGGGAAATATTTGAATGGATATCAGACTTTTCGACAACAGCACCATATGCAAGAAGACATTGGAGTCATGTATTTAAGCTTCTTGAAGAAAGAAAACGTGAGCAAGGTTTTCTATATTCAGGCAAATAGACTGTCTTAGGCTGGGTTCTCTAGAGAAGGAAAACCAGTAAAGCGTATAAATATATACAGAGAGAGATTTATATCAAGGAGATGACTCAGACACGGTTGTAGAGACTGGAACGTCCCAAGTCTGTGGGTCAGGCTGGAGGCTTCTCCTGATTCACGTAGCTGCAGGGGCTAGTGAACCCAAGATCAGCAGGTCAGAGAGCAGGGCTGTTGCTCACAGGTTGCGAAGATGGATGAATCCCGAGATCAGCAGGCAAGACTGCAGGTAAGCTACTAGCTCAAATCCCAAGAACCAGAGGTCAGACGAACAGGAGCCAGCTGCAGAATCCAGAGCAAGCAAAAGCCTCTGAGCCTTGCCAGAATGTCCGCTTATATTCTATACAGGCCACACCCCCAAGGAAACCCCCTTTCAACTGATTGGCTACTCACAGCAGATCCCATCATGGGAATGATCACAACATCATACAACTGCCAAACCACTGAGAATCATGGCCCAGCCAAGTTGACACAATCTTAACCATCACATAGACCTTCAAGTGTAAAGGTTGCAGAAAACTTGTTACAAACATAGAAGAACTTGGTGACCATGGTTCCCACAAACCCACTTGAGAAAGGTGCCAGAGAACACACCTCAGACAACCAGAAAGACTGAAGTCCCATGTGATAAGCATGGGTGTTGGGTATTAAATATGGACCAACTCAGACTAAATGATAGCTCTAAGGGAAGCAGTGTATTATGTAGTGGGTAAGGGCTCTAAAACATAGACATAACACAGCTAAGGAGCACTGGGCGCTGAGGAAGATGAAGGGAGTATATGGAGAACAAAACCAGCGCCCTGACCACCTTGTCAGAATTAACTGGGAGTGAAAGGTCATTACTTCAAACTAAATGTTGTGCCAGCGGGAGAGGAGGGAGTGGATGTTTTTAGCTTATTTTCACTATTGCTCTTGTTAAGGAACCAAAGCCCCCCCGCAAAATGGGACTAAGACTGAAGATCAAAGACGAATTGATGCCTTTGAATTACGGTGTTAGAGAAAAATATTGACTATACCATGGACTGCCAGAAGAACAAATTTGTCTTGGAAGAAGTATAGCCAGAATCCTTAGAAGCGAGGATGGCAAGACTTATCATGTAGTTTGGACATGTTATCAGGAGGGACCAGTCCCTGGAGAAGGACATCGTGCTTGGTAAAGTAGACGGTCAGTGAAAAAGAGGAAGACCTTCAACAAGATGGACTGACACAGTGGCTGCAACAATGAGCTCAAGCATAATAACAATTGTGAGGATGGAGCAGGACCAGGCAGTGTTTTGTTCTGTTGTAGACAGGGGTTGCCATGAGTCGGAACCCTCTCGATGGCACCTAACAACAAAGTCTTATATAAAGGAAGTAGCATAAGTGTAACCATTAGACCATAAATACAAACACTCTTAAATACCAAAATATACAGAAAAAGAGACATGGAGCATGGACAACATAGGGAAAGACTACACATCTGTATATCTAAAACAATACGACAGAGCTATGCCGAGCATATCAGTCAAGTGAGTACATTGTGGTGGCCTTAATTAAACTAAGACAGAAAAGTTAGTATTTGTATATACTGCTGTGGAATGACTGCCTCCAAATATTAACAAGTGAAAAAAAGTAAGGTTAAAAAAAAAAGTATGGTATGCTACATTTATCTAAGAAAGGAACTTACAAATATACATGCATGTTTGCTTTTATGAAAAAGAAACAGTGCAAAGGTAAACCATATAATGTAAAAATGGAGGGGAGCGGGATGGGATAGATCTCTCTGAGTCTACCTTCTTTGGAACCACGTAAATATTTACATAAATATAAAATCAGTTAAAGGAAAAAAGGAAAAATAAAGTAATCCTAAAAGTCGAAATGAAAATGAAAGCAACTGTGCATCCAGTCAGCGGCAGAATCACTTGAGGCCATTTTGGAGACAATAATTTAATGTATGTTCCTAGACCGACATCCCCTAGGGGTAAAATGAACTGAAAACGATACTAAACTGTTCTCAATAATTGTATTGGTGGTGATATTGATGTCATTACTCGCAGCCTGTATAATCTAGTAGGATAAAGCAAATAATTATGTGACATCACTATGAACCAAGCTTTTCAGCATAAGGAAAAAAAAAAGATAAATATCAAATCAAAAAGTTAAGTGTTCTCTGGCCACCTTGAAACAGCTGGAGGAACCCACCACCCAAAATTTAGTTTGGGTGTCGACACACACACACACACACACACACACACACACACACACACACACACACACAC
>NW_004443967.1:17577293-17596534 GCF_000243295.1 Trichechus manatus latirostris
ACACACACACACACACACACACACACACACACACACACACACACACACACACACACACTACGAGAGGGTAGGACCAGGTCTCTGGGGGGAACAGGACAAGGTCCCTGGGTGGCGCGAACGGTTTGTGCTTGTCTGCTAACCTAAAGGTAAGCGGTTTGAACCCACCCGGTGGAAGAAAGGCCTGGCTGTTTCTGCAAAGATCACAGCCAAGAAAACCCTATGGAGCAGTTCTACTCTGTCACACGAGGTCACCATGAGTCGGAGTCAACTCAAGGGCAACAGGCTTGGTTTTGGTTTCGTCGGGAGCAGGGCAGGCGGCTCAAGCAGGAAACGGCTTGGGGGAGCTAGGAAAGGAGACGGGCCCGTTTTTTTTTTTTTTGCAATTAGGGGGCGGGGCCTGGGTGAGGACTCCCTTGCAGGCGGGAACTGGCCTGATTTGAATCTCCCACGCGCCATAAAGCGGGGAGCCCCGGGCTAGCCCAGATGAGGGGCAGAGGGGAAGAGGGAGGGGCGGGGCTTGAAAGCTGTCAGCAAACATCCAAAAACCTAGTGAGATTCCTTAAAATTCACCCCGGGTAGTTTGACTGATGACCTGCACGCGCCCGGTTTTACTGAATTGTCTGTGAAGTGTACGATGACTCCGTTGGCGGCTCACTCGGTTGACCCCAAGGGGGCTCTCCAGTCAGCCAACGGTCCTGGGGGAGGGGTGGCTTCCTCCCTGGCGTCGGGCTGAGGACGAGGACGGTGCACCAAGCTTTCTTACCCGCTTGCCCAGGTGTGGGACAGGGAAGAAAGACGCCGGCGGCAGTTAACACTTTGAGATCTTGCTCTTATTAATGTGAATTGCCACCATTTGCAACACAAATCCTGCTTTCCAGTTTCTCTCAAGAGATCAAAAGGCCATGCCACGTAGATGGCACCCCGCTTCCATAATCCGCTGGAGCCCGTGATTGGGGCGCCTGCAGTGGCGTCCCCAGGGCTCGCCCGCGCCGCGTCGCCCCCGCAGCGTCCCCTCCGCCTGCTCCGCTCGTCGGTCCGCAGAGCTGGGGACAGGCGGGTCCGAGCCAAGCGGTCACCGGAGCGCAAAGCTGGAGATGGGGTCGGTCGGAGCCAGGCGGTCCCAGGACGCAGAGAGGCGACAGGTGGGTCCGAGCCACGCGGTCCCGGGGCGCGCGGCCACCTCGCGGAAGAAAGATGTCTGGGGCTGCAACGCCCTCTGGCGACCAAACAGGGTCACCGCGCCCTGCGGTAGCAACGGGGGTTCGTTGGGTGGAGGTGGGCGCGAGGTGGGCGAGAGGTGGGCGCCGGTGCCGAGCGCTCGAGTTGCGCCCTTCCAACGTTGGGCCTGGCGTTAACGGTCTGTGTCGTATCAGACAGCGAACGGAAGACCATTTAACGCTTCTCTATCGTGTGTGCTGGAAGTCACTGCACTTTTCGGGGATGGGCTGATCAGGAGGATGGAGCCAGCCCTGGGATCCCGGAATCACTAATCCCCCTCCAACTAACCCCCGCCCAAGTGCTGGAGAAGGATTGAGGGGCATCTACACTATTATCAGCTGAGAGACCCTGAGTGAAGTCAAGTGCAAATGTTACAAAAGGTCATGGGTACAAAAATGCCTCTAATTGTCTCTTGAAGCCTTTGGGTCAGTATTACAATGTTGAGCTATTTATGTGGATGAATTGACTACTGTTGGTATTATTATTGTTTAGAACCTTTCTCTCATGATTAGGAATTTCCTGATCAGCCTGGTGACGAGCCCTTCTGTGTTTTAGGCATTTATGAGCATCTGGGATGTGCCAGCACTTGGCCTGCCTCCTGTCTGCGTCGTCCAGAGGTGCCACCCTGCCAGGGACGAAGGCCCAGCTGACTCGCTGGTCAGTGTGATGAGTACTATACTAGATAGAGTTTTATTTAGAGCAATAGAATAAAATACTGTCTGAAGTAAGGTGTCCTTGGCAATCTGAGTTCACAAAATGAGCCTCTGGGAAGATGAAATGTTGGGATTTTGAAAGGAATGAACCTCATTTTGGTTTAGCGCTACTTCTGTGCTGCAGGAAATGTTTTTCGGGCAAACAGTGGAGAGAGATTGAACTGGGGGTGGCATGTGGGGTGTTAGTGTGTCCTCATGACCTTAGGGTGCGGCAAGTTAGCAGGCATGATATTACGTTTACTGAGGGCCGGCCCTGTGCATCTTGCAGCTTTCTCCCGGTCAGGAGAACAGCCTGCACGTGAGCAAGGCCCTCAGTACTCTCCAGGCAGGACCAGGGAGGAGCAGGAGGCCCTGAGCTTAAGGAAGCCCTGGCCCTCAGGGGCCGACCCTGCACTTGCACAACCCTGACAATGAGGGCCTCCCTAAATGGTGCTCCTCGGAGCCCTTACTCACCTCTCTGTGGTCCTGAACCCCAATTCCCAACTTACAAATAAGGAAACTGAAGGGGTTGAGAATGCTTCTGTGATCATGTGGCTTGGCTGTTTCCAGGCTGGGACAAATAGGGTTGTGGGACGCTGGGGCCCTCACGCTTAACACTTAAGGTGTGTGGTCTCTTCCATGGCTCTGGGGGTCCCTTTTCCCCAATATGTTTGTTGTTTTTATTTTAAGGCCAAGTTGCCCTTTTTTTCCCGCAGACGCTGGGCGTCAGGCAGATGATGTCATTACGAAGTTGCAGTGACAGGAGCCCTGAGCTGGCCTGCGTGGGGTCCTCCATTGCCTGGCTGTGAGTCCTGCTTAGACTCGGAATGGTGGGGCAGGCCCAGATGCCATGGCCTGAGGCCACCTTAGGGCCAGCTCCGCCTGCTGACGAGGCCAAGGCCTCTCTTAGGCCCCACTCACCAGGCCTCGAAGGCCTGCCCATGGGAAATGCCGCACTCTTCATTCCCACCCCACGGGGCCACACTGGCCTCGTGCTGCTTACAGAAGATGCAAGCTTTCGCCACCATTGTCATTTCATGGTCTCAATGGTGCTGATGATGCTGGTAATGTGGTTTATTCATTCATATTGTCGTTGCTCGAACCTGTCCTGAGGGCATGGCCTGGGACAACACTGGGGGTTTGGTGGGGAATGAGGCCTGGCCTGTGGCCTCCAGGAGCTCACATGGAGGAGAGCGCCAGGCAGTCATTAAGCAGCTCGTGAAGTCTCAAGACAAAGCGTGAGCCTGTGGTAATGGCTAAAAGCCTACTTGGCAATCCCAGAGGCTACTGACAAACAGGGGCTTTGTCTTTGTTAATACAATGATTACGACAATCAAAGGAATCCTAAAAATTGACTTCAATTGATGAAACTTGAACCGAGACTACATTTGTTTGTAGCTTCCCTCCCGTCCCCTCCCCACACACTTTGCCGGCATTTTCTTGACACTCACTCATCAACTTATGACTTGGGCGGTGCGTGTTTTTATTTCCCACCCAAATTCCTTATCGTTGCAAGATTATAACTTAGGTCCAAGACTGCATTGCACATGTTTATTTCAAAACATATCACAAAACTCACAGGCCAGGGTGATTCACTTTATTTTGAAATCACGGCCCACTGCTTGGTTGAGAGTGTCTTATTTCCTAATGGAGTTTAGCATCACCGTGACCCAGTGGTGTTTGCTGAAGAATCTTCTTTATCAGGATGAGTTTTCCACAGTCAGCCTCAGAGCCTCCTGCCGAGGCCAGGCCCGGCTGCCTTCTGCACTGAAATCTCATGACTGCTCAGTGATGCCATTGATAAGTGGAGCTGCTGTTTCATCTCAGGGTTAGAGCAAGTGTAGGATTTGTCGGAGGTTGACGGAAACCTCTGGAAGGTCCAAGCAGTCACTATTTGCAGTCGCTGTGAAACCAGGCAAGCAGATGAGCATCCAGAGGGCTTGGGGAGAGGCTCTGGGCACCCTTCTGGGAGGTGGAGGGGCAGGGGACAGTGGGTCAGTGTGGCTGTGGGTGGGGCGTGGGGCTGGGGACAGCTGGCGATGGAGCGGGACAAGGAGACTGGCCCGGATGCATGGGGCCTTGGGAGCTGGGTCAGTCTCTGAATGTGGGACAAGGCATGGTCTGCACCTGGTCAGGAATGTGAGGCCCCTAGATGTTCCCAGGACAGCACCTCCTTGTCACTCAGGTCTCAGCTCTGTCACCTCGTCCATGCACCTTAGTTTGTTTTCTTCCTGGCCCGCAGCACTACCTGAAGCTATCTTGTCGGTTCGACTCCTTGTTGACTGTCCGTCTCCCCCATCCCACCCCCAGCCTGAGACTCTGAGCTCTGGGAGGGCATGACCTGGTCCGTCTGCATATCACTGCACCCCGGCCTGGACCACTGGCTGTCCCAAGGACGTGCCTAGTAAGGAGCGAGTGCACGCGTGCATTAGGACAGTCACCCAGGAAGGGGACCCGGAGTCTGGAGAGGCTCCGACTTGTTTCTGGGAGCTGTCTGGTGTTCTGGTCGCACAACTGGTTCTAAAGTTTTCAAAATGTCCTTGATTCTTGTCAGGGCTTCCAGGGGCTCCGGTTGTGTTTTCGATGATGATCTCACAGTTACTGGCCTATTGGGCTTACTAGAGATTCTGGTTTCTGCTTCCATGGTTCATCGGTTCCTCTGTTGGGTGCTTGTGGCAGTCTGCCTGAATGGAGATTTACAGCCTTGCAAATCCCATAAGGCCATTCTGCTCTGTCCAATAGGGTCAGAGTGAGTCGGAATTTGACTCGATGGCAATGGGTTTGCGGTTTGGTTTTTTATTTTCTTCTTCCAATCTTCCATGTCGGACAGGTCTTCCACATGCTCTGGTGTTACTTTAGGGTTCCTTCAGAGTCTGTGGAGCATTCTTAGGGTTCCTGCCAAATGTGATGTGCGTTTTGGAGTTTTCCGAATCTTTCTATGGACTTCATCACCTGCTGTTGGCGTACGAGCTTTCATGCCTGCAGGATCTTTCTTGAGCTCTGCTATTATTTAGGCTTTCTCAGTAGTCTTTAGAACATTCTTAGATTTTCTTCTGTCTCTGGTGTGTGTTCTGGTGTTTTCTGAATCTTTCTGTGGTCATTACTACTTAATTGGTTCCCCTAGTAATTCTGGTGTTTGGATCCAATCTTCCACGAACTGCATTCTTATCGTGGCCACTGGAGTGGTACTAGCAGGTATATGCTCAAAAGTGTTTATTGGCGGGACATGCTATCAAAAATTCTGGCGCTAGATTTTTGGGTTTCTTTACAGATATATTTATTAATCCAAATATGATTCTAATTGGAGGTCACCTTACATGGGTGATACCGAAGAGTACAAGAACTCTTCAGCTTAAAATCTGCCAGGAACTCAAAACCACGGTGCCACCTAACTGCTTCAAAGTTTTCACAGCGGAAACCACTGGTAAATCTATGAAATGTGAAATGGCAAACCTGTGGTGTCGCCACGTTTCCGATATGGTGCACCCACCACAGGCAAGTCAGGTCGCCCTTTCACTGAGAACAGAATACAAGTGGCAAGGATGGCTCAACCACTAGTGGTTTAATGGTGCTCAAAAAACGCCGCTCCAACTCTAGGACAATATCTTAGTATAAACCCAGGGAGTGGGGCAATTAGAATAGCTACGCTATGAAAAGTCTGCTTTTTTCACCATGGAGCAACTTCGGGTTTCTAGACATATGCTGCTCACCGAGGCATAGACTTGCACGGGACCTTTGCATCCCTGCTTCATGTGGGACACGTGACTCCAAGAATGTGTTGGTTTGGAGGAAACCAACTTTCTCTTCCTTGAAGTTGTGACCCCAAGAAGTGGACAAAATGATTGCACTGTCCCACTCACAGCAGATAATCCAGTTTAGCCCCCATCCACCTGGTCACAAATAGTAGGAACACAGGGCTTGTATGATTCCTAAGAGATTTGTAAGATTTATAAGACTATGGTTTTACCTGACAAATCTTCAGTGTAGGTCATTTTCTGGTTTACAATAAAGTAGTTTAGCATTCTGTAGGTGCAAAGCAGAGACTTTTTCTTTCTCCACATGAGCTCTCCCTGTTATTGCTGGGAAAAGAGAGTTTGTACAGCCTGTGCTAAAGGGGTTTTGAACATGGTCCACGGGGGTCTTATACAAAAAATAACAAAATTAACAACCTCAAAGCATAAATCTGCTGTCAGCATAATGTTAAATAATAATTATTATTAACATGTAAGAGCAATTCATACCGGAACCTCATACCTGTGGAGTATGATTTCTTCTTAGATGTTTGCTTAGATGTCTTTGAACATCCTGCTTTACAACTTTCAATTTGTGGTTCTTTAGTGCCCAATTTTAAGGCACCAGCCCACAATTTTGCAACCGTTAAGAGAAACTTCTTAAAAAACTAGCGTGAATGAGAAAATTCTCTTAAAAATATATTTGCTAACACGAAGCAATTAAGTTGGCTTCAGAAGCGCCACTCTTCCTTTTGGGATAAATTACTAAGGGGTGCCATTTTTGTTTTTATCAAGGGATGTTTGCTTGGAAGGTATTTTTTCACTCTTTCTCTCCTCTCTTGAGAGTATTAGGCTGATGAGAAGATTTGCTGTCAATAACAAGTGGATGGTGTAATCCTCTGATTACTTGCAGTTGGAGAGCCCAAGAACATGTTTTTTCCAGAAATTGTTTCTGAAGGGATTTTTGGAGAAGACTCTTCTTGTTGAGGTTGCTCCTGACAAACGTGAAATGCTCATGAGAAACCTTACCAAGTACGCATCAGCTCTGTCACGATTGCTAAAAACCTGTTCGATGAATTCAGCTTTCTAAATCTGGAAGCAGCCAACGTCTAAGCCAGGCTTCCGCTGAATATTAAGCCTAAGATGGAGGTGGGAGTCCAGCCCACTCATTTAGGAAAAGATGAAGAAAAGCAGCCAACAAGTTCCGTGGAGGAATTTCAGGGAGGATGATGGGAGGAATTTTCTGGTGAGCTCTGGCCTCATTCGGGTGAAATCCCGCCTGTGGGGTCCAGCCCCCGTCATCTGTATGGAAGTAGGGCTGCTGGTCTCTGTGAGCCACTATCAACGGGAAGGACACTGCCCATCGCTCACCACTCCCTCTGGAGCAAGAAGGAAGTCAAGACTGCACAGGCCTCCTATGAAGGTGAGCTCTGGACACAGGAGAGGACACCACCACGTAGGGATAAGTGATTAAAAATTCTGAGTAGCTGATGATGTCAAATAGACACATTCTGCCAGCCAAGAGTTCTCTTTTTCACCCAGCAGTTAAACACCATAAAAACAGCCTTAAAATTCTAAAGCCGAGAAAAGACAACCATTCCAGTTATGTTTTGTGACAAATCCAAGTTATTTTCTGTCGGTAGGTTTTCTCCTGTCACTGCAGGGTAATCAGGTGACCCCATAAGGGTGGCTGGCAGGGGACCTAATAAACTTTTTTCACTAAATGCAGAGTGCTGCAGGCTTGCCCGTGGCCGGGCCGTCTCAAACCTTGCTTCAAAAGCCAGGTTCTAGTTTTTTTCCAGCACCCAATTCAATGGGCTTTCATTTAGACTTTTTTTTTTTTTTTTAATTCCTTAATTATAATTATACTTGGGTCAGGAGTTTGGAAAGACTATGTACCAAGCATGTAAGCATTAAATATGAGCAGGAATACTGGGTGTTAAATTTACCCTCATGATCTTCTCAAGAACAGCTGGAGCAGCGAGCCCAAGAGACTTTCGTTTTCCCGGGGTTTCTCCTCGTTTGAGAGGTGTGTTAGGTGGCAAATTCTCATCAAATAACTCGGGTCTGAGACGACGACCGAAGGAGACCCTGTGTCTCTTGAATGACATTTCTTCACTCTTATTTTCAACTTAAGTAACGAATAAAAACATAGAAAATGCAATGAAAAAAACGATACCAACACTTAACAATTTGTTTCAAATTACTGTTGAAGATGGTAGCACAGCATGGTGACTGTAATTAATGTCACTGAGTTGTACACTTAAAAATGGTCAAATAGCAAGCTTTTTGTTATGTATGTTTTACCACAATGTAGTGTTTTTTTTTTTTTAAAAAAAAAATCACATTAATAATCTTTATATGGATTACCAGTCAAAATCATAACATTTTTGGATATATTAGGTTAAATAAAAAGTTATTAAAATTAAAAAAACATTACTCTTAAAGATTAACCCATTTAAGCTGTATTGAAACCCAAAATCAATAGCACACCTTCATTCTCCTGTAACGTTGATGAAGCTAAAACAGCCACAAGAGTTCACAAGAGATCTGAGGGCAAACTACTAGAAGTTCAAGTCCCAATTTCCCAGAACAATGATTGTGTAGAGGCTGAAAAATCCTATCCAGGCATAGTTTAATAAACCCATTAGTCCAAAGCCGTCATTTTCACCTTGGAACGAGGAGTGTTAGACAAGCAAGCCTCAACAGTGGCCTCAGAGAACTTTTAAAAAAGATATATACTTGAGCCTCATCCCCCATGCCTCGTCAAGAGAATTCATGATCTGTGGGAAGTCCTCCAGGAGATTCTGGAGGCAACCCCATCCCTATCCCCTTATCTTTGTGGAGCACTGGTCAGCATGGATCCCTCATGTAAGTGATGCTTCCCCTTCGTAGCCTAGGGGCCTGTGACTGGTGTGCACGCTCTCTGATCTGATGGAGCCACACACTTCCAGGACTTCTGCTCTCTGGGAGCCAGAGCACTGACATTAGGATGATTGCATCAGGATGGCTGAAGAGCTTTCCTTTCTAAAAGTCAGCCCTGAAAACTGTAGCAGGATGTCAAGGAGCTACCATGCCCACTTTAAAGATCATATCTCTGCCACTAACTGTGTGACCTTGGGGTGTCAATTTCCCCACTTGTAACATGAAGATATTAACCATACCTCCACCTCATGGGAGCTTTTACTGTCCTGAGGACCAAAAATGTTCAAGTCTGTAAAGCAAATAGAAGAGTGCCTGCCACATAGTACTCAACTGTGTGAGTCTTAGCTGTTAATTTCAATTGAAGGTCCCCTTGAACTCAGTGCAGTGTTTTATAAGAAGCTGCTTGTAGGAGAGCCTGAGAACTGATTATAAACACTGAGACCCAGCCCTGTATTCAGAGATTCCCAAGGGATTTCATTTGACATAATCCATAGGATCGAACTCCTATGGATTTGTAGTTCAGAATGAAATCCCCTTTGAAAAGCACTTCTGCTTATTCTCCTTTCCATTTTGTTGTAGATGGATTAATAGAATCAACTATGTTTTTGGATCCTGCTCGCTGTCTCCCTAGATCCTCTGCTGTATGCTTCCCTAACAACCTGCATTCTTTCTATCACACCTTGTTATAATCATCCAGGTCTTCACTACTAATCTGTCTGTGTAGACAGTCACCATGTGCTCTCAGTGCCTAGTAGAGTGTCTACCAGAGAGCAAATCATTATTGGATGAATGAAGGTCTTCTATTAAGGCATGTGTAGATAGAAGGCAGGTATATAAAGATTTTGGAAAAAATAAATTTATGGTTAAATAAACTTACTAATTTCTGACATGTGAATCAAAGCTTCTGGTGTCAGAGGAACTGATACTAGGAGACCCAAAGCACATCTCAGGCATGTTCAGAGGAACGTTTTTAATTTTCCTTTCAACTGGAGCCAGTAATCGAGTGAGAAATTTATGTTGGCGTAAATTTCTTTCTGTGACTGAGGTGCAACTTCCATGTTTGTAAGGATGTTCTCCCCAGAGAGTTTATCTGGTGAATTTTCTGGAACTGCAGTATCTTCAACTTGACTCAGTGATTGCTATGAATTGGCAAAATAAGAACACTGATTTTTTAAATGCCTTCCAAATATGCAAAGCTATAATTATGAAGATATTCCTCCTGTTGATTACTTTCTTTTCCAAACTGTTCCTATATGACTTCTATTTTTTAATTAAAAGAGATTTTTTTATTAAGCTAAGACAAAAAAAAAAAAAAAAGACGTTGCAATGAGGGTTCTGCCAGTGTGCACTGGGCATAAGAGACTAGCAGAATCCACTGAATCAGTCAGGGAGTCTCTAATATACTGTTGCAGAAGGAAATAAAGATACATCGTTGTCAAAGGTGGGATAACAAAGTAGGACCTTAATAATGATTGGTTTACAGAACTTTAGTTGAGTATTTACTTACTTAGTGACATTACATTGATTGGTGGCTTACAGTTCTGTTTTAAGGCTCCTTGGGAACAAACCGTAGAAGTGAGCTGTTTGTGTTTGTGTTAAGGCTCTTTTGGAAACAAGCTAACAACATTCTGATTGGTGCTTGGTGACATAAGATAGCTATTACTTGGTGATATGGGTGCTTTGTTGGTTAGTTGCCAGAGTGGTAGTTACAACACTGTGACAGAGTAGTCACAGGACATTCTTCTCTGGAAAGGTAGAAGTTGCATAAAAGCTCCTTGGCTTTGTTACAAGGAAAAACCACATTCTCTTAGATACCAGATAACAGACAGAACTAACCTAACCAGTTTAGTTTTCTGTTTCTATGGTTTTTCCATCTGGAGTGAATTCCAAGCCTGGACCCCACTTCAGCTTCTCTTACTCAGATCAGATACCTCATAATAATTTTTAGGGTCTCTATATTATTCCCTCCTTTTGATCAAGGATTTAAGTCAACCATCCTTTGATCACACTTATGGGCATGCTTTCTTCTGCATGTGTTGTTGATATGTTGCTCCCAGGTGGTGACTCCATGTTTATGGTTTATGCTGGTTTTATTCCTGATGTTGAGCTTCCTTCTCCATAGTCAGGGAGCACTGCTTCCTTGCTTGCAAGGTAGCTCTGGGAAATTCACCATACTATGTCCAATCAGCTCTCTTCATTGATCTTATTATGAGATGTCCTTAGCATGGTCCTTACATCCTAGATGGCAACCTGTCTTGCTTCAGGCCTTTAAACTCATGACTTAGCTACTTAGTCGCATACCATCTGGTTTTTCACCATGTGTCTTGTCCAGATGTTGTTATTTGGGAGGGTAACAACTCGGAGACTTAGGACAAATTGGAGGAATACCTGGCCTTTTCACTGAAGTTAATATAGGGTGCAGGATCCATCCACCATGTTACAAAAGTGAACTGAATCAATGTACATAAGTTGTTTCAGTTGTGTTGAACTTCTTAGTTTGGACGTGCAATTTAAAATGCATTTAAGAATTCCAGTAACAATCACAGTCAATATTAGGATAATCAATTCAGTCTGCAGTAACATTCTCAGCCATGACTCTATTCCTTGTGGTAACTAACTGAATAAATCAGAAAAAGAAGGCACAGCCATAGAAGGAATAGAGTGAAGCCAAACCGCTTGTTGATGTATTTTAGGAATGTCTTCCATTTCTCCAGTGGTGTTACTCCAAGAGCAAGAGGAGGTATTTGCTACTGATTGAACCAATCTGACAAAAGCATTATCTTTTCAGGCCTCAATGGTTATTATGAGGCATAGTAAAAAAGAACTTAAGAAAGTCTTCATAATGGAGGAAAATTGCCTAGAAGAAATAAACAAGAGAAATTAGCACACAAATGACTGAGAAACTAAAGTAGGGTCCCTAAAACAAGGGCATATATGAGTTAAAATACTAATAAAAAATATATAAAGGAAAGTTTTTAGGTTAAAACATATGGAAAGGTTTACCTATACAAACCTGTCTTATCAATAAAGTCTGACTGATAGAACAAAACTATTCCAAAAATAATGAAGGTTAGGCACAAAGTAATAATTTCAAGAACATTCATTCACCAAGGGAAATTTACTACTCCATAGACCTTAAAGGCATGTAAGACAAAAAGATAACAAATACTAGAAAAAAAAATTTGCAAACTCGGAGGATTGCACCTCTATTTATGTGGTCTAGTGTTTGGGTATAAAGGGCTTACAGGCCTGGTCTTGGTTCTTGGGGTGAGTTGTTCATACCAGATTTCGTCTGTTTCTCATCTTGCCGATTTTTGAATTTTAGTTTGAGTTTTTTAGTTGGTTGAATTGTCCAAGTAGGAGTAGTAGTTTTCTTCCATTGGGAGCCATTTATCCAGGTCTTAACTACGTGTAATTTAGGGGCACAAGGATTAGCAAAGAAAACTACATACTGGTCCTTTTCATATGTAACTTTTAGAGACTTCACTTGAGACATAGTCCCAAGACATTTAGGTGATAGTGATCATAAATACAAGGATTACTAGCTGACTTAAAAAAAAAAAGTAAATGAAGTAACAAAAAACAAACTCGAGGCTTACGATTATTTAAATCAAACCTCAGTGAGTTTTGATAACTTCCTCAAACATGTTTCCCAATATATGAAAGAAGAACCAAAACTAAAAGTAAACATCACCTACATTGGTTGTCTATAAACCCACCATAGGCACAGAATTCTTACTTTATAATCAGTTTTATCAGTAATAAGCTGTAGGACCTGTCACTAAATTTAGGCTCTATTTAGCATGTGTTTTTCTGAGAACCCATAAGTTAAGGCAAGAGCAAAAAGAGTGTGTTCATAGGTACTGCAATCTCAGAACATATGAATCAGGTTTGGTACCACTACTTGGCACACTCCATAAATAGTACCTTCATATTCTTGTCTATGGAAATTTTAGGGGGAGGATTGAGGGGAATAACTAAAGAATAACCTATAAGATATATAAAAGTCCAATATTGTTTCGAAAGAGGAAAACTATATCAACTGAGTTATCAGTGGGAGGGGATATCTACAAAATATTACCAAAGACCAAGCATTTGGCTTCTTTAAACAATTTCACATTTTTTGGTATATAGCTAACTCTGTATTTCTCAAAGCATGTGAGTGTGGGATAAAGAATTTAACTTTTCCCAAAGTAATTTGGTCTTTGCCCTTATTTCCTGAAAGATAAACCTTTCAAGAACCTTGTAATTTCTTGAGTTATTGAAGTGGTTTGTTGGTTTCCAGACCATGCCTGAGGGTTGATGCTAATGAGTGGGGGCCGGTCAGGCCACAAAGGCCACCACATGGCCTGATATCAGCGGACCTTGGGGAGAGGTGTGATTCAATCAACCATGCCTAAGCAATGAGGCCTCAGTCTTGACTGTGTAATGAAGCCAATATAGGCTCTGGACATGGAAGCACCATGGGATTCCTGGTTGGTGAAAGACATCAGTGCACGTCGGAGGGTAGCAAGCCCATACTTCACCCTATGCATCTCTTTCTTTGTATCCTGTTTTGGCTCTAAGAAAGCTGTAATCCTAAGTGTAGTGCTTTCTGTGAGTTCTGTGAGTTTTTCCAGCGAATTATCAAACCCGAGAGAGTGGTGGGAGCCCCGAGCTTGTGGCTGGCATTCTGAAGGGGGGTAGTGGAAAAACCCCAAATTTGTAGCCAACAGATCAGAAGTGATGGTGTTGGGTGGACTCCCAGACTTGGCAGTCTGGGGGACGATGCCCTTTTAACTTGTGAGATCTGACCTAGATCCTGGTGGCTAGGGTCAGAGAAAGACTTGTGGCATGGGAAGCTGGTGTCAGAACTGAATGGAAGTGAAAAGTGGGTATTTGATTGACTCTCACATTTGTTGTCAGAAGTTAGATTCACTAGAAGGACTCTGACTCACAGAGAAATGTGATATTAGAAGAGAAAGGATCAAAGGGTGGGGAATGAGAAACCTTTGATTCCTGGATGGCTACCTAGTCACCCATGGCAGGTAACTGCAGCTACGCCGCAATCAGTTACTAAAGGTAAAAGTTACCTTAGATAGATCCAGCTTCTGAGGAGCTGGCTTACTGAATGCATACGAAAGGACAAAGCAACAAGAAAAAAGTGAAATATACAATTCCTGGGTTATTGTTATCTGTAATAGCTAAAATGAAAGTAAGAGATGAGTCAAGCTTAGATTTAGACCAGTCCAGAACTAGAGCCCTAAGTCCCACGACCGCTACTGAAGGAATGTGTTGGGGAAGATCCTGCCTCTGGGCTAAGTTCAGAATCCAGCCAGCCAGAGGTCCAGCCACCAGCCTTAGAGCCGTTTCCAAAGGGAAAAGTTATGCCAAAACAACAGATATGATTCCTAAGAGAGTAGTGAGGAAACTATAGTGAGTTCAAGGGCCTCTTCCCAGCAGGTGGACATTTTCAAAGGGTTATTAAGAAATGCGATGAATAAAGCGAACATTGATGGTGGCAAAACGAAAGGGAGGAAGACAGAGAAGAGTTAAGGGAATGCTCCCAGCAGAGTGGAAATCTTTAGAAGGTTATTGAGAAATGGGATAAATAAAGAGGACATTGATGGGGTTGAAACACAGGTCTTAATACAGTACTATGGGAGGTTGGGTGGATCAACAGGGATGCTTGCTGGTCTTCCAACATTCAGGGGCCATAAACAAGTCAGCTCTGTTCACCCCAGGGTGGAGGAATTGAAAAAGCGGGAAGGCAAAGATAGCAATGAGAAGGCTGTCCCAGAATTGCCTGGGGCTATGGTCTGGCCAATTGATGAAGATAAAGATTGACTGAGGGGCCAAGTTTCCCTGGTTCATCCCCCTCCTGACCCCCGCCTGGGAGCCAAGGTCTCATGCATATGTGTGCATAAAACGGTCAAGAGGAGAAGTTTCTGTCACTCCTTGAGTCCCAAGCACAGTGGTCCCAAAACTCACTGGTGAGGTCATAATGGTTCCTGGAGTTGGATTGGGAGAATATAGACATGCAACAGTTGATGGAATTAAGGTAAAAGTTTGGGTGAAACCCCCAGACACCCTTTTAGCTCAGTGGTGAAGTTACCTCCGAGGTTCACTGTTCAGCCTGGGAGTGGACAGCCCCGTAAAACCAAATGAGACTAACGAGGTACAGGAGTCCAGTGACAGGGGCCAGAAGGCAGAAGGGGACAAGGAAGCTAGTGATAGGGAACGCAAGATTGAGTAAGGATATCGTTGATGTGTTGTGAGATTGTTAACCATTGTCATAGAGCAACATTTGTAGTAACTGTTAAATGAGAAACTATTTTATTCTGTAGGCCTTCATCTTGGGTGACAATGACAGCACAATTGGACAAGCGTAGTCAATGTCACTGAACTGTGTATGTAGAAATTTTTGAAACGGTGTATCTTTGGCTATGTGTATTTTCACCAAAAAAAAAAAAAGGTTGAGAATTCAGAGGGTTAATATGTTGTGGGGTTGTTAACCAATGTCATAAAACAACATGTGTACTACTGTTTCATGAGAAACTATTTGTTCTGTAAGCCTTCACCTGAAGTACAATAAAATATAAAAAAAAAAAAAAAAGAAGAAAGAAAACAGAAAAAAAAAAAGTTTGGGTGAAAATTGGAATTTTTGAAGAGGCTTTATGTAAAGTGGTTGTGTCTCCTTACTTCAAGGTGATTAGAATGGATATTGTGTCTGAGGGGAATATCTCCCCTGCACCATATTGTAAAATGGAAGACATGTAAATCCGCCCTTCAGCCAATATTAATTGGACATGCTACATGGGAAAGATGGCCCAAGCCCACACTGCTTGTTAATTTCAAACAGTGTAGAATAGAAGCTGGAGTGCTGATCTGGACAAATTCTCCATACCATAGCCCTGTGTGGGGTGTTAACTGGGACTAAAGCCGAAAGCCTATGAGAGCTCCCCAGTCACAACTGATGGGATTTTGGACCAGATTTCCATCGGAGAGACAATTACTAGCTGGGTATTGGACTTTGATTGAGACCACCACTATGACTGAAGGCTATGACTGAAAGATGAAATACCCACAATATCTTGGGTGATGTCGGAGAGATGACCTAATAGGCAGGGTGATGCCCAGAAGAGTTCCATAATAAAATGGAAATGGTTTATACAGGAGCATGCTACTGTGGGGGTGTAAGGAGGTGCTCATGAGCAGGGAGCCTCTCTTCCCCTCGGCCAACATTGGAACCATGAGAAGAACTGCCAGGTCCTATTGCCACTTGGGTGGTACCCTCTAAACAGCTCTCAACTGACCAGTGAGCTACTTGGTTCATGGATGGCAGCTCCAAGCTACACAGACAGCATCCTGTGTGGAAGGCTGCTGCACCAAGACCTGCTGATAGAAAGACTGATTGAAGAAGGTAAGGATAAATGGGCTCCATGGGCTGACTGCACGCTGTCTTCCCTGCAGCGATAGAAGAAATGAGCAGTGATAACAGCTTCTATGTTTGGGTTGTTCCTGACTCATCGGCCTTAGCCAAAGGTCTGCTTATAGAGTAACGGAAACATGGACTATTAAGGGGATGCTCCTATGAGGCACAGCCCTGTGGAGATCTGAGGGTTGCATTAAAGTAGGGCATGCAGGTGCCCATCAAAAGAACTCCCTTCCAGGACTGGAAATTAATTGGAGCTGGTGAGTGGATATCCTGGTATGCGCCAATGAGGTGACCACCTGGATCTGTGAGCTTATTGCAAATGGGGGAGGTGCCACATGCAGAGATGGGCTGAATCAAGACATAGTCCTCTTGCACCCTCAGAGGCACAAAATGCCAGTAAGAACTGTTAAGTTGGCCAACAAGGGAGAGAGACTGCAGATGCCTGTAGGACAGATTCCCAGGGGGAGGGTCCTGCACAGCGCTGGCAAGTCAGGCTGATGCTGGCAGCCCCGGAAAGTTGCACTAGCTGTGCACTGGGCTTTGCTTACCAGTGGCAGATGCAAACGTTCAGGGTGCCGTAAAAGACCCGGAACAGAAACTTCCGCATCAATTTGGACTGCTGACTCATATTTCTTCAGGTCAAGTAACGTGCTTTTACCCTCAGAGTAATGGTTTGATGGAACGGGCAAGTGAAACACTGAGGGTCTAAAACAGGCAAAGATAAAGGCGTGAAAGGCTGGCTTACACGTCTTCCTGAGTGTGTGCTCACACTGAACGTGCGGGGGCCCAGGGAGGATCCCCACTAGACAGATTCCTCTGCTTTTCTGGTAGAATTGGGGAAGAGGAGCGGGGGAGGAGGTTGCCATGACTCTGTGATTCTTCCCCATTTTGCCTCAAGTTTTTTACTTCTTTGTTTTTCCCCACATCACCTCAATTTTTTCCCCCTTCCTGATGCAGTGGTCCCAGGACCAGGGTTGCAACTGTGAGTAATGGCAGCAGGGATGGTTCCTAAGAAACTGTGACAATGGGCAGGAGTGGATTGAGGGTGGGGGCACTTGCCGGACTAATATTGCTGCTGGCAATCTAGACCAGCACAGTGGCCGAACCTAACGTCCTCTCAAAGGTGGGAAAGTTTGTGTGTAAATGGAGGGAAGGAAAAATGGTAGTTGAGGGTAAAGGAATGAGCAAATGGGTTATGCAACGATGGAAATCCAAAAATTACATTAACACCTTAAGAGGCTCAGAGCAAGAGATGATCTTGCCCCTTAGCTCAGTTACACCAGATGCCTGAGAGGGTGAAGCCAAGACCTCTCCTGCTTTCGGAGCCTGACAAGACGGAAGAGAAGCCTGCAGACCTCTCTCTCTGGGACCTGCGACAAGTTTTGGTCATATGATATGATGATGGACTGATGCTAATGACCGACTGGGACTCTAGTGGTATCTTTTGACTCTTGTATTTCAGGTTATGGTATAATACTGGCATTGCTGATAAGATTATAATACTGATATTGACGGTCAAATGTATTGGGAAATGGAGTTAAAGCCCCCTTGGGATGTAATACATGACTGGCAAGAGGAACGACTGGGTCTAGATAACCATGTAAATGTTGGTGAGTTAATGGCGGGGCGGGGGGGGAGTAATACTCCAGATGTTAGGCATATAAAAGAAACTATGGCCAAGACCAAAGACTGGACTATGGGGTACAGAATTTGCTCTTTGTCCTTGTTTCCTGAAGAATAACTCTAAAATCTTATAATTTCCTGAGTAATTGAGGTGCCTTGTTGGCTTCTAGAGTTTGTGCTAATGAGTGGGGGCTGGCCAGGCCCCAAGGCCACCACATGGCCTGATATCAGCTGACCTCCGGGAGAGGCACACAATTCAATCAACCATGCCTAAGCAAAGAGGCCTCAATCCTCACTACGCAATGAAGCCAATATAGGCTCTGGACTGGGTTTGCAAAAAATGTTAATCAAGGCCTCTCTTTTCATGATTTTTTTCCTGGTTTTGGATGTGATGGTTATTTTTGATAAAAATGTGTTATGTTAACATGGAATTTGTTCACCATTGTTTTACAATGGATTAATAAAGATTTTTAAAATTCCTCCATTTTAATTTCAAATAATGTAAATAGCATGGATATAACCCACATACGCAAAAACTCTTAGTGGTCCTCAATAATTGTTGAGGGCATAAAAGGACCTCGAGACGGGAAAGTTTGAGCACTTCTGCTCTAGAAAGACGATGCAGAGCTGGACTGCCTGTGGGAATATGGACACCACCAGCTGCTGCTGAGTTGACTCCGACTCATGGCGGCCCCAAGTGTGTCGGAGTAAAACTGTGTTCCACAGGGTTTTCGGTGGCTGCTTTTTCAAAAGTAGATTGCCAAGCCTTTCTTCTGAGGCACCTCTGGGTGGACGTGAGCCTCCAGCCTTTCGGTCAGCAGCTGTCATAGTCATATAGAGCTGTTAGAACAGAAATACCACTAGTGGATGGCTTTAACAAACACGTTTTCTCACAGTTTAGGAGGCTAGAAGTCTGTATTCAGAGCTCTGGCTCTAGGGGAAGGCTTTCTGTCTCTGTCAGCTCTGGAGGAAGGTCCTTGTCTCTTCAGCTTCTGCTTCCTGGTTCCTTGGAGACCTCCATGTGTCTTGACATCTATCTTACCCCAAAGATAGATAAAACCACTTTGCTTGCTAGTCCTAATCTGCTCTTTTTATATCTTCTAAGAGATTGACTCAAGACACACCCTATACTAATCCTGTCTCATTAACAAAGATAGCCCATTCCCAAATGGGATTATAACCACAGGCATAGAGGTTAGGATTTACAACACATATTTTTGGAGGACACAGTTCAATCCATAACAGCAGCCAAGTGTGCTAACCCGGCGATTTCAGAGGCTTGGCGCTCGTACGAGTCCTCCAGGCCATAAATACTCAGATAACCTGACAGTGGTCAAAAAGAAGTTGGGACGCCGCAGTCCTTGGCTTGGATAAGCTATGCATCTCCATTGATAACTCTTAATTCGATGTGAATTTGTGGAAAGCTTGTGTGGGGAAGCTGGTGGTAAGTAGAATAAGCACTCCTCCTGACGAGATCACATCTATGACAGAGCCCCCCTCACCTGCCCCAGCCCACCGCTCGGGCAGTTGGAGATTATCTTCCACTGACAATAACTGGGACCTCAGAGGAAGGGCTTGTTTGAGCTGGAATTAAACAGTGACAGCAGGTGCTACCTGTAAGAAGTTTTACACTAT
>NW_004443967.1:17596634-17641937 GCF_000243295.1 Trichechus manatus latirostris
ATATATATATAATGAATTATTTGTTGTTCTCCACCGCAGTTCCTGGCATGTTAGATGCCCAGTGTATGGACATAAAATGAACAGAACTTCCCCTGGCTTTTCCCATTACTGTTGCTGACTTCTGCAGTGGGCCACTCGAATGAATGAATGAGAAGGATAGTAATATAGCGATGAGAATAGTAACGACAGAGCTTGCTGTACGCTAGAGAGTGTGCAAGATGTATCGAGATGAGCACTTCCCAATCCTGGCATCACATTAGAATACTCTGGGAAGCTTTAAACAAAACATTTTGACCCTACACCAAGAAAACAAAACCAAACCAATTGCTGTTGAGTCAATTTTGACTCATGATGACCCTCTGTGTTTCCGAGCAGAACTGCTCCATGGCATTTTCCATGGCCGTGACCTTTCAGAAGTAGATTCGCAGGCCTTCCTTCTGAGGCACCTCTAGGTGGATTCAACCCTCCAGCCTTTCGGTTAACCACTTGCACCGCCTGGGGACTCCCAGCCTACCTCAGACCAACTTAATTAGAATCTTTGATTTAATCAAAAAATTCTGCTCAAGGTGCAGCTAGGATTGAGAGAGCCCTTGAGGTAGCTTTATCATCTAAACCTCACGGAATCTCTCAAAGATAATTTACAGGTGAAGAAGTAGTGGCGCAGCTACCAGAGCAGGCAGAATCGGAGCCCAGTCAGTGGGGTTCTCCCTGCAGAGACCATTGAGTGTCTAATCTTTGTGCGTCACTGGGTGAGGTGTCCTGTGGCTGAGATGGCAGGAAGCCAGGGCAGTGGTCTGGAGACGAGCCCTACCCACCCACAAAGGTGGGCAGTGACTAGGTACCCATAGGTTGGGAGGAATTCTTCGTTATTTTAAATGTTAAAGATAGAGTAGGGAAAACTGTCATGTCTTGTTTACAAACGCTTCCCAGGGGAGATTTGAATCTTCCAAGTAAATAAATGAAACCAAGAGTCCATCTTAGGGGTAACTGAGAACATGGCTTTCTTTCAATTGGCTCAGTCGGACACACCCCCAGCTCCAAAACACTAGTTAGAGTCTCTCTCCTTCCTACCTCTTGCATAGCTGTCACTCCTTCATCCTCACTGGGGTGCAGTGTCCCCTGTAAGACAAGAGCACAATTTGTTTATCAATTCTGTTGTTGATGGGCGTTTGGGAGATTCCTGATTGAGGGCTATTGTGATGAGTGCTGCTCTGAACACTCTTATCTTTTGGTCCCTACATGTGCTCATCTCTGTGGGTATATACTTAGTATGGAATTCCTGGGTCATAAAGTAAGATGTATGTGCACCTTTAGTAGATACGGCCCAAGAGTTTTCCAGTGTGATTGTGCCCATTTATAATTGAGGTTTTCCAAAGATCAAAAACCTCGACCACGTGTGGTATGTTCCATTTGAGCCCTCTGAGTCTCTAAGGAGTGCCCCAGACATCCAGTGCAATCAACTGTTGCCAGGAAGGTCAACTCCTTGCACACTCCCTCCACCCCTGCTGTGGTCTGGCGCTTCCTGGACTTGTCTGAGCACAAGAATCACTGTGGGGGCTGCTAATACTACATGTCCTTCAGTCCCCCCACCCCCCCGCCCAGGAGATGCTGGTTCAATAGCTTGTGGTTGGGTTGGGCAGACTTAGAAAACACAAATCTAAGGAAGATGAGGGGATACGTGGAAGAAGAAACACATAACCCATGAGAAATCTACGTACACATGTGTGTGAAACAGATAAAATTATTTTAGAAATTATATTTCTAAGTTTAATACTTTAAAAACAAGGACAGACCAAAGACATTTTTAGCCATGCAGATGTGAAACAAGGCAACAAATGGATAGTGTTCCGTTCCAGATTTGACCTGGGCCCGCTGACCTTTGGGGTTCTCGCTACCCCCGGGATTTTGTGACCCAGCAACGGTCTCTTACTAGCTCGGTGCTTTCCTCACCTTTAGGTTTCTTTTCTGTGAAATGGGAATAATAATGGGATCGACCTCACGGACCCACGGTGAGCGCGAAACGAGTTAACGCACATGGAGCCTTTGGAAGCAACACGTCCATATAGTAAGAGCTCAGATGGATAGTATTACTGTTGATATCCTTGACTGGTGTTATGACTCATCAGTCATGTCTATGTAGACGAAGTCCTCCCTGTTATTGAATAAATTAACTCTTAATAGAATGCCTACATATACAAGGAGCCCTGATGGTGCAAATGGTTGAGCGCTTAGCTGCTAACAGAAAGGTTGTTGGTTCGAACCCACCCAGTAGCTCTGCAGGAGCAAAGACCTGGCATTCTGCTTCTGTAAAGACGGCTGCCTAGAACACCCTATGGGCAGCTCTACTCTGTTACATGGGTTGCTGTGAGTTGGACTCCATGGTCAGCACCTGACAACAACGGCACACGCCTATGGTGCTGTGACAGATGTCGGGAACCTGGAGGATGTGGTTTCAGTCCTTGAGGAATTGGACATCTAGTCTGAGAGGCAGGAATTACACTCAAAGGAACAGCGCGGGCATTATAGTTGAAGGGTGGTGGTGGTGGCCCCATCTACATGCCCTGGAACCTTCCATGGGGGGGTGGGTTGGGGTAGGAGGGGCTGCTGGAGTCAGGGAGAGGTGGGAAGTGGAGGGCCTCAGGGTGGAGTGTGAAAGGGAGGTGGGGAGAGAGGTGTGGCCAGCACCTGGGGAGTCTGAAGCTGGGTGAAGAGAGAGGGCTGCCATGTTGGGGAGACACAGAGTCCAGTCTCCTTGAGCTTGCAAAGGGGGAAGAGAGGGGAGGAGGCTGAGGGACAATCAACGGAGGAGGACACTTTGAGGGTGAAGGAAAAGCTTGAGTTGGAGCCCAGCCGAGGGAGCCTGGTTGTCTAACAGGAGTTCCAGAAACTGGGCCTTGGAGATGACACACCTGGCTTGTCGATTTCCTCAGGAGTCAAAATTTCCATCATTTTTCCTCACTCTCCCCCAGTCTCTGTCTCAACATTTGACTGCCTCACTTCCCTTTTATTCAAAACCAAACCAAAGAAATAAACGCACTGCCTCCAAGTCGGTCCCGACTCATGGGGAGCCCATGTGTGACAGAATAGAACTGAGCTCCATAGGGTTTTCTTGGTTGTAGTCTTTACGGAAGCAGATCACCAGGCCTTTCTTCCACGGCGCTATTGGGTGAGTATGAACCACAACCTTTAGGTTAGCAGTTGAGTGCAAACCTTTTGCACCGCCCCGGCATCTCAGGAGAAGGCCAATAATCCCACAGGTGCATTTGGAAGCCATCTGTCTGCTTCGCTCCACCCTCTCATTCCTGCCCCATTGGGGGCCGATCATTTCTCCCTCAGCTTGGCCCTGGCTCTGGAATCTAAAGGAGCCCTGGTGGTGCAGGGGTAAAGAGCTTAGGTGAGCTATGACTGCTAACCCGAAGGTCGGCAGTTTGAATCCACCAGCCGCTCCCTGGAAACTCTATGGAGCAGTTCTACTCCGACCCATAGGGTTGCTATGAGTCAGAATTGACTCAACGACCAAGGGTTTATCTAGAATCTAATGTGTCAAAAGCAGACACCAATCATCCCCAAGCCAGAGGCCTGGGGATTGTCGTTTGTTATGACACTGACCTCCCCTTTTGGAAGCCAGTCCACTGCCTCTTTGTTATACAAGTTTATGTTTCTCTGGCTGCTGGCTGGGCTCTGGCTGGGCTCTGACTGGGCCTGACAGCTGGGGTCATGGGTGAGATATAGCAGTGGGGGGTGATGGGCAGTGGCCGGCCTGTGAGAAGCATATGTGTGCAACACAAACCTATCGCCGTGAAGTCGATTGTTAAGTCAATTCCGACTCATACCGGTACCCTACCCATTGCCATCAAGTCGATTCCAACTCATGGACCGAGTAGAATTGCACCATGGGGTTTCCAAGGCTGGAATCTTTACAGAAGCCGACTGCCACATCTTTCTCCTGCAGAGCAGCTGGTGGGTTCGACCTGTCGGTTAGCAGCTGAGCGCTTAACCACTGCACCACCATGGCTCCTTTGTGCAGCACAAGAGAGCAGCCATCTCAGGAGTGTTTGGGAGTGAATCCCTTCCAGAGCTGTGTCGCCCTTCGCTTTGCAGCAGGAAGCCTCCCATAACCCGGAGGCCTGGATCATTGCAAATGGGAGTCTCAGGTAAGCGAAGCTCAAGCTAAATGGCTGTTTCGGAGCTGTCTCTTCATCATTATGACACGTCCTCCGAGGTGCAGACACAGAAAGTGATTTTACAAATTGCTCTCAGGCAACTGACGGGGGGCTGTTTACTTCTGCGTTTTTGCTGCAGCTCCATCACGGCCCAGGCTTTTCAGAGCTCCGCACACTCTCCTTATTAAAAACAAAAGTTATTAGTTCCCACGGCAAGCAGTCAACCAGCCTGAGCGCTTAGCTGGTTCTGTCAAGGACGGTATCTATCCGGGGCCCCGAGAAGCACAGCTGATGCCACAGAGCCACGGCCGGGGCTCACGGGGGGTGGCCACGCATCGCCCACGGGGCTCAGCCACCTGCTGCATCGCTGGGTCTTCAGAGTGGGTGCAGAGGGGTAGGTGTCACTCGTATGTAACAGTCGTGCACTGTCGCGCTGTCCTCCCTGCAGCTCCTTCTGATCCTTGGTGAGTAGAAGACATGAAGGAAGCTAGGCCAGAAAGAGTGAGGTGAGAGCACCCCCACACTTTCTCCCTCACGCGCCTGTGCGCCGCAGTCCCGACTCTGCGGTTCCCTTCTCCATCATGTTCTTCCTGCCCTGCCTGCACGCTCTGACCTCCTTAAGTCTCCCTGTCTCAGGATGCCTGCAGTGTGTGTCCGTGGCCCTGGTGGCTCCGAGCTGGGCTGGGGCGTGGCGGGCCCACGTCCTGAGCTTGTAAAGGAACCAGCAAGGACATCCCAGCTGCCTCGGCGGTCGGCCCTGTGCTTCCAACAGACTGCTGGACACTCTGGCTTGGGTGTTCTGGATTATTCCAGCTCAGTTGCATTAGAGGAGGGGGCATTGCCCTGTGTGGCTTTGGACAAGTGATTCTCCTCTCTGGACCTCAGTTTCCCATTTTTAAACCTTGATGTGGTTTTCCAGTGTTATTCTTTATCCGTAAAGCCCTTTATTTGAACAACTAAAATAGGGGTGTGTTTTGGGCAGGGTGGGTGGGAGAACCAGTCAGCTTGGCCTTTCCCTGGTAGCCCTGTCCCACCACTGCAGAGGGTCTTTGCTAGAGCTCCCTGGGGTCCCAGGAGTACGTGCAGCAGCCACCAGCCCGGACGACTCCTAAGATCTTTGCAGTTTTTGCACTCACCACTCTGCCCAGGTGCGTGGCTTCCTTGGCCTCCCCTGTGTCCATTCGTGGCCCCCGCCCTCGCCCAGGTGCCGTCCCTTCCAGGCCTATGATTCTCCAAGACTGCCTTTGGGGGCAGAGTGCCCCATGCGAGCAGTTTGCAGCCATGCTGCCCACTCCCCACCAAGCCAGGCGGTTCCTCCATCCGCAGTGCCAGCCAGCCAGCCCCTCCTCCTCACCCCACTGCCCCCTCGTCAGCTCAGGACCTTGTGGCTGCGAGTCTGGACAGTCCCAGTGGGCTCCGTACAGCTCCCAGTCTGTCTTCCTTCTCCTGAGTCCTGCACGTGGCTCCCAGATTAATGCTTTGTGGACAGAACTTTTTGCAGGTCACTTTCCTCCTGGACAACTTTTAACGGCCCCCAGGGCACATGAAAGGAAGTCCTCACGTCTTGGAGCAGCGTTGAAGGCCATACAGACTCTGACTGTGTCCATCCTGGCTTTGACCGTCACATCTCCCCGCACCCAGGCCAGCTTGCTGGAGACCTCCCACCAGTGAGGAGGGGAGATAAGTGGGTGGGAGGGAAAAAGGGGAGGTGAAAAACACCAGTCTTAGATCACTGTTCTCTTGTAATTTGCCAGAAGTCATTCCCCCAAAAACCAAAAACCCATTGCCGTGGAGTCGATTCCAACTCATACGACCCTATAGGACAGAGTAGAACTGTCCCATAGGGCTTCCAAGGCTCTAGTCTTTACAGAAGCAGATTCTTTTGTTAGCAGCTGAGCACTTAACCACCGCGCCACCAGTGCTCCCAAGAAATCACGACCCATACTCAAAAGGATTGGTACATTTATTAATTTAAATGCTGGAATGTGGAGTAAGCAAATTAGAAAATTATTCTTCAAATATGTATAAAATGTGTCTGGCACCAAAAGACAACCCAAACCTCAGATCACGGTGAGGAGCTGTTCTAGAAAAATGGAGAGTCAGAAAGGCCGCAAAGGCACTCAGGCCAGCTTGGTGAGAGGGCAGGGATTGATGCGCAAAGCAGAAGGTCTTTTGTTGAGTGAAGAAAACACAGTCTCTAAAACAAACACGTGCAGTATGGTCCCATTTTATGAAAATAAAAAGAAAAACACAACATTATACAGAGTAAAATATCTGGAAGGATTTTTGTTGTTGTCGTAATGTTTACATTAAATAATTGCTTCGGTAGTGAGAGAAAAAGCAAAATATCCAACTTCTGTGTAACTCTTGATAGAAATACACACCCCCCACCTATGAAGTAGCCTTGCCAAAACAAGCAAATGTGAATCTGATAACGCTTGCCATTCAACTACCAATCCCAGGAAATGCAGGGGACAGAGGAGCGGGTTAAAGGACCCGCAGGGATACAGTCAACAAAGTTCAAACTATGGACGCCACAGGACGAGCAGCCTGGCTTCTTGGATAGATAAATAAATTGAAGGGGGAGGGGGTAGAGAAAGAGAGAAGAGAGAGGGGAGAGAAGTGGAATCGTGAAATTAAAAGAGACTAAAGAAACGTGTCAGCCTATTTAAGAGCCAGTGACTGACCATGCATGGAACTTATCTGCGTCCTGACCCAAACTGTCACTAATCACTGAGGACATCTACTGGACAACAGGCAGGTTGAACTCTGACTGGCCATCTAACGATATTAAGCAATTACTGTTCATTTTTTAGGGGTGATAATGTTACTCCATGTGTTAAAAAGGCTTCCTTTTTAAGAGATGTAGCCGCCATATTTGCCATGGGAATGGTAGCGCCGTCCAGGATTTGCGCCACAGTCTCATGGGAAGGAGGGAGGTGGGGATCCGTGCCATGCTGAATGCTGCGGGAGGGTGACGGGTCACGGGCCCACGCCACTGCTCTCTTTTACTTTTGTGCAGGTTGACATTTTCCATAATAAAAAAGTTGTAAGGTGGCTGCTTTTGTCTCTAGACTCACTCAGAGCAGCCCCCAGGCTTCAGCCTAGCTTTGCAGGGAGGGTCTCCAGTGCTCCTTCTTCTGCCTTCTCCACTTTCTCTTAATTATCTGGAGAAGGCCAGGGGCCAGACCTCCAGTAGCCCGGCCTCCTGGGTAAGGCACTGCGAAGTCTTTCCATTTCGAGAAGATTTATCTCAGAGTACCCGAGGACCAGGGCTTTCTGAGATGGGAGGTCTCTCTCGTCCTGGGCAGCCCAGATACGTTACGGGCCAAACCCAAATTATTAGCCTTAATACAACTTTACAACAGTTACTGGGCTAACTGGATGCAAAGGAAACAAAATGAACCTATAAATATATGTGTTTTTCAAATTAGTAATTGGATTTTTTGATGATCTTTGGCGTGACATTGATAAGCTGCCTCTCATAACAGTCTAATTAGGCAATATGTAAACTTTGGCATTCGGTTCTGTCCTAGTGGCTTTTTCAAATGATGTTTGTAAAATTTGCAATTTCATATTACAGATTAAAAATTAAAAACGGCAGGAGGCTAACATTAAAATGAGAATTCATTTCAGGGAAAGCCCTGTAGACAAAATTCACCCTAATAGAATTGTGCATAAGGGGCTGTAAATCACGATCTATAGTTACACAGGGGAAGGCTTGTCAAAACCAGTATTGTTGGCCTGTAGTTCTATTCACAGTATTAAACCCATCAGCAGAGCCACTTTGGGGAAAATGTGAACATTATCAAAGAACAGTAAATTAGCAAGAAATTAAAGCATATACCCTTGCATTTCCAAAACAAAAGATCCCTTCATTAAAAACCCTTCATCAGTGGTTTAATATTCATAGCGGTAATTTGCATAACTAAATCAGTTTTCACTGATGAGAGACGACCAAAGTTTTCCCACTAATTTCTTTTTTGAATGAGCTCTAGTTTTTTGATTAAAATTTCACACCAGTAGTTGAGCAGAATTGAATACTTGGCTTAACCATATTTGCAAGTATCATCCTTTAAAACACCAGATTAAATGTTGCTTCTGAGGAAGAAAGGTATCGTTCCAATAGCTTTGTTTACCTTAACCGTATATATTCCTCTCTGCTCGGCATTTTAGGGTTTGTGTGAAAGCTTTCTAACAGGGGAGAATCGAGTGAATGGTGTTTGGACTTGTTTCTTGCTCTTTTTTAAGCCCGCAGGTAGGCACTGTGTAGAGTGGCCACTGTGAGCAGCTCGTTAAGGCGAAGCCACCACCCTGCACGCATTGCTAATTCCAGTATCTTTGTGAAAGTGTAGTCATTGTCTCTTGCAATTCTTCTCTTTAGAAAAGGTGGTCTCCTGGGAAAAAGAAGAGGAAGGCCAGCTGTTTATACCGTGGAGACAGCAACTAAAATCGAGCTGTCTGCTGGCAACATGGAAGCCGGCTACTTGCGCTGCTGCCTTTGCCCAAATCCTGGGCGTTCAGATAACTGCAGGGTGAGACCAAATGATGATGATGTGCAGTGCCTGGTGCTTGTCGAGTGACATATCCATCCTTGTCTGGCCGCTTAATCTGAGTGAAAAACAAGCCTGCACCCTATGTTCAGAGTGAGCTAAACCCACAAAAACCAAACCCGTTGCCGCTGAGTCGATTCCGAGTCATAGCGACCGTAAAGGACAGAGTAGAACTGCCCCACACGGTTTCCAAGGAGCAGCTGGTGGATTTGAACTGCCGACCTTTTGGTTAGCAGCTGACCTCTTAACCACTGCACCACCAGGAGTGCTTATTTCCTTCGCTCTTCCGACCAGAGAGGCTTGAAGGCAAATCAGTTTACATTTTGGGGACGGGGAGGGAGCGGTCACGTGATTTCAATGGGTCGCGGGTGATTTTCAGACTTTTACAAACAAGAAGCTGGAAACTGAAAAGATCAGCAGCTCACGAGAGAACCGCTGCACCTTGGCAAAGCCGGGTTCTAGAAAGACAGGTGGCTTCCCACCTGGCGCTGCTTCAGGCCGACTTCTTCTTCCCTGGCCACCCTGACCACTGCCTAAAAACTGGCTTTGTTGTTGTCATTGCCATCCAGTTGGCTCCGACTCATTGGCTGTCTATGTAGAACAGAACGAAACGCTGCCCGGTGCTGCTATGTTTGAGCCCGTTGTTGCAGCCACCATGTCAATCCATCTCGTTGAGGGTCTCCCTCTTTTTCTCTGACCTTCTACTTTACCAAGCATGATGTCCTTCTCCAGCAATTGGCCTTTTCCCAATGACGTACTTTGTCTTTCCAAAGTAAGCGAGTCGAAGTCTCACCATCCTTGCTTCTGAGGAACAAATGTTTACATTTCTTCTCGGTCTGATTTGTTTGTTCTTTTGGTGTCCTTCACCGATACCGTAGCCTGGTCCTCTGCCGTCTTCATGTTCATTGGTATGTTTGAGTCCACAGCTAAGCAGTTCTAATTCTGCAATGTTGTAAACTCTTATCTAAAACCACTGCCTTTCACCATTCATTCAGCTCTTACTAGCGAATTGGTTTCTGGTGATTCTTACATTTTTCGACCAATTCTACTTTTTTGATACCCAAACCAAGAAATTCAACAATTGACGTAAAAATGAGTACCTTAAGAATACATTTTTGTAAGTGTTTATGATGGATGTCTTTACAGAAACTTTGATCCGTTCTGTGTGTTTATGGGGAACTAATCGTACGTCCAGCAGAGTGCTTACAGTTCATCGTTGTCCTGAAACATTCTTTGTGCTCACGGACGAAATCCGTGACTCTACAGCATCATTCTTGTCTAGTAGCTGTATGTACGCATCGGACGGCAACTTCGACTCTTAAGCAGATGAGATGATTGAAACCAGGCAAAAGCCAGGTTAAATGTTTTTTTCTCACTACATTACTGTCTCAGTTATCTAGTGCTGCTATAACAGAAATACCACAAGTGGGATGGCTTTAACAAGCAGAAAAGGTCATTCTCGCACAGTCTAGGAGGCTAGAAGTCTGAATTCAGGGCGCCAGCCAGGAGAAGGCTTTCTCTCTCTGTCAGCTCTGGAGGAAGGTCCTTGTCATCAATCTTCCCCTGGTCTAGGAGCTTCTCAGCCCTGGGACCCAGGGCCTAAAGGACACCCTCGACTCCTGGCACTACTTTCTTGGTGATATGAAGTCCCCTTGTCTCTCTGCTCGCTTCTCTCTTTTATATCTCAAAAGAGAATGTGCTGGGCCCCCTTTTTGTGCCAATGCCCCCTCCATCATAGACAGGGCACAGGCACAGCCCTGGGACCTCACTCCTGCCCACTTTGGTTTTCCATGTTGCAAGGAGCCCTGAGATCCTAGCACCGCCAATGCTTGACGCTTCTCATCTCCGACACCCCGCCAGCACAGGGAAGATTTCATAATTAAAAATGTAAAAATGTTAATTACCTGAAGATACTTCCTGATGGGTAGCACTGATCAGGAGGGAAATTGATTGTATTAAAACAGGGGGAATTATTAGATTAAGCAATATTCATGGGAAAAGTCTCTCATAAGAGCTCTGTGTGTGGCCGTGCGTGTTTGGGGCTATTTTCTACTTTAAGTGTTGTCAGTAAGACAGAGCGCATTGATCCAAGAGAATGAGATGGAGCAGGTGAGTCAGAAGGAAGGACGTGTCTCCTTGGTTGGCAGAATACTTGGAGACTCAGGAATGATTCAGGGAGGATGAGAAGAAAGAGACAGCAAAGCTTTGAAATTCCTGTGACCATGGGACAGAGGAGCCGATGGATGGAGCTTGGGGAGGGGATGTTGCCAAGGCTCTGTGCTGGGACTCTGTTGGGGTTGGTTTGATTTGAGCCCGGTGAGAGTGTGTGGGTGTCTGTGACTGAGAGGGCTTGTCCTGCGTTCAGGGTGGTTTCTCCAGCTGGTGTGGACCAAGGGCCCCAAGGACACTTTGGCAGCCCTGTCGGGTGCCCTGGCCACCTGGCAAACTTTTTCTGTGAAGGTCCAGACAGTAAGTAATTTAGGCTTTTGCAGGGCCGTGCCTTCTGTCACAACTGCTCCACTCTGCTGCTGGAGCTCAAAAGCCACCGTAGATAATTCATACGCAAATGGGCATGGCGTGTTCCAACAGAACTTCGTTTGTGGACACAGAAATGTGAATTTAACGTGATTTTCACTTGTCATGACATCTTGTGATTGTTGTTTTTTTACAACCATTTAAAAATGTAAAAACTATCCTTAACTGGCAGGTCCGCAAAAGCAGGCAGTGGCCTGCGGGTTGTCGTATGCCAACCTCCGCGATATGGGAGTAGTTTAGACTGTTCGCTGGCAAACGTCCTACTTGATCAGTTTCATGTATTTGAAAGTCTAGAGACTGAGCTTGCAGAGTAAGTCACCAATGAGAGGGTTTAGAGGATCACAGGATCCTCAGTAATCATTCCTAGAGGCTGGCAGATTACCTGATTGGTATTCTGCATTGTTCAGATAAGAGCTTATCTTGGGCATTCACCCATTCATTGATTCATGTATTCATTCACTGAACAAATATTAGTTGAATGTCCTACTGTGTATCAGCACGGTATTAGGCACTGAAAGAACATAGCTGTAAGGATGTAAAGCAAAGCTCTTACCCTCTTGGCATTTATAGTCTGATGAGGCAGACTGACCTTAAATAGATGCATATACCAGTGCCCACGCCATTACGAATTCATCAACTGTAATGGCAGCAGAGCCTCATCTGTATCCAGGGCACCTGACTTCCAGTTACCAGCATCTGCCCGTCTGTGTCTGAGGGCTTGTCGCTCTCTGTCTCTGCCCCCAAACACAGAAAGTCCTGCTGACCACAGCAGGTATGGTAGACTGAAGTACCTAGGAATTAACTCCACCCCTCCCATCTCAACCAAGGCCTTTAGGAGCTAATGTATAGATACCCCAGCTCCCTCACTCCTCGAGTGGGAACACCCTGAGGCATGTTTTACACTGTTTCCCAGATTCTCCCTGTGAGATTAATCTCCCGTCACCTACCTCGGTAACTAGCTTGAAAACAAAGACATACAGGGTACTGTGACGCATTACGGCTCGTTTATGGGCTCACGGAAGTAATTTTTAAACAGATGAAGTGTGTGTGCGTGCTTGTGCATGGGCGTGCAAGCACACACACATGCGTGCAGGAGGGTTCCAAGTAGCAGCACCAACAGCCATGAGGTGGAAGGAATTAGGTGTTCGAAGAACAGGAAAAGTCAGCGAGTATTCTTACGCACCATATTAGTCTGCTGGGGCTGCTGTAACAGAGTACCCCAAACAGGTGGCTTAGAAGAACAGAAATTTATTATCTCACTGTTCTGGAGGCCAGGAGTCTACCATCAGGGTGTCAACAGGGCCACGCTGTCTCCGAAGGCTCCTGGGGAGGATCCTTTCTTGTCTCTCTCAGCCTCTGTTAGCCTAGGCGTTTCTGGGCTCGTAGATGCATATTCTTGTGTCTGTACTTGCTCTGTGTGTCTCGCCGTGTCTCTTCTGTTCTATAGGGACACCACTTGGGTGGGATTAGGAGCCACCCAGCTCCGGTATGACGTCATGTTAACTGATAACATCTTCAAAGACCCTCTTGCCAAACACGGTCATGTTCACGTGTCCTGGGGGTTAGGACTTCAACGTATCTTTTTGGGGGACACAATTCAATCCATAACACCCACCTGTGATATGCAGGCACTGTGCCAAGTGGTGGCTGTTTGAGGCCTCTGCTCCCATGAACCTGGAGCTCGTTTGAAATCCTACCACCCAGCAGCAAACATTGTCCATACATGGTGTGTAGACTTCCACACTTTTCGATGTAAACGTACCCGCACACCCACAGACACACGCTGTAACACATATGTATGTTTTGTAAAAATGGTATCAAATGAGATGTTATGCTTTTGGGACCTATCTTTTGAGTAGTATATTGTGAAACAAACATCTACATAATAATTTCTGACGGGTGTACTATATTATTTTTGGCATGCAAATTCTATGATGTGTTTATGATTTTTTTTTCATTTTGCTATTGTGAACAGGGCTGCAGTGAGTGTCCATGTATGTTAAGTTGGCTCCACATGTCCAACCATTCCCATATGCTCAGTCTGTAGATGCTGGGCCTCCTCAAAGGCTGTACCCATGTTAACTGGTCCTCCAGCATATTCTCCTTCACCAGCTGTGCGTAAGAGTGCTTCTTCCACCCGTGTTGCCAGGCCCAGGTATTATACATTTTTATTATTACCTAAAAACCAAAACCAAACCCATTGCCATCGAGTCGATTCTGACTTATAGCAACCCTATAGGATAGAGTAGAACTGCCCGGTAGGGTTTCCAAGGAGTGGCTGGTGGATTCGAACTACTGACCTTCTGGTTAGTAGCTGAGCTCTTAACCTCTGTGCTACCTGAGCTCCCTCCCCATAGTGATTACAGCCTAGGAAAGCCTATCCGGCAGTTCCACTCTGTTCTATAGGGTTGCTGTAAGTCAGAATTGACAGCACATGACAACAACAATAGTTAAGGAGTCCTTGGGTGATGCAAATGGTTATGTGCTCAGCCATGAACTGAAAGGTTGGTAGTTCGAATCCACCCAGAGGCACCTGGAAAGAAAGGCCTGGTGATCTACTTCTGCAAGGTCACAGACATTGAGAACCCTGTGGAGTGCAGTTCTGCTCTGACACACATGAGGTCGCCATGAGTCAGAATGGACTCAGTGGTAACTGGAATGATAGCCAATGTCTTTCCGAGTGCCTGTTGTTTGCCAAGCTCTGAGCTGGATGCTTTTTATACATTGATTCATTCAGTTCACTGTGGTGGTCAGACTAATGCCTTCCCAAATATGTCCACATCCTAATCCTGGAACCCGTGACTATGTAATCTTACACGGCAAAAGAGACTTTGCAAATGTGATTACGGTAAAGATCTTGAGGAAGGAGAATTATCCTGGATCGTCCGGGTGGGCCCAGTGTAATCGCAAGAGGACTTAAAAGGTGGAAGAGGGAGGCAGAAAGTCCGAGTCAGAGAGAGATTTGAAGATGCTAGCTGCTGGCTTTGAAGATGGAGGAAGGGGCCGTGAGATGTTGGAGAAGGCAAGGAAAATTCTGCCCCAGATCCTCAGGAGGAAGGCAGACCTGGCGACAACGTGATTTTAGCTAGTGCGACTTATTTTTTACTTCTGACTTCCAGAGTTATAATACCTCTCTGTTGTTTTAAGCCAGTCAGTGTGTGGTGATTCGTTACAGCAGCAATAATGAACTCATACATTCATATAGGACCCTCCGGTGTAAATTCTCTTTTTACTCCTATTTTATAGCTGAAATTGAGGTTTACTGAGTACAATTAAGTACGGGGCCTAAATTAAGATAACCAGATTCCTTGTAATTTGCAGCACATTTAACAGAGGCAGAGCTGTACTAGACCCAGGTGCATTTGTCTGCAGTCTGTTATCTGATAGACTTTATTCTGCGTCCTGTTACCAGCCTGAGAAGCCAAAAAGTGTTATCATTTACATTTGCATTTCTTCAACTTTTTTTCTCAAGTTTATTAGCCGTTCGTTTGTACTTTTCTATTCATACACGTTGTAATTGATTTGTATGAGCTTTTTACATTTTGAGGACAACAACCATGTCAGGCATGTTACAAATATATATTTTTCTATTTTGTCTTTTATCTTTGTTTTTTTGTACAAAAGTTTTTTTTTTTAATTTCTTAGTTTTTATGCAGCAAAATCTATCAGTCTTTTACTTTATGATTTCCATCTTAGTTACACTTAAAAAGACATTCTTCATCCCAAGATTATAAAAATATTTGCCTGTGCTTTCTCTTAGTAACTTTACTAGGATTTTTTTTTATATATATTTAAATCTTTCACTCAGTCATGTGGAATTTATTTTGGTGAAGGTAATGTTGGGGATCTAATTTAATTTTTTCTCTTCCCTTTTCCAAATTCCCAGAAGTTCTTGGGTATATGTCTGGATTCTTTTTACTGTTATCTATTACTGTGTCCTTCCCTGCCCTGGGACACATGGCCTTAATTACTGTCACTTGATAATATCCTATAATATACAGGAAGGCCAGGGTTAAGATTGAGGTGATCTGAGAGGCTGTTCTATCACCTTATTTTATATCTTCAGCTTATGAATATCTCATATTTATGTTTCTCTGCATTGTTCTTTGCTATTTCAATTTAATATGTATTTTGTCCCATTTTTTTGTTTCCTGTCCTTATTTTTGCCATAATAAGCAAATTTCCTTTGTTAGTTTTTAGATTTTTTTCGTCTGGAAATTTAGAAGCGTATATACTCATCTTCTAGTCAATTAGTAGATACTATCTTCCTCTACTTTAGAAATTTGAAATAGCTTCATTGGTTTGATGATTATAAAAATAATCCATGACTATTAAAAATATCAGACAATATCTGAAAATGTAAAGAAGTGAAAATTACCCATCTCTTATCACCCAGAGATGGTAACTGTTCACAGCTCGTGGTATAATTTACAGACTCTCTGGGTATCTGTCTAGGTAACTCTGTCCGTATATGCTGTTTGGTAGTGTTTTTTGTTTGTTTTCTTAATAAATACCCTAGATCTCTTTCCAAGTAAATAGACATAACTGTATGTCCTCATCCTTAATGGCCACATAATATTCCACCATATTTATATATCTCTATACCTTTTTAAATAAAAAATTTATTGTGCTTAGGTGAAATTTTACAGCGCAAATTAGTTTCCCATTCGATAGTTGTACGTAAAGTGTCCCATGACATTGTTTGCATTCCCCACAATGTGTTAGCACTCTCCCCATTTCTGTGCCGGGTTCCCCGTTTCCTTTATTCTGGATTTTCTACCCCTTCCTGCCTTCTCATCTTTGCTTTTGGGCAAATATTGTCCTTTTGATCTCGTACAATTGATTGCTCTAAGGAGCACGTTCCTCTTGGGTGTTACTGTTTATTTTACGGGCTGGTCTACTGTTTGGTTGAAAGGTGGTCTCCAGGAATGGCTTCAGTTCCAGGTCAGAAGGGTGTTGTAGGGCCATAGTCTCAAGGGTTCCTCCAGTCTCTGTCAGACCAGTAAGTCTGGTCTTTCTTGTGAATTTGATATTTTTGTTCTACATTTTTCTCCCGCTCTGTCTTTTGTGATCCCAGTTAGAGTGGTGTATAGTGGTAGCTGGGCACCATCTAGTTCTTCTGGTCTCAGGGTCGTGTAGGCTGTGGTTCATGTGGTCCATTAGTCCCTTGGACTAATTGCTCCCTTGAGTCTTTGGTTTTCTTCATTCTCCTTTGCTCCAGATGGGAAGAGACCAATAGTTGTATCTCAGATGGCCACTCGCAAGCTTTTAAGACCCCAGACGCTACTCACCAAAGTAGGATGCAGAACATTGTCTTTATGAATTGTGTTGTGTCAGGTTACGTACATGTTCCCTGAGTCTGTTGTCCTTCACCTTCAAGCCTAGGAACTGCATCCTGTGAGGTGTTTGGTTATGTCTAAGAAGTTTCCATGACTGTGCCCATGGTATACTCTATTGTCTATATTAATATACATGCAGCACCTATAATTATATGTGTAGAAATATCCACAACCAAACCTGTATCTGAAGGTGGGTATGCTCCCTTACGCCCTCCCACACCGCTTTAGCATAACTATCTACCTATGTATCCATTCTTAAATTATTGTTTGTTAATACTGTTGTTGCAGGATTGTCTATGTTACAGTAATTACCGTAGTTGCCCTTTATTCCCTCATTCCTCTCATTGTCTTCCTTTGCCTTGGTCATGTCATGCTGACTCTCCCTATATTGTGCATTGCCTTTCCCTTTACCAATATTTGGAAACCCTGGTGGCACCGTGGTTAACAGCTACGGCTGCTAACCAAAAGGTCAGCAGTTCGAATCCACCAGGGGCTCCTTGGAAACCCTATGGGGCAGTTCTACTCTGTCCTATAGGGTCGCTATGAGTCAGAATCAATTCGACAGCAACGGTTTTTACCAGTATTAACACTGGTGGTGCAGTGGTTAAGTGTTTCGTTGCTAACCAGAAGGTCAGTGGTTCCAACTGCTCCATGGGAGAAATATATGACAGTCTGCTTCTGTAAAGATCTATAGCTTGGAAACGCTATGGGACAGTTGTACTCTGTTCTACAGGGTCTCTATGAGTCAGAATTGACTTGATGGCAATAGGTCTGGTTTGGTCTTCTATTTAGTTACCAATTCCCCTCCCACCTCAACCTTCCATCCCTGGTAATCAAAAAAAATTTTTTTTTCTGTGTGTAAACCTTTTCTTTCTCTTTTCTTTTTTTTTTTTTTAATAATGGTCTTATACAATATTTGTCCTTTTGTGACAGACTTATCTCACTCAACATAATGCCCTACAAATTCATCCATGTCGTGAGATGTTTCACGATTCATCGTTACTCTTTATTGTTGCATATTATTCCATTGTGCGTCTGTACCACAGTTTGTTTATCCATTCACCTGTCGACAGGTACTTAGGTTGTTTCTATCTTTTTGCTATTGTGAATAATGCTGCAATGAACATGGATATTCATATGTCTATTTGTGTCACAGCTCTTATTTCTGTAGGGTGTATACCTAGGAGTGGGATGGCTGGATCATATGGTATTTCTATTTCTAGATTTTTAAGGAAGCTCCATATCATTTTCCATAGTGGTTTTACTGTTTTACAGTCCCCCCAGCAGTGTATAAGAGTTCTAATCTACCCACAACCTCACCAAGAATGATTTTTTTCTTTTTTTTTTTTAAATTAGTGTCATTATTATTGGGGTGAGATGGTATCTCATCGTAGTTCTGATTTGCATCTTTCTAATGACTAACAATCACAAGCATTTCTTCATGTGCTTGTTAGCCACCTGAATGTCTTTTTTTGGTGAAGTATCTGTTCATATCCTTTGCCTAGTTTTTAATTGGATTGTTTGTCTTTTTGTTGTTGAGATGTTGAGATTTTCTATAAATTTTATAGATTAGACCCTTGTTAAATATGTCATAGCCAAAAAATGTTTCCAGTCTGTAGATTCCCTTTGTACTCTTTTAGAGAAGTCTTTCGATGAGCATAAGTGTTTAATTTTTGTTTTTGTTGTTAGGTGCTGTCGAGTCCATTTTGACTCATAGTTACCCTATGTATAACAGAATGAAACACTGCCCCGTCCTGCGCCATCCTCACAATGGTTGTGGTGTTTGAGCCTATTGTTGCGGCTACTGTGTCAATCCATCTCTTTGAGGGTTTTCCTCTTTTTGCTGGCCCTCTACCTTACCAAGAATGATGAACTTCTCCAGGGACTGGTCCCTCCTGATAACATGTCCAAAGTATGTGAGATGAAGCCTCGCCATCCTTACTTCCAAGTACAACATCACAGTATGACAAGCTGACAGAAGTGGTTTAATTTTTAGGAGGTCCCATTTATCTAGTTCATATTCTGTTGTTTGTGCATTTTTAGTTATGCTTGATACTCTATTTATGCCATATATTAGGGCCCCTAGCATTGTCCCTATTTTTTCTTCCATGATCTTTATCATTTAGGTTTTATATTTAGGACTTTGATCCGTTTTGAGTTAGCTTTTGTGTATGGTGTGGGGTATGGGTTCTGTTTCATTTTTCTACAGATAGGCACCTGTTTTGCCAGCATCACTTGTTAAAGAGACTGTCTTTTCCCCATTTAATGGACTTTGGCCCTTCGTCAAAGATCAGCTGTCCGTAGGTGGATAGACTTATGTCAGGGTTCTCGATTCTGTTCCGTTGGTCTATGGGTCTGTTGCACCAGTACCAGGCTGTTTTGATTACTGTGACTGTATAGTAGGTTCTGAATTCAGGTAGTACGTGGCATTCTACTTTGTTCTTCTTCAGTCTGGGTCCTCTTTCCTTTCTGTATAAAGTGGGTGATTAGTTGATGATTTATTTTTCCATCTCTAAAGAATGCTGTTGGAATTTGGATCAAGATTGCATTATATCTATAGATCACTGTGGGTAGTATTGACATTTTCACAATGTTAAGTCTTCCTATCCATAAGCATGGTATGTTTTTCCATTTATGTAGGTCTCTTTTGGTTTCTTGCAGTAGTGTTTTGTAGTTTTCTTTGTATAGGTCTTTTACATCCCTGATTAGATTTATTCCTAAGTATTTTATCTTTTGGGGGCTATTGTAAATGGTATTGTTTTCCTGATTTCCTTTTTGAAGTATTCTTTGTTGTTGTATAGGAATCCCACTGATTTTTGCAGGTTGATCTTGTATCCTGCTACTTTGCTGAATCATTCTATTAGTTCCAGTAGCTCTCTTGTGGAATCTTTGGGGTTTTCTATGTATAGGATCATATCATCTGAGAATAGGGATAGTTTTACTTGTTCCTTACCAATCTGAATGCCCTTTATTTCCTTTTCTTGCCTTATTGCTATAGCTAGGACTTCCAGTACAATGTTGAATAAGAGTGGTGATAATGGGCACCCTTGTCTGGTTCCTGTTCTCAAGGGGAATGCTTTCAGTCTCTCTCCATTGAGAATAATCTTGGCTGCTGTTTTTATGTAAATTCCCTTTATTATGCTGAGGAATTTCCCTTCTATTCCTATTTTGCTGAGAGTTTTTATCAGGAATGGGTGTTGGAATTTTTTAAATGCCTTTTCTGCGTTGAGATGATCATGTGACTCTTGTCTTATTTATGTGGTGAATTATGTTGATTGATTTTCTAGTGTTGTAATCCTTACATACCTGGTATAAATCCCACTTAGTCATGACGTATTTTTTTTTTATATATATACTGTTGAATTCTATTGGCTAGAATTTTGTTGAGAATTTTTAGGTCTATATTCATGAAGGATATTGGTCCATAATTTTCTTCTTTTGTGGTGTCTTTGCTTGGCTTGGGTATCAGGGTTATGCTGGCTTCACAGAATGAATTTAGGAGTATTTCTTCCTTTTCTGGTTTCTGAGACAGTTTGACTAGTATTGATGTGAGCTCTTCTTTGAATGTTTGGTAGAATTCTCCAGTGAACCCATCTGGGCCAGAGCTTTTTTTGGTTGGAAGTTTTTTTTTTTTTTTTTAATTACCTCTTCAGTCTCTCTTTTTATTGTGTGTCTGTTCAGTTTTTCTACCTCAGTTTGTGTTAGTTTAGGTAAGTAGTGTGTTTCTAGAAATTTGTCCATTTCCTCTAGGTTTTCAAATTTGTTGGAGTTCAATTTTTCATAGTATTCTGTTATGATCCTTTTTATTTCAGTTGGTTCTGTTATAATGTCACCCATCTCATTTATTATTTAGGTTATTTGCTTCTTCTCCTGCTTTTCTTTTATCAGTTTGTCCAGTCGTTTGTCAATTTTATTGATCCTTTCAAAGAACCAACTTCTGATCTTGATTCTTTCTATTGTTTTTCTGTTCTCTGTTTCATTTATTTCTGCTCTAATTGTTATTTCCTTTCTTCTGGTGATTGTGTGCTTCTTTTGCTGCTCTCTTTCTATTTCTTCAAGTTAGAGGGTTAATGTTTTGATTTTGCCCTTTCTTCTTTTTTGATGTTTGCATTTATTGCTATAAATTGACCTCTGAGCACTTTCTTTGCTGTGTACCAAAGGTTTCCGTATGTTATGTTTTCATGCCTATTTAATTCTAAGAATTTTTAAATTTCGTCTATCACCCCGTGGTTTTTAAGCAAGGTGTTATTTAGTTTCAATAGATTTGATTTTTTTTCTTGCTCTTCATGTTACTGATTTCTACTTTTATAGCTTTGTAATCGGAGAAAATGCTTTGTATTATTTCGATGTTTTGGATTTTATTGAGGCTTGCTTTGTGTCCTTAAATGTTGTCTATTCTACAGAATGATCCATGTGCATTGGAAAAGAACATATACTTTGCTTCCATTGGATGGGATGTTCTGTATATGTCTATGAGGTTGAGTTGGTTGATTGCGACACTTAGATCTTCTGTATCTTTATTGAGTTTCTTTCTAGTTGTTCCATCTTTCATCAAAAGTGGTGTGTTGAAATCTCCTACTATTATTGTGGAACTGCCCATTTCTCTTTTCAATGCTGTTTGAGTTTGTTTTATGTATTTTGGAGTCCTGTCATTGGGTGTGTATATGTTTATTGTAGTCACATCCTCTTTGTGGATTGACCCTTTAATCATTATATAATGTCCTTTCTTATCTTTTATGGTGAATTTTGCCTTAAAGTCTATTTTATCAGATGTTAATATTATCGATCCTGCTGTTTTTTGGTTATTGTTTGCTTGATATTTTTTCCATCCTCTGAGTTTTAGTTTGTTTCTGTCTTTGTATGTAAGGTGTGTGTCTTGTAGACAGCATGTTGTTTTTTAATCCAGTCTGCCACTCTCTGTCTCTTTACTGGTGAATTTAAACCATTTACATTCAGTGTGATTGTTATCAATAGGTATGAGTTTGCGGCTATCATTCTGTTGTACTTTTTTTGTGGTGTTGATGGTTTCTTTGTGGTGCTTAATTTTCTGTGCTGAGTTATTCTTGTTTGTGGATTTTCTTTTTATTTCTTTCATTGTTGTTGATTTTGTGTTTTTCTTTTTTTTTTCTTTTGATGAGTAGGTTTGTTAATTCCTTTGTGGTTAACTTGAAATTAAACTTTATCTTCCTAAGTTTAAAGAAGTCTTTTTTTTCCTTGATATTGCCTTGATTTCCTTTCCATATGAAAGTTCTATAAGTATGTCATTTATTCCCCCTTTTTGTTTTGACATTGTCATCATTTACAGATTGACATCTCTGCTTCCCTGTTTTTAGTCTTTTAGCTTTGTTTTATTTTTGAGAATTCTTTATCTAGGTTGGTATCTGGCTGATGCTGTCCTGTGTCCTAATCTCAGGTTGTTGTCTGATGTTGTTGGTTCTCTGTCTGAAGGACTCCCTTTAATATCACTTGTAAGGTTGGTCTGGTTTTTACAATTCTCTTAATTTATGTTTATCTGGAAATGTCTTAATTTTGCCATTGTATTTGAGAGACAATTTTGCTAGATATGTAATTCTTGGTTGGCAATTTTTTTCTTTCAAGATTTTATGAATGTCTTCCCATTGCCTTCTTGCCTGCATGGTTTCTACTGAGTAATCAAAGCTTAGTCTTATTGGTTCCCCTTTGTAGGCGACTTTTCATTTTTCCCAAGCTGCTCTCAGAATTCTTTTTTTTGTCTTTGGTTTTGTCAAGTTTCAGTATGATATGTCTTGGTGACTTGTTTTTGGGGTCCGTCCTGTATGATGTTTGTTGAGTTTCTTGGATGGATATCTTCTCATCTTTCATAATATTAGGCAAGTTTTCTGCCAGCAAATCTTCAACAATTCTCTGTGTGTGTGTGTCTCCTCCTGTTCTGGAATTCCGAGCACACTTAAATTTTTCCTCTTGATAATGTCCCACATAATTCTTAGCCTTTCTTCATTCTTTTTTTTTTTTTTTGAATTTTCTCAAATAAATTGGGCTCAAGGGATTTGTCCTCTATTTCACTGATTCTGTCTTCCATCAATTCAATTCTGCTCTGTGTCCTTCTATTGAGTTGTTTATTTCCGAAATTTTATTGTTAATCTTTTGGATTTCTAGTTGCTCTTTTTGCATGGCTTCTGATTATCTATTTATTTTGTCATTTTGTTCTAGTATTGTTTTCCTGAATTCTTCTATTGCTTTGTCTGTGTTTTTCTTGATCTCCTCCTTGATCTTTTGAAGAAAACCATATATTAGTCTTTTGAATTCCTTATCAGGTAGTTCAGTTAGCTTCTCTTCCTCTGAAAGGTTTTCTGGTTCTTTATTTTGTCACTTGCTGGAGCCATCTTGTCCTGCTTCTTTATGTGTTTTGATGTCTGTTGTCTCTGAGACATTAACGTGTTATTATATTTATTTATTGTGTGTTTGTTTGCTACGTCCTGATTTTTTGTTTTGTTTTATTTTGATATATCCGAGTAGGCAGAGTGTGCACGCTACTGTGGTCACTAGTCAGGCTGCACTGGAACTCTCACCACCTGTCTCCTTGTGGGTGTGGCAACAGCTAGGTGTGTGACTGCAGGTCTTTACTTGTTGGTCACAGGGTGGGTGAGAATATAACTGGAGTTGCTGGTGAGGTGATGCGTCTGTCTAGCTGCTCATCTGGACATGGGTGCAGAGAGCATTCTCACTGTTTGTTGGGTTGAGCATTGTTGAGTGTACTCTTGGTTGTTGGGTGGTTGGGGAGCAAGGGTTCCTAGGTTGTTGATCACTGGTGGGTGACATGGAAACTCTTACCAAAGATCCTGGGTGAGCAGGGCTGCACAGAGGTAGTCAGAGTGGGCACACGCCTCCAGTTGTAGGGGTGGAAGGAGGACAGTCCAGGGGGATGCCACTAGTCTATGGGTGCCCACTAGGAGGATGTGTACCTGTCCCCTAGAGTGCAATATGGGGGAGGGTGTGCTGTTGGTCCTCGGGCCCCCAGTGCAGGTTGCTGGAGGGCATAAGAGGCACCACCGGTCTGTGGGCTTCCAGTGCAGGTGGCTGGGTGTAGGAGTGGAGGCCTTCCTTTCATTGGCTCCCTGTACCAGGGCTGGGCAGAGTAGCTGGCGCTGCAGGTCCTTGGGCTCCCAGCACAGTTGGCAGGGAAGAGGAGGTTGTTTCCACCCATTCCTGGGACCCCAGCACTGGTGGCCAGGCAGAGAAGCAAATGCCACTGGTCTGCGGGCCCTGGCTTGGGTGACTAGGCTTAGGAGTGGGTGTCACTGATCTGCAGGCCCCCAGCATGGGTGGGTGGGTGGAAGAGGTGGCACTACCGGACCATGGGCTACTGGAGCATGTGGGTGGGCAGAAGAGTGAGCACCATCTATCCACAGGTTCCTGGCATGGGTGGCTGGGCAGAGAAGTGGACTCCACCAGAATGCGGGCCCCAGGCGCGGTTAGGTGGGTGGAAGAGTGGACAGTGCTGGTCCACCGGTCCCTGGTGTGGGTGGTAGGCAGAGAAGCAGGCACTGGTGGCCAGGTAGATTGGCGGGTGCTACTGGTCCATGGGCCCCTGGTGTAAGTGACTGAGCAAAGTGCTGGGTGCCACTGGTTCATGGGCCCCGGCTTGGGATGGGGCTGTGTGGGTGCTGCTGGATCACAATTACATCAGGATGTGGGGGGAGGATTAGGTGGCTAGAGGGAGCACCAAGGGCCCACAGGCCTCTGGCTTGGGGTGCTGGGGTGGGTGCAGTGGGTGAGGTGATTGCACTTAACTTCCACAGGGTGAGGAGTACTCCTGCTTGGCTCTGGATGTGGATGCAGAGTCGTTCGTGCTTGGCTGCACCAGGTGATGGGGGCTTTGGCTTGGAATGTTGCTCGCTTCGTCTCAATATGTTCGCACTGTGCAGGTTCAGCTGACAGGGTGCCGATGAACAGTAATTTTCCATGTCCGCTGCTTTTGTACTGTCTCTCCTTCCACTTGGCACTTGGTCTGATTCTTCAGCCTTGCCTTTGATGCTCAGGGTTCCAATGTTGCCATCTATATCCGATTCGCCTGTTTTCTTGGGTCTTTGTTGTAAAAGGGACGTTTTGAGGTGTCTGACTGTGCCATCATCTTGGACCACCTCCTCTAGACTCCTGTGAATGGATATTTAGTTTGTTTCCACCTTTTACTATTGTAAACTATACGGCAATAAACATCCTGGTTCCACTGTTTCCTTACTTTATGTTTCCAATCAAACTAATTACCGTCTCAAGAGATTGTACCATTTTATATTTCCACCAGCAATATAGAGACATCTCCTTTTCCTACAACCAAATCAATACTTTTTAATATTTGTCAGTTTGGTAGGTGAAATTGTATCTCATAACTTTAATTTATCTTTAATTGATTATCAGGAAGTTGGACATCTTTTCATATATCTAGCATCCATTTATATTTCTTCTATATGTGAATCCATATTTTTGTATCAGGTAAAGAATGAAGCCACGTCAATGAATTTCCCCTCTGAATCGAATGAGAACAACACCCCACTTTCACATCCACTATCCCACTCTCACCTCTCAGAATTTTTGGAAATAATTAGTTGGCAAATTAGCTGAACAATTTCAGTCCTGTGTTACTAATTTTGCTTGTCTTTATTCACTGAGATGTCTGATGTCTTCACTCAGGTTTTTACTGCCTCGGCTGAATGCTTGGGTGGTACAAACAGGTTGTTCTTGACTATTAACCTAAAGTTGGTGGTTGGAACCTACCTAGCAGCACCAAGGAAGAAAGGCCTAGGAATCTGCTTCTGTAAAGATTACAGTCCAGAAAACCCTATGGAGCACTTATGCTCTGTAACACATGGGGTCGCCATTAGTTGGAATCGACTTGTCTGTCACTGGTTTGGTTTTTGGTTTTTACTGAGTGCTTTAGTTCGGCAATTGTCGTTTTCATCCTCAAGGCGAGCTTTCTTACTCCTAGAATGTTCCTTTTTCACAGTTTTACTTTCGTTTTATCAGTGTAGCATTTTCTTTCCTCTCACCGAGAGATATAAATGAGAATTTCCTTAGCAATCTCTCGTGTCTGCTGCACTTTCACTGGCTATTGGTGCTTTGGCCATACTGCTCTTTGAGGTTCAAGGTCTGTCCTATGTCCAGGAATGTGTGGCTTGGACGTACCTGTTAGTAAGTTAAGGTTTAGTTTGCTCGGCATGGATAGTTAGGATAGACCCTGCCAGTAATTGTGTAGGACACCATTTAACTCTTCGTTCAAGACAGTCTCCCCTACATATCTTTCCTGCCAGCCTACAGCCATCAGAATAGCAACTCCACAATATCCTTTGAAATAGAAAAATGGTAGGAATATTTCTGACCGAGCGAGGAAAGAAGATACGTAGACTCTGGAACTCTCAGTGGAAGATACTACAGGTGCAGAATTCCAGACTCTTGGATTTGGCAGCCTCGTGCTTAGAGGGCACCCCCACACTCCCTCTATTCCAGGTCAAGACACTGGGTGAGAGATGAGACAGCTCGTGCAGGGCCAGGCCAGGGCTCCTTGGCCAGGATGTGTAGTGTGCCCGGCACCTCCCAGCTCTCAATGTATGTTTGCATCACAGTGACCACCAATCCCATTTGCTCAAGAAAGCCTAGGTTTCTGCTCGTGTCTTAGCTTAGTTATCATCAGGACCCCCAACTACTTTCAAAAGTGTCCCAGTCAGGACAATAAATCATATGGTCCAGTTATCAAATATTCACTATCACGCTGCATGGGGGCAGTGGTGGTTCTGTGGTAGAATCCCCGCCTTCCATGCAGGAGACCTGGGTTAATTTTTGGCCATTGCACCTCATGTGCAGCCACCACTGTCTATCAGTGGAGGCTTGTGTGTTGCTCTGATGCTGAACAGTTTCAGTGGAGCTTCCAGACTCAGACGGACTGGGAAAAAACAGGCCTGGCCGTCTGCTTCCAAAAAAATAGCCAATGAAAACCCTATGGATAACAACAATCCAATCTGGTTGTGCGTGGGTCTGCCATGAGTTGGGGACTGACTTGATAGCAACTAACAACAAGATCACGCTGCGTACTGACAATGGATCGATGAAGAAGACACAGCTTATTGTTCTCTTTCTCCTAAAACAGCAAGATCCTACAGGTGGAGGTGACTGCCTGTGGGCTGTCCCTCTCTTTGCATGGTTCCCCATGTTGGCTGCAGGGGCTGGGCAGGGGGAGATGATGAATGTGCCCCCCAGGTCACCAGGCAGGCAGCCAGGTTCTGATCAGCAGAACCTTCTTCAAAATGGTAGTTTGACTCTGGATGATCTTCCTGGCTCTGACTTGGCACTTCCTGGAGATGCTGTTTTTAGTAGCATTTGCTTAGCTCCACCTGACCATTTGAGAGTGGCCCCATGCAGCCTGCTTGGCCAAATTCTGGGACCCCAGACTCCAGCTTGAATTTCCCCAAAGCAAATCTCCACTGCTTCAAGAAAAGAGGGTTGGCAACGCTTACTGGTGTAGCAAAATCTGTGACTAGATCTCAGGTTTCCATTCTTTTTCTCCTGTGCTGTGGTCCCTGGGAGGTGCAGATGGTGAACGTGCTCGGCTGCTAACAGAAAGGCTGGAGGTTCAAGTCCACCCAGAGGTGCCTCAGAAGAAAGGCCTGGTGAGCTACTTCCAAAAAGTCAGTCATTGAAAAATCTCTGGAGCACAGTTCTGCTCTGACACACAGGGGTCTCCATAAGTCAGGATCACCTCAGTGACAACTGGTATGCTATGGTATTTCTCATATGGAGGAAGCACCTTGGAATTATCCACGTTCATAGCCTAGTCATCATCTCTAAGATGATGGCTCGAAGTCTGTGTTCTTAGCCTCAGTCTCTCCCACATTTCATTCATTCAACAAATAGTTATTGAATACTTACCATGGGCAGGCACTGTTCTAGCACTGGGTTTGTATCCGAGCTGTTACCTACCTGCTCCAGATACTTACCATCTGGACATCAGTTTCTCCATCTGTGAAATGGGGGTGAATTTAAGAGTGCCATATTTACCTAGAGTGCCGTATTTACCTAGAGTACCATATTCACCTAGAGTGCCGTATTTACCTAGAGTGCCGTATTTACCTAGAGTACCATATTCACCTAGAGTGCCGTATTTACCTCATGGCATGTTGTAAAAATTAGATGGGATGATGTGGGTGAAGTTCTTAGCACAGTGCCGGACACATACCAAAGGGAGGCTGGCTTTTGTTATTTGAGAAGAATTATTTTGGCCGCTGCATGGAAGGACATAATGACCCCAGGGTCTGCGGCCTCCACTTGCCTTGTCCTGCAGGAATGAAAACCCCTTGAATGGGAAGTAGGTAACCCTGACTCCTGACGGAGGGGGTCACACTCAGTGGTCTTCGAGATCCTCCAGCTACAACATTCCTCAATTCTATGAAATCTGGCCTCTCTCTGGTCTTGGGTGGTGCTTTAACCAAAACTAAACCCGTTGTCAATGGGTCAATTCCGCCTCCTAGCAACCCTGTAGGACAGAGTAGAAGTGCTCCATAGGGTTTCTAAGGCTGTAATCTTTACAGAAGCAGACTACAGTGTCTTTCTCCCACAGAACAGCTGATGGGTTCGAACCACCAACCTTTTGGTTAGCAGCTGAGCGCTTAACCACTCTGCCACCAAAGGAGCTTTCAAAGTTCAGGTTCTGGTTTACAAAACTTCAGCAAACCTCTTTTGGCCAAACACGGACAGTAACCCCTTTTGGGTAACATACATAGCAGCTTACCGTTTGGAGAGACCTTTGTTAAGTTAGAATTCCCTGTGTGAACGTTGTTTTCTTTTGTATTACATGCTAAACAGCCAGAGGAGCCAAGCAGCTGAGTTTGACTTTGCTGTTACCGACTTTTCTCTCTCCTTCTGCTCTCCCCAGGCACAGGTCTTACCCTGGGTCCCAGGAGCCCACCCACCCCACAATCGGAAGATGAGCTCCCACAACTCTGGGAGATCTGCCCTGATTGAAGACCTGCAGAAAAGCTGAGGTGTCTGGGGTTTTGGAATAAAATTTCTTCTTCTGCGTACAACAGATCCAAGTCTAATCAAAACCCTTAATTAAAAAAAAAACCTCAGGTACTTAATTTGATTTACTTATTTGCATAATATTGGAGGACAAAAGAGATCTGCTCCAAAGCCCACACTTGTGCGGCAGGCCAAGGGATGCCCCCGGCGATTGCCCTATACCCTTACCAGGACTGGCCTTGGGGGAGACAGTGTGCTCACCCCGCCGCCACAGTTCAGCTGCCTGGGTGGTGGTGGGGTGCTCCATGTGTGGGAAAATACTGAAAACACCTTTGTAGGAAAATGCCTTTCGTCCTGCATTTCAACTGCTGGTTTGAAATATCAGATTCTCTGAAAGTGGGCTCCCTTTGCCTATATTGTGCCTGCGGTATAAGTGACTGATGCCAGGAAGTTTCTGGAACATACCTGAAGGGGAGTAGGCCCTGCGAAGGGAAGGGGGTGTCTGTGAAGGCAGGGTGCCTTCTTCCCACGTGGCCAGCCTGGAGTGACATCTGACTGGGTGTGTTGCTCCATCTAGCTTCCCTCATTGGAGTGTCTTGTAAGTATCTAAAGACAAATGTTCACTTCAAATTTGTCCTAAGGGCCAAGTAGCAAAGCCGAAAGGGATAAAAAAGATGAATCTTAAGCAGTATTGCCATGAAACACCCACGCAGGGGCACAGGAGCGGGCAGTGGGGACCCTCCCCCAGGTCAGAACAGGCAGGAAGTCGGTTCGCAGGCCACAAGGCCAGCATACAGCTGGATTTTAGCAAAGAGCAGGGAGAAGGAACTCCAAGAAAACTTACCTCCCGAGAAAGCAGCTTCAGGAACCTGTAAAGCTATGTACATTACACATTCAATGCAGCTTTGAAGATGAGGTAATATTGGGCTATCAGAACTTCACACGGTGTTTGTGTCCATTTTATTATTAAAAATTGCTTTTGATAAAGGTATTCTGTCCCTCAGATGGCCTTAGTGATCGCTTAGAAGGGCTCGATTTCACGGCTTTTCATTTGCGTTCTCTTATCTGTAATAAGGCCCCAGTCAGGCCCCCGTCAAGCACAGAATCACGATCCTGGACGAAGGGGCTTAATGAGCTCGAACGTTTCTATCTGGGGTAACAAGAGCATCTTATCTCGTGTAAGTATTTCAGAAGAAATTTGTAAGGAGAGAGGCGGGAGATTTGGTATGACTAAATGGAAAACAAAAAATTGTTGGTCCCTTCTCCTATCCCCAGTGCATGATAAACCAGTTCCTGAGACGCTGCCCACCTGTACCACAAAGCGCGACAAAGAGCACTTAGCAAAAACTTCCGCCCTTCGTTTCAGACCTGCCGGATCCTTTTATGAACAAGCGCTAAGCAAACACATAGCCTTCTTTTACCAGTTACGTTCCTGGCATCAGATGCTCCATCATATATCATCATTTGCAGCAGGCGACTTTGGAAATAGCTGACTATTAGCAACTTAATTGCCCTTGAATATACAATGCACACTCGTGCAGCCTATTCATGGAGAGGACTGCCAACAGACAGTGAAATGAGAAAAAATGGCCTCTTGGGTTACAGCTGTACTGAATTTTTGAAGGAGTGAAGAAGATGTGGCTGTAAATGGAAGTTTCAGCAGAAGTTTAACAACTGCTGGTCATCCCATTTCAGGCACCTGCTAGGATTCTCACCTGTCTCAATGATGGGTCAATATTCAGTACATGGATAAACAGTACTCTGAGCGCGTTATCCTAGTATCCATTAGTTCACTGCTTTTCGATCATTGATGTAAGAAAGATCTTCAAAATATACATTTTGTATCAATGGTTTCATAATAAAGAACATTTGTTACATGTATTTGATAAAGTCCTGAGAATTTTACCTGGGATCAAATGTCAGTATTTACAATCAGACTTCAGTTATATAGTGTGTTGTGTTTTGAAACCCTTAAGTATCCAGAACAATGCAAGTCAAGAATCTGAAGAACAACCAGAAATAGAAAGTCCTATTTATACCCATACTTGCCTAAAATAGATAGCTTGGTCTATAGTGGCAGTATCTCTAGGCATGAGAAAATGGTAGCACTTCCATCTGAGTAAACCATACAAAGATGAAGTGGGCTTAGATGGCCATTGGAATGCCAGTTTTGACTTAAAACATTCAATGGGTTAGCGAGGTTGATGCTGAATGCGGTCTTTTAAATGGTATTGGTCTTAGTTACGGATGCTAACACAGAGAATATTTTGAATCTTGGTAAACATCAAAGGATGCAGAAAACGACAGTAAAAAGAATTTGTTGAACAAAAGGCAGTTGAACTAGAGATAATTTCAGCTTTAGAGTCTGCCATTCATTTTGTAGAAAGAAATCCTTGTTTCACAGTTTTTAGAAAACAAATTAGTTTTTTCAAATCAACATACAGTAAAATCCACTTTTGTGTGTACGTCTATGAATTTTAACACGTGTATGAATTTGTGTAACCAACACCGCAATCATGACACAGAACAGTTTCATTAACCCCTAACACTCCTTTGTGCTATCCCTGTAGAGTCCAATCCTCTTCAATTTTTAACCCCTGGGACTCACGAATCTGTTCTCTGGCACTGTAGTTCTGTCTTTTGGAGGATAGTAAATAAATGCAGTCCTGCAGTATATAACTTTTTGAGCCTGGCTTCTTTCACTGAGCATAATGACTTTGAGATTCATCCACGACGTTGCGTGCACCAAGAATTTGTTCTTTTTTATTTCTGAGTAATATTCCATTTTGTGAAGGTACTCCAGTTTGTTGGAATCCATTCACCAGTTAAAGGACTTTCGGGTTGTTTCCAGTTCCTTCGGTGGTTATGAATAGAGCTGCTGTAAACATTCATGTACAGATTTTTATACGAGCATGAACAAAAAGACCTCTTTAAAGTGCTAAAAAGCAAAGCTGTCACTTTAAGGACTAAAGAGCACCTGACCCAAGCCATGGTATTTTCAATTGCCTCATATGCATGTGAAAGCTGGATAATGAATAAGGAAGAAAGAAGAAGAACTGAAACATTTGAATTATGGTGTAGGCAAACATATTGAATACGCCATGGACTGCGAAAAGAACGAAGAAACCTGTCTTGGAAGAAGTACAGCCAGAATGCTCCTTAGAAGTGAGAGTGACTTCTTATTCTAAGTTATTTAATGATAAAATTTTGCAAGACCAATGACTTCTTCACTGCAAACACTTTTTTTTCAACAACATAAACGTTGACTATGCACGTGGACCTCGCCAGAGGGAATACACAGGAATCAAACTAACTACATTTGTGAAAAGAGATGATGGAAAAGCTTGATCTCATCAGTCAGAACAAGGCCAGAGGCCAACTGCAGAACAACTATCAATTACTCACATGCAAGTTGAAGTTGAAGCTGAAGAAAATTAGAAGAAGTCTGTGAGAGCCAAAGCACAACCTTAAGTATATCCCACCTGAATTTAAAGAACATCTCAAGAATAGATTTGACACATTGAACACTAAGAACCAAACACCAGACGAGTTGTGGAATAACCTCAAGGACTTCATACATGAAGAATGCAAGAGGTCATTAAAGACAGGAAAGAAAGAAAAGACCAAAATGGATTTCAGAAGAGACTCTGAAACTTGCTCCTGAACGTTGAGTAGCTAAAGCAAAAGGAAGAGATGATTAGGTAAAAGAGCTGAACAGAAGATTTCAAAGGGCAGCTCGAGAAGACAAAGTAAAGAATTATAATAGCATGTGCAAAGACCTGGAGATAGAAAACCAAAAGGGAAGAACACACTAGGCATTTCTCAGGCTGAAAGAACTGAAGAAAAAATTCAAGCCTTGAGTTGCAATAGTGAAGGATTCTATGGGAAAAATAATAAACGACACAGAAAGCATCAAAAGAAGATGGAAGGAATACACAGAGTCACTGAACCAAAAAGAACTGGTTGACATTTAATCATTTCAGGAGGTAGGTTATGATCAAGAACCAATGGTACTGAAGGAAGAGGTCCAAGCTGCACTGAAGACAGTGGTGATAAACGAGGCTCCAGGAATTGACGGAATACCAATTGAGATGTTTCAACAAACAGATGCAGCACTGGAAGTACTCACTCATCCATGCCAAGAAACTTGGAAAACAGCTACCTGGCCAACTGACTGGAAGAGATCCATGCTTATGCCTATTCCAAAGAAAGATGATCCAACCAAACGTGGCAATTATCAAACAATATCATTAATATCACACACAAGCAAAATTTTGCTGAAGATCATTCAAAAGCAGTTGCAGCAGTACATCGACAGGGAACTGCCAGCAATTCAAGTTGGATTCAGAAGAGGACATGGAACCAGGGATATCATTGCTGATGTCAGATGGATCCTTGCTGAAATCAGAGAATACCAGAAAGATGTTTACCTGTGTTTTACTGACTATGCAAATGCCCCTTAGAGGCAAGGATGGCGAGACTATGTCTTACATACTTTGGACATGTCAGGAGGGATCAGTCCCTGGAGAAGAACCTCATGCTTGGTAAAGTAGAGGGTCAGTGAAAAAGAGGAAGACCCTCAATGAGATGGATTTATACAGTGGCTTCGGCAATAGGCTCAAGTATAACAACGATCCCGAGGATGGTGCAGGATCAGGCAGTGATTCATTCTGTTGTACATAGGGTCGCTATGAGTCGTAACTGACTCGACTGCACCTAACAACAACAACAACAACATTATAGGACTATTCAAGTTCTCGATTTCATCTTGGCAGTTGGTGGCTTTTGAGGAATTAGTTCATTTAGTCTAAACTGTTGAATTTGTGTGTGTAGAATTATTTATAGTATTTCTTTATTATGCTTTTAGTGTCTTCCAGGTCTGTCTATAGTGGTAGCCTTGCTTTCATTCCTGATATTAATAATTTGAGTTCTCTCTCTTTCTTTGTTTTCTTTTTTGATCAAGTTTGGTTTGAAATTTATAAATTGTATTTATCTTTTTAAAAACCTAACTTTTGGTTTCACTGGTTTTCTTCATTATGTTCCTGTTTTCAGTTTCATCGATTTCTGTTCTTATCTTCATTATTTCCTTCCTTTCTACTTGATTCGGGTTTATTTTGCTCTCTGCCACCCCTAATTTCTTAAAGTGGAAGTTTAGATTATTGATCTGAGGGCTTTTAATTTTTTAGTATGAGCATTTAATGATATAAATTGCCCATGTAAGCCATTTCTTCAGTTTTATGGAAAGAGGGTTCATTTTCAAGAAAGCAAATTCCAGTTTGTCTCCTGTAGCCGATTCAATTTTAAAAGCTTGTGTCAGGTGCCTTCAGGGTTAGGAGATGAAGAGGGGCCCAGAATCTGCCAGATGTCTTGGACGATCCATTTCTAGGGCGTAACTGTGACCTTGAATCTTTTTTTTCTTGCAGTGTTGCAGCAGAAATTTATTATTTTTTATAAAAATATCCCTGTAGCTAGTTATAACAACAAAAACATTTTTGTAAGCCCAGCTTACATGTATCAATATACCTACAAGGCTAAAACTCTATGCTAATTTACTTTTTGAACCTTCTAAAAATGCGCTCAGGTCAGAGCTGTCATTATTACCCAATTACAATAACACTTTGAATCACGTGATTTCATCTGCATGCACTACATGTATGCGCTGTTGTTTTCTTTGCTGCCAGTGTTTTTATAGTCACAGATTTTGTCAAATTTTCTGGTGTTTTAGCTACCATATTATGGTAATTAGTATTTGTGAACCTATATCAATAACTTTTTTGAGAATGCAATAGTAATTAAAGGAAAAGACGAAGAAAAATCAAAAAAGTCTTCTCAGTTACTAATATAATAATGTTATAAATAATGTAGAAAGATTTTACAAAACCATTTTGTTGTTAGTATTCATATAATCTAAGAAATATTACATTTAAGCAATCCACAACTATAGCATATATTATTCTATGATTAAAATTGGCAATGAACATTGCTAAGGATTCTGTATGATCTGGTATGGGAGAAAGTCCATGGTGGGGTTGGGGACACCAAGAGTTACTGCACTGGGTGACACCAACCCTAATGATGCCACTGTCCTGAAGCATAGCTGCAGCAGTGTAGATGCCAGCCTCTTCAGGTACAATGCTGTCCTTACAGCTGTGGTGTCACTTTCCTGGTTCCACCGAGTGGACTTGCAATCAGGTAGGAAAATGGCAGACGTGCCAAAGACAAAACCAGATCAGCACTTGTTATAACCATAATCCATTGGTGTGATTTACTGTTTAAAAATTAAGTGGAATATGAGAGTTCAGTAGCTCACATCTCCAGCTATAACTTATACCGTACAAAACAAAACAATAAAGTATGCATGAAAGTGAGATTCAAAGGGTATGATTTATAATTTAAAACAAAAAAACTAAGCCATTTACATCAGGGTAATTATTGATAAGTACGAGTTTATTGTTGTCATATTGTCGTGCTTTTTTTTTATGATGCTGACGTTTTCTTTTTGCTCTTACTTTCCTGTGCTGAGTTCCTTTGTTTGTGGATTTTTCCTTTCTTTTGTTATTATACATTTTGTGTTTACTGGGACTTAATGTTTTTATTCTGTTTTATTCTGATGAGTAGGTTTGTTAACTTTCTTTGCAGTTACCTTGAAATTTACCTTTATCTCCTTAATTTTGAACCAGTATTTTATTACGTGATATCACCTTGACTTCCTCTCCGTTTGAAAGTTCTAAACCGACACCGTTTATTCCCCCTTTTATTGTTTTGACATTGTCATTATTTACGGATCGATGTCTCTGTTTCCCTGTTTTAAGTCCTTTAGCTTTGTTTTATTATTGAGAGTTCTTTACCTAGGTTGGTATCTGGCTAATGCTGTCCTGCGTCCTAGACTCCAGTTGTTGCCTGATATTGTTCTTTCTATAACTGAAGGACTCCCTTTAATATTCCTTGTAAGTTTGGATAAATTTTTACAAATTCCCTTAATTTCTGTTTATCTGGAAATGTCCTAATTTTGCCATAGCATTTGAGAGAGAGTTTTGCAAGATATATTATTCTTGATAGGCAGTTTTTTCTTTCAACGTTTTATATATGTCATCCTATTGACTTCTTGCCTGCGTAGTTTCTGTGGAGTGATCAGAGCTTAGTTTTATTGTTTCCCCTTTGTAAATGACCTTTTGTTTTTCTTGAGCTGCTCTCAGGAGCCTTTGTCTTTGGTTTTGGCAAGTGTGATTATGATATGTCTTGGTGACTTGCTTTTGGGGTCTATTCTATATGGGGTCCTTTGAGGATCTTGGATGGTCAGCTTTTCATCTTTCATGATATTTGGGAAGTTTTCTGCCATGAAATCTTCAACAGTCCTCTCTGTGTTTTCCATTTTCTCCTCCTGTTTTACAGCTCCGATCATGGGCAAATTTTTGCTGTTGACTGTGTCTCACATAATTCATAGGTTTTCTTCATTTTTCTTCATCATTTTCTCTGCTTTTTCCTCAAAGGGGTGGCCATGAATTTGTCTTCAATCTTGCTCATTATGTCCCCCATTGTTTCAAATTTGCTCCTAAATGTTCTATTAAGTTGTCCATTTCTGAAACTGATTTCCCATTGCTGTTTTTGTATGATTTCTAATTATTTATTTATTTCGATGTTTTGTTCTTGTATTATTTTACTGCATTCTTCTATTGCTTTGTCTGTGTTTTTCTTGATTTTGGCTGTGTTTTGGTTGGTTTTGTTTGTGTTTTCCATGATTTTGTCTGTGTTTTCCTTGATCTGTTTCCTAATCTCTTGGAGATCTCTAAATATTAGTCTTTGAATTTCATATCAGGTATTTCTGCTACTTTTTCTTCTACTAGAAAGTCATCTGATTCTTTATTTTGGTCACTTGCTGGAGCCATCTTGTCCTGCTTAAATGCATCTCTCGTTCTGGCCTGGGGATGACAGGCATCTGTATATGCAAAGAAAGCCTCTGAGCCTTGGGGACTGTGGCAGCAGCCAAAGGACGTTGGCATGGTCCCTGAGTGACCAAGACATGCGTGTGACCTTGATTCTTGAAGAAAGTATATTCTATGGGCCCTGGTCATGGAAGAAATGCATAATATATCTTAGAACTGAAGACTAGAGCTTTCAGTATGGATTATACCTCAACATAAAGGAAACAAAAATCCTTACAACTGGACCAATAAGCAACATGTTAAGTGGAGAAAAGCTGAAGTTGTCCAGGATTTCATTTCACTTGGATCCACAGTAAACATCCATGGAAGCAGCAGTCAAGTAATGAAATGACATATTGCATTGGGCAAATCTGCTGCAAAAGATGTCTTTAAAGTGTTAAAAAGCAAAGATATCACTTTGAGGACTAAGGTGTGCCTTACCTAAGCCATGGTATTTTCAATTGCCTCATATGCGTGTGAAAGCTGGACAATGAATAAAGAAGACTGAAGAAGAACTGATATCTTTGAATTATGGTGTTGGCAAAGAATATTGAATATACCAACGACTGCCAGAAGAACTAAAAAATCTGTCTTGGAAGAAGTGCAGCCAGATTTCTCCTTAGATGGGAGAATGGTTAGACTTCGTATCATGTACTTTGGACATGTTATCAGAAGGGACTAGTCCCTGGAGAAGGACATCATGCTTGGTAAAGCAGAGGGTCAGCAAAAGACAGGAAGACCCTCAACAAGATGGATTGACACTGTGGCTGCAACAATGGGCTCAGACATAGCAACTATTGTGAGAACGGTGCAGGACTGGGCAGTGTTTTGTTCTGTTGTATGCAGGGTCACCATGAGTCAGAACCAACTGTACGGCACCTAACAGCAACAACAATGTATCTTAGAAAGATTGGATTGAGTGCCACCGAGTTGACTTATTGTCTTCAATATTCAGAACCCCTCATTGCTAGATGTCTTACCAGGTTTCAGTCACAAAACATTTCAGGTCCGTTAGAACTCAAGCAAACTCAATTTTTATGAGAATTTCTCTGAAAGAAATCCAAATGCCACATACAATTCTATTTCTATATGCTTTTAAGAAGAACTGGTGCAGCAGTTAGTCCCGGGGGCCTTGCACTCCTTACACTCTTCCAAATGATTTGCATTTTTTGGGCCTCTTTGAGCTAGCAAGGGCTTCTCTTGACTATCAGACAAATTCCTCTGAGCTGTGTTCACTCTTGGAGCTTGAGGCACTAAATTTCGTTGGTCTCTGGAGATTTGGCAGTGGCCAACAGTGCCTTTCCCTTCTAGCTCATTTGACAGAAAAGCCTTCTTTGAGTTTCCATTCAGCATGTAAGCATGTGGTAGGAAAGTGCTTCCGTAGCCTTTTGGCTGTTAGAAGTTCTCGGACCTGACTTACTGGAGCACTAACCGTGCTTTCACACCTCATTATATCTATGATACGCAGCAGTCATTCTCTGTGGAGGGTGGCAGGGGCCATATTGGAATCTCCTGGGGAAAGTTTTCCAGTGTTGCTTCCCCTCTTTTTTCCAAGTTGAGTTACTATTGAATGTGGGTCATAAGTCTAAGGGGTGTTGGGGCAAAGTATTTTTGAGAGCAACTGTTGTAGACTCAGAAACATTTCTGCAATTGGCCTGACATTAACACCTGAAGTTATGATAAGAGAGTTTCTACCCTGGTTGGAAATATCCAAGTGTGCCCATTCTTCAGTGTTCCATACTCACTCCTCAGGGATTCATTAATTTTCTCAGTACTTTATTTTTTGTGTGCTATACAAACTTTTTGTCCTGTGATTGTGTTTGGATTCATCTCTTCCTTCAGAGTGGAAATTATGTGGGTTATTTTAGATTGCTATTGGGTGCCCTAGGAGAGGTGCTCTGGAATCCACAGGTCAGAGACTTCTCGTCTCTTTGGAGGGGGTGGGAAAAACAGGAAGATTTGGATAGCTATAGGTGAGGAGGGGATGCATGTTAATTTGAGGGGACAGAATTAGCAGAGGTGCAGGGCTATGGAGGTATAGAACTGTTCGGAGTTACCACAAAAAAGGTGAAGTAGAGGATAAGAGAAAAAACACTCCATCCTCCAGTGTTTCTTATTTTTTCTGCCTGGAATGCCTGCCCCCACCGTGATGGTTAATTTTATATGTCAACCTGCGCTGCCATCGAGTCCATTCCAACTGATAGTGACCCCATAGTGTTTCCAAGGCTGTAAATCTCTACAGAAGCAGGCTGCCACATCTTTCTCCCACGAAGCCACTGGTGGTTTTGGACAGCCAACCTTTCAGTTAGCAGTCAAGTGCTTTAACCACTGTGCAACCAGGGCTCCTTATGTGTCAATATGCCTAGATTATCTTACCCAGGTTTTTTAAATTCAAACATGAACCTGAGTCTTGCTGTGAAGGCATTTTAAAGTATAGTTGTGGGTAATCTCTACAACCAGCTGACTTTAAGTATAGGAGATTACCCTTGATAATGTGATTGGACCTCATCTAGTCAATTGAAGGCCTTAAGAGCAAAAACTGAGGTTTCCAAGAGGAGAAAGAATTCTACCTGAAGACTGTAACATAGATATCCTGCCCCAGTTTCCAGGCTACTGCCTGCCCTATGGATTTCTGCCATAAGTCTGTGGCATCAACTCCTGCATGAATTTGTAGCCTATTGCGGATTTTGGATTTAAGACTGCAGTGTCAACTCCTGCCTGAGGTGCTGGCCTGCCCTACAGACATTGGACTTGCCAGTTCTCACAATTATGTCAGCCAATTCTAGAGAGAAATAAAGAATGAAAGAACTTAAGAAAGAAAGAAAGAAGCAAAAAGGAGAGAAAGAAAAAAATATATATATACCATTCATCCTGTTTCTCTGGAGAACCCTGATACACCCACCAAACCAAATTCAGCTGTAGATTAAAGTCCTCCCCAACTCCCTCAAGCCAAGTTCTTCTCCAACTCTTTGTCATACCCCTGGGACGTCCAGTACAACTTAATAAAGGAATTTATTCTTTCTTTCTTTTGAGCTGGGGATGGAGTATTCCTGTCCTTCCTGACTAGCCTGCGAGGTCCTCAGGTCTCTCCCTCTGAGCTCCTATGCAGCTTAATGAAGGGTCTTTCCCAGAGTAAGTTGAAAAATGATTCTTCACTGGCTGGATGAATGAAAACTCTGGAGAACAATTGGAAAGAGACAGCATTATAAATGCTCTTGCAGATGAATATCTAGTGAAATAGAACAGATAGCATTCCATGGAAAAAGAGGTTGCAGTATATGCTGTAGAGTATTTCATTTTTGTAACCCCATGCTTGCCTTCTGTATTAATGCACAGAAAGTGTCGGGGAGAATCTTTACCAAAATGTTAATGGTTGTCATCTCTGAGGGGAGTTCTGGATGACCTTTGTTTTATATTTTTTGGTTTCTCTAAATTACCTGTTTTTTGTTTATTTGTTGTTGTTGTTGGCTTTTGGACTCCACCTGTAGCGGGCTGTTTCCCGAGGGGAGGAGCTGTCTTTTGTACATGTGGTGTGTTGCACAGGCCTGGCCCTCAGTTGGTATTTGTTGAATGGGTAAGTGAGTGACTAATATGATAATGGAATCCCTGGGTGAGGCAAAGAGTTAACGTGCTCGGCTGTTAACCAAAAGGTTGGAGGTTCGAGTATACCCATAGATGCCTTGAAAGAATGGCCTGATGATCTGCTTCCAGAAAATCAGCCGTTGAAAACCCTATGGAGCACAGCCACTTCGACACACATAGGGTCGCCAAGAGTTGGAGTTGACTTGATGGCAACTGGTTTTTGGTATGGTGTTGTTGGGTGCCATCCAGTCAATTCTGGCTCATAGTGACCCCAGGTGACAGAGTAGAACTGCCCCATGGGGTTTTTTCTAGGCTGTAATTTTTCTGGGAGCAGATTGCTAGGTCTTTCTCTCATGGAGCTGCTGGGTGGGTTTGAACCGCCATTCTTTCGGATAGGAGTGGAGTGCTTAACTGCTGCGCCACCAGGGCTTTTTGTTTTTAATATAACAGTGGTTAAATATGATGAGTTAGCATTTAAAAATCTACGAGGGAATTTACAATTTATAAAATAACGCAAAAGGCCTTTACAGCTTGTAAAATTCTATGCAAAAGCAAAACCATTGTAACTGTTATAACTGTGAAAGATTGCCAGGCCTGATTTAGTCCTTGGGGTACGACTGTGGTTGTCTAGATGATCTCCTTTCAAGCTCTCCCCATAACCCTTCCTTTCTGGAAATCTGGAACAGGTAATTTGAGCTCATGTTTAACTCAGATTTATTTTACTCTAAGTTGTCCCCTTTTAGAGCTAATTTAGCAACACACATGCCATTTCTCAAGATTCTTATCAGGTGGCGCTGAACTTTTAATGGACATAATAAAAAACATTTCCCCAACCTAGGGAACTGAGGGAGTTTGAAATGCATGTTGACCTCATCAACCACTTTCATCTGGTCTCTGTCATCGGCTTTATATAAAGCACATGGCTACCCTGCTATATCTTGATAAAGAACAGTTTTTGTGTCCTGTTTGAAAAAAAAGTTGTTGGAGGACTGTTTTCGATCCTGAGAGATAGTGGAGGTGCAGTGGGGAGGGGGGCAGTGTTGGGGTGACCCATCCACTCTGTGCCCCTGTTTTGGGAACAGTGAGCTAAAGGGGTCCCACTTCTCAGCCCCGCTCCTTTATCCCAGTGACCCACAGAGAATCTTGGGTCAGGGGTCTCTCCTCGGCCAGGGCCCTGCCTGTCATCCCCGAGGGCTTTACAGAGGTTCATAACTCACATCCAAGTGTAGCTGGGAGGCAGCAGCATTGAATGGACACTAGATGACATTTCTTCTCCTTGATGTCTGCTAAGGAGGAAAATGGAATGACCATGAAGGCTTTTCCAAACAGGAAAAGGTTTGGGGATGGGCTCCGTTCCCAGCCAGCTCCTATGGGTCCTGACTGTGGCATTCAGGCACATCTGAACTATTTTTCAGCAAATATTTATTGCATACCCACTGGGTACTAGCCTTGTTCTGAGCGCTTAGGACATATTAATGAACAAAATGAGCAAAGATCCCTCCCCCACATAGCTAGCACAATACTCAGAGGGTAAACCAAGTTCATGTAGGTGTGTTAGGAGATGATTGAGCCATGTTGTTGCTGAGGGCTGTTGAGTGACCTTGTGTAACAGAATAGAACTGCCCCAGAGGGTTTTCTTGGCTGTGATCTTTACAAAAGCAGATCACCAGATCTTTTTCCTGTGGAGCCGCTGGATAGGCTCAAAACACCAACGTTTCAGTTAGCAGCTGGGTGCTTAACTGTTTGCACTACCAGGGCTCCATCTGATAGTGTTGTAAAACCAACCAAACCCGTTGCTGTCGAGTCAATTCTGACCCATAGTGACGCTACAGAACAGAGTAGAAATGCTTCCTAGGGTTTCCAGGGAGCGGCTGGTGGATTCGAACTGCTGACCTTTTGGTTAGCAGCTGAATGCTTAACCACTGTGCTAGCAGGGCCCCAATAGTGCTATGGAAAGAAGGAACAGTAGAAGGACATCAGGAGTGGCGGGTATGGAGGGGCAAGGAGCAGCCCAGCGAGGGCGGCAGGTGGGTTAAGCATTATTGGAAAGGTGAGGTTTAAACAAAGACAAGACAAAGCCAAATGAACAAAAAAGCTACAAAACAAGGCAAAAAACCAAAGTGGCATTTCTTGGAAAACACTGGAATCTGTGTGCTCGAGTCCGCTCCCGTGAGAAGGATAAAGTTGAGAAGAGTGACATCTGGTTACTGATAACCAGTGACAGCAGGCGCGTTGATGCTGAGTGGACATCGTACGGAACTCCTGGCTCTTCACAGCCACTCTCTCCTCCTTGAAGCATTCCTTTATCTGGTCTTCTGGAACACCACCTCTTGCCTTTCCCCTCTCCCACCAGTCCCTCTTCCTTCCTGAACTTTAAATGTCGGCGTTCTCCAATGTCTTGCTCTCTCACCCGCTCATTTCCCTCCCACCCATGGCTTCAGCAGCCACCTGTCACCCGTGACTCTGTACACAGTGTCTGAGCCATGTGTCCTTCTCAAGCTCCAGTCCTGTCCACTCAGCTGCCTCAGCTGCCCAAAACTGAACTCTTCCCAAACAGCTTGCCTTCAGAATTGTTTATTTTGGTAAACAGCTCCACTCTCCAGCCAATCAGGAAGTCAGAGACCTGAGAGGTATTCAGAAGCATTCACTCAAGGTTCTTTCTTTACCGACAAACAAGCCATGTGCAAGGGACTTACGAACCAATAATGGCAGCCGTCGTTTGTGGGTACCTACCACGTGCCAGGAACTGTTCTGAGAGCCTTATGCGAGAGGTGGTACAGGTGGAGAAACTGAGGCGCAGAAAAGGTGAGTGTGTCACAAAGCTGGAACTTTAAGCCAAGCTATGAGACTGGAGTGAGCATCCTTGACCACCCTGCCCTGCCTCCCACGGGGCTCTGTCGAGAGAAGCATGGAGACAAGAGCACGGAGGACTGCTCAGGCCATGCTGAAGGATTTGGTCTTCATTCCTCAGCAAAGCGAAACTATGAGAGGATTTTGAGTGAGGTGGGAAAGGGAGGGAAGCATCATCTGGCTTTTATTAGGAAGCTCACTCTAGCTACAGGGCGCATGATGGATTGGAAGAGCGAAGCTGGCAGGAAGGAGACTGGAAGAGGCAGTGACAGTATCGGCAAGAGGTGATGGGGGCTTGAAGTAGAGCAGTGATGGTGAAGACAGAGAGCAAGGGACCAGTTGAGAGATGTGTGATCCTTAATTCTGTGCAGTGGGGAGGTGTAGGGTGCAAAACACAGGAAATAAGCTAGGATTTCTTCTCCTATATCCAGTTGGATGCTAGCAACTTCTTAAAAGAACAATTGCTGATTATAAAAGTCTTATATGGTTATTGTAGAAAACAGAGTGTGGAGAAAAGAATAATGAAAAAAAGTTTAATTCCACCGATCGGTGATAATCACTGTTAATACTCTGGTTGTTGCTGTTGGGTGCCATCAAGTCGATTGTGACTCATAGGACCCTGAGGACAGGGTAGAACTGCCCCATAGGGTTTCCTAGGCTGTAGCCTTAATGCGAGCAGATTGCCAGATCTTTTCTACTGCAGAGCAGCTGGTGGGTTCGAACCACCGACCTTAACCATTGCACCACCAGGGCTTCTTAGTATATATATGTATATTCTTGGTTTTTATTTTACAAAAATAAGAGTCATATTTTACATCTGTATCTCTTTAGTCTAAAAAAATCACATCAATATCCAGTTTACTGAATGTTTTTTCTCAAATGTTATTTTAATGGCTGCATGGTAGTCCTATCTCTCCATCTACCCATTTCATAATTAATCAGTTCCTTATTGTTCAACATTTATGTTTTTTCTGAGTTTTTGCTTCCATAAGCAACTGTTACAATAGACAATTTTTTTCAGTATTTAAATCTTTGTATTTTCTTAACTGAGATTTGGCTCATAAACCCGTTGCCATCAAGTCAATTCTGACTCATAGCGACTCTATTGGACAGAGTAGAACTGCTCCATAGGGTTTCTAAGGAGTGGTTGGTGGGTTTGAACAGCAGACCTTTTGGTTAACAGCCGTAGCACACCATAGCTCTTAACCACAGCGCCACCAGGACCCCAAAGGATTTATTATTATTTCTTTAGGATAAATTCCTAAAAGTGGATTTGGTAGGTCACAGGATGTGAACAATTTTAAGGCTTTGTTACTTTCCAGATTGCTCTTTAGAAAGGTATACTGGATTACATTTCCACCACCAACAAATGACAATTTTCCAGTTATTACGAGTTTCAAAGTCTTTGCCAAATTTCTTTCTTTTCTAGATTACTAGTGAGGATGGGCATTTTTTTCACATGTTAATTGCCTAGTTGTGTTCTTTTGGGGTTTGCTTGTTCATACCTTTTGTCCATTTTTCTACTGGGGTGTTTTTCTCTTTGCGCTGTTTTTTAAAGGACTTGTTCTAATGAAGACTTTCGGGACCGAGGAACACAAGCATGCTCGTGTTAGCACAGGTAGAAATAGGAGTTTGTTGTGGGGAGGCCGTTGAGTGACACCAGGGAAACCAGAAAGACAAGAGACCTTGGCTCATTTGAACTGGAGCTGGGAACTGAGAACCAGCAGGAACCCGGCAGGCTTGAACTACATCCCCTCCGCCTCTCTTCCTTGGCACTTTGAGAAGATTCTGACTACCCCTCACCCAAGTTCAGGGAGTGCTCCTGTGTCTGCCGATGGATAAAATCACATCCAATCGGATTTTCCTGAAGTGGTTTGCATCTTGTCACTGCTGTGTGACGTTGCCCTGAGTCCATTTACTGCAAGCCGATGACGGGTTGGACATGAGGGGCTCTCTGCAGAATTAAGGCCAGCACTCATATGGAAAGGTGCCTCCAAGTGTATTCTGCGGGTAAACCAATTCAGCTGCCTAGGAAAGGTCCTGCTGATGAATGCATTTAGCAGTAGGGTGTGTGGCTTGTTCAAGTCAACCTGAGCTAAGGAGAACATCATTGTGTGGGGAGTAGTTATGGGACAGCATCAGGGACGGGCTTACTTACTAATCTGTAGTGCACAATTTCACCTGTTTTTCACCACATCAAAGATATGGTGAAACCCATAACTAGTGTTGGTGAAACACAAGTAAGCCCGCGGGTACTTGGCTTACTGTAAGCCTGCGCATACCTTGCTCACTGTAAGCCCACAGGTACCTTGCTCCCTGTGAGTCCGTGCGTACCTTGCTCAGTGTAAGCCCACAGGTACCTTGCTCCCTGTGA
>NW_004443967.1:17642184-17653529 GCF_000243295.1 Trichechus manatus latirostris
TGTAAGCCCACAGGTACCTTGCTCCCTGTGAGTCCGTGCGTACCTTGCTCACTGTAAGCCCACAGGTACCTTGCTTACTGCCCCTGCGCAGCGTTAAGGCATGACGACATCCTAATGCTTTCTGATCTTCACATTACAAATACATGGCATGTTTCCTCTTTGAGCCCGTTGTGCGATGGAGGTAGAGGCATTTGCTCTTTTCTTTCCTCAGCCTCGCCTCTGCTTCCCCACCCTTAACCTGCAGGGGTTTCCCGTGAGCTGGCCTCCAAGATCCCTCCCAACTCCATCAGGAGGAAGATGTTCCTTTCTTTAAGCCAGAGGCCAGCACACTATGGTTCACAGGCCAGATCCCGCCTGCCTCCTTTTTTTGTATGGCCTGCGTACTAAGAACGGTTTTTAAATTGTCGGCAAGAAGTCAAGAGCCAAATACTATTTTGTGTCACTTGAAAATCACATGAAATTCAAATTTCAGTGTCCATAAGTAAAGTCTTACTGGAACACAACCACGCCTGTTGATTTACGTGTTCTCTATGGCACTTTCTCGCTACCACGGCAAAGCTGAGTTGTTGGGACAGAAGTTGTATAACCCACAAAGCCGAAAATATTTACTATCTGGCCCTTCACAGAAAGAGTTGACCAACCTCTGCCTTAAGCTTTCAACAATTCTTTGCAAATGTGTTTTGCTCCTTGAAAATGGCAATAGCTATCTAGTTCTCTGTCCAAATGTCTTCTGAAGTGGATTGACACAATAATATTATCTAATCTACAGACCTTGCTCTACTTTCACCAGTTATCCCACTAATGTCCTCCACAGCAGATTCTTTTCTCCTCTTTATCTCCACGAGCCATTCTAGAACCACACACTACATTCAGTTGTCAAGTCTCCTTATTCTCCTTTAACCTGGAACAGTCCTTGGTGTTTCTAAGACTTTCATGACCTTTACAATTCTGAAGAGGACAGGCCAGTGATGTCATAGAATGCCCCTTAATCTGGACTTTTCTGATGTCTCCTTATGATTGAATTCAGGCGATGCATTTGTGCAAAGAGTACTATAGAGGTAATGCATCATACCGGGAAGCAAATGGTGTCCATTTAGCCCATTTCTGGTGATATTAACTCTAGCTTGTTTAGGGTGGTGGCTGCCTGGTTTCTCTCTGTAAAGTTACTATTTTTTCCTTTTTAACTAATAAGTACCTTAGGAGTAATCCTTCAAAACTCTGTAGTTATCCTTTTCTCGTAAAAATTCTACCCACTAGTCCTGGTGGTGTAGTGGTTAAGAGCTACGTCTGCTAACCAAAAGGTTGGCAGTTTGAATCCCCCAGGTGCTCCTTGGAAACCGTATGGAGCAGTTGTACTCTGTCCTATAGGGTCACTGTGAGCCGGAATTGACTCAATGGCAACAGGTTTGGGGTTTTTTTTTTTTTTTGTATGATTGTTGCCCTAAGGTGATTAAAAAAAAATTCCATCATTCTTTCTTCATTTAGTTAGAATTTTACTGTAAGGAAGATCTTTTCCTTCTCCCTTTTTACTGTTTTTAATTTATTTAACGGTATCTTTACGGACTTATAAATTCTTATTTTATTCTATGGGCTATAACCCACTAGAGTCTTTTTTATTTTGTTGCTCACATTGTCCTAGATTCGGCCAGTGGGACTCCCTTCAAGCTGGCTCCTGTCCTTTTAGCATGTCCCCATCATTCTTTGAACACTTCCTTAGTGTCTGACACACTGAGATATTCCAGATTCTTGTTGCAATCACTCATTTCTTCAAGGGGCCCTGGCTCCCTTTATTGGAGACTGGTGTTTAGAAACCAAGATCTGGGCTCTGGGTGCATCCATTGTAACTGTTTTCTTCTAGGTCCTTCCAGCAGACACAGCTAGGAAATTGTGTGTGTGTGTATGTGTGTGTGTACACATATCTCTATATCTGTCTATATTTCTGTCTTGGTCATCTAGTGCTGCTTTAACAGAAATACCACAATTGGATGGCTTTAACAAACAGAAATTTATTCTCTCACAGTCTAGTAGGCTACAAGTCCAAATTCAGGGCATCAGCTCCAGGGGACGGCTTTCTCTGTTGGCTCTGGAGGAAGGTCCATGTCATCAATCTTCCCTAGGCCTAGGAGCTTCTCTGCACAGGAATCTCAGGTCCAAAGGACATGCTCTGCTCCTGGCATTGCTTTCTTGGTGGCATGAGATCCCCATGTCTTTCTGCTTGCCTCTCTCTTTTATATCTTAAAAAAGATTGGCTTAAGACACTATCTAGTCTTGTGGATCTCATCAATATAACTGCCACTAATCCATCTTATTACATCATGGTGATAGAATATACAACACATAGGGAAATCACATCAGATGGCAAAATGGTAGACAATCATACAGTACTGGGAATGATGACCTAGCCAAATTGACAGACATTTTTGAGGGGCACAATTCAATCCATGACAATATCCATCCATCCATCTAAAAAACCATGAGTTCATACTGATATCCCCAATTGCACACCAACACTATAGGGGTTATCCGAGTCTTCCTCCTTTCCACTTTTTGTAACTCCCTTTTCAACTGGGAACAACCTGACTCTCACTACCCATGATATGTTTACCTATTTGCTCAATCCTAAAACATACATAAAGTAGTTTTTTAGTTGCTAACCCACAGCAGTTCAAATCCACCAGCCGCTCCCTGGAAACCCTTTGGGGCAGTTCGACTCAACAGCACCTAACAACAACAGCAATAACCCATACCACTGTGAAAAACCAATCAACTAATTGGGGCTCTAATTGGGGCTCAATATACGTATTTTTAAACTCCTTTGTTTTTGTCTTTAGCTTGAAGTGAAGTGTGAACGCAATATTGCATTCAAAAGTTACTTGGGTAAGTTCTTTTTTCTCCTTTTTTCAGTATGGTTATGTTATTTATTTAAAATACAGTTAGCTTTATTTATTTCTGCTTGTGTTCCATTTTGGTTTCTTTTCCCCATCCTTGATTAAATTTTTTTGAGTATATGAAACACAAACATGGTTGTGAAAGTCAGAACTATACAAATATTATACTCAGAGAAGTGCCCTTTCCCTATCCCTTCTGCTCTGTCCCCTTCTTCTCTTCCGTTCCACCTCTTTCCCTCCCACCCCTGTAGGTATCAGTCTCATTCGTTTCTGGTTTCTACTTCTGTGCTTCTTTTTGCAAAAATGAACAGATACAGGTAGATTTTCTTATTTCCCCTTTTTCTTACACAAAATTATGGATAGTTTTTTTTTTTTTTTTTGCATTTTCGTTTCTTCACTTGACCATATACCCTGAATATTACAAATAGTTAATAGAGGTCTTCCGCATTCTTTTATACAGCTCCACAGTACATACACTATTGAGTGAATGCCTTGTAGTTTATTCAACCACTCTCTTATGTATGGGCATTTAGGGTGTTTCCAATATTTTGCAATTACAAACAATGCTTCAATAAATAACCTTGTGTCTATGTATTTTTGTATTGTGGGAGGTGTATCTTTAGGGTGATTCCTAGAAGCTGGATTGCTAGAGCAAAAGGTAAGGTTCAATAGAAGAATCCTGATCAAAAGGGGAAAATGAAAAACAGAATTCCAAATTATCATGGAATCTAGACTTTCTGGAGCCATTGAGACTGTATGAACCCTCAAAATTATTGCCCTGAGATAATCTTTAAAACTTTAAACCTAAAAAATATCCCCTGAAGTGTTTAAACAAAACAATAGTTTAGCTTAATTAGTAAAGAATGTCTGCCTTGAGCATTGTACTCTTTTAAGGAACTATCTATATGGGATCAAATTAACAACAGCAACTTGAAAGGTTAGATGGGAAGCTTAGGGGGCAGTGAGTTTATGTCAACGGGGGAGGAAAAATTCTGAAAAGTAGGGCGAGGGTGGTTATACAACTTGAAGAGTGTAATCAGTGTCACTGAATTATGCATGTAGAAATTGTTGAATTGGTGAATGTTCCTCTGTGTATATTTGCAACAACAACAAAAGTAAATTATTTTAAAAACAGGTAAACCCATATGGAGTTTCGTTAGCTCTTGCCATACTCCCCTCCGCAGGGCTGTGCTAATTTGCATTCTCACCAGCAATTATCAGAAGGCCTGTTCCCCCACAGCCTCACATACGGAATGTGTTGTCTAATTTTTCTATTTTTGTCTGTCTGATGAGAAATAGTACTTCTGTGCAGATTTGATTTGCATTCCTTTAATTGCTAGCAAGATTAAATGTACAGTCTCTTTTAGAGACTGCATATATTACAGATATTAGCTCTTTACCTGTGATATATGTTGTAAATGTTTCTTCCTAGCTTGTCAGTTGTCTTTTGACTATTTTTTGTTATGTAAAAGTTTTCTATCTTTATGTGGTCAGATTGATGAATCTTTTCTTTTATTGCATCTGGATTTTGAGTCATAGTTGGAAAATCTTTCCCTACATCCAGCTTAGGGAATTCATCCACTTTTTCTTCCAGTACTCATACGGTTTCATTTCTTACGTTTAGATCCCTGATCCATTTGGAGCTTATTCTTGTATACGATGTGAGATTTAGATCTATTTTTATATTTTTCCCAGTTGTCCCAGCACTGTTTATTTGTTAAATAGTCTACTGTCTCAGTGATCTGAGATGCCACCTTTAGCATAGGCTGTTAATTCCATATGTGCTTGGGCCTGTTTTTGCACTCTTGGTTCTGTTTCTCTTATCTGTTTGTTTTTTCACGTGCCAGTTCCATATTGTTTTTAGCGTGGAGGCTTTGTGGTGTGTTTTAAGGTCTGGAATGGCTAGTCCAGGCTGTAGCTTTTCATTTTCAGTGTTTTCTTGGATATTCTTGCATATTTGAAACACTTGTATTTTAAAATGGACAACCGAGAAATGCTATTGAATCATCAATAATAGTGCTTAATCATTTGAGGCCCTGGTCCTGTCCTGTGTCCACCCACCATCATCATCATCATCATCATTGTTGTCATCATCCTCCTCGCCACGACCCACATCATCATTAATCATCTGTCGAGTATTTATTACGTGTAAGGCACTGTGCCAAGTGTTTCCTCTGCTTTATCTCATTTACCCTCATGGCACCCCATGAGATAATTAGGTTTACCATTCTCAGGTAAAGAATTGGGAAGATTAAATGGCTTGCACAACAAGTAGACAACAAAAACGCTACACATGTACGTGTTGCTTTTTCTTGAGTTTACAATTCTCCTGAAGGTGTTTAGATCAGTAGCTCTGATTTTAGAGGACAAGTACACGGCCTCTGAGTTTCTATTCATAGGAGGAAACTCCTGAGGTGGAGGAACTCAACTGTCTTTATAGTTTTACATTTATGTTCAGTAAACAGTTACACAAAACTAGGCTCTGACGCTGTCCAACATCTCGTAAAATCAGAAAGGCAAAAGCTGGCACAGCATAGGATGCTCAAGAAGGAAGAGGCCATATGCCAAAACCCGGGTGAATTTCTGCCAAGTGTGGGGTCACTGGGGATGGACTGAGAAACGCGTCTCTGGACGTCGTGTCACGTGCTCCCCTCTTTGAAGAAGAACAAGACAGGGGGCTCCACAAAGGGAAGAAATGTTCACCTCCTGTCCACTATCAGCACCCAACTTTGGGGTGCAGAGCCTTCGCTGACACTACAGATGGGAACCCCAGCGCCCAAAGAGCTCCTGATTTAGAAGCTTCTCTACCTACTCAGGCCCTAGTGCCTAGCAAACAGCTCTTCCTGACCCAGGAAAGTGCGGGGTGGGGAGTAGGCCCATTGCATTCTGGGTAGCTCGGTCCTCATGGAAAACCTTTGTGTGGAGAGGCAGAGAGCTGGAAGCATCCCTGTGGGTGACGCCTCCTTCCAGGTTCTGTACTGTCTGAAGAGGAAGACAGGCTGCTTCCAGTCTCCAGTCTGGAGATTCTGAGAGTCCAGGCAGCTCCCTCAGCAGCAGCAAAAGGGAGCAATCCAAAACCCGGCCTCGGCCACTGAGCAGGTTTGCGCTCAGCCATGGCCTTTCCTTCCGTATCGACCCTGGCCAGCAGGCCACAGTGCAGCAGCCACAGCACAGACGGGGACATGGGGGTGGGGCGGGATGGGGGGCTTGTTGCAGGCAGGGCCAGGGCTGGGCAGACCTTTCCCCATCCAGGGAGGTGGAAGCAAAACCCAGACAATGTAGCTGTTTGTGTATTGCTGCAGCATACGGCAAAGGAAATTCTTAAAGGAAGAACCTTCCTCTGACCAGTATTTCCCAGAAGAGGCAGGTGGACATTGAGAAATCCAATGCTTATCATCCTCAAAAACTTGTAAAAGACCATGACCTCTACGGAGCAGGCTCAGAAGTCCTAAGAGAGAGTAGGCGAATGTGAGAAATGAACGGAGCACAACACTCAGGGAGAATTTAACATTCCTTTACTGGCCTATGGCAGAACAAGTAGGAAAGAAATGAATGAAGACGTAGATAGAGCCAAACCAAACCCATGGCTGTCGAGTCAATTCCGACTCACAGCAACCCTATAGGACAGAGTAGGACTGCCCCGTATGGTTTCCAAGGAGCGGCTGGTAAATTCGAACTGCCAACTTTTGGTTAGCAGCCAAGCTCTTAACCACTGCACTGTCAGGGCCCCATTAACAAACAAGGATGAAGAAAATGTGGTACATATGCAAATTTTTATTTTTAATCTAGCACAATCATAGGTATTATTCTACAACTTGTCTTTTCCCCCACTTAACAACATATCATGAATACTTTTCAATTTTAGGATATATGGATATAACTTACTCCTTTTTTAATGGCAGAACATTCCATGCCAGGTAATATTAGAGATTATTTAAACTACCCTCCTAATAATACACGTTTAGGTTATTTCCATGTTTTTTCTATTATAAGTAGTGCTGCAGTGGGCCTTATGTTAAAATTTTTTTTTTTTTCAGTGTGCAAGTACTTCAATAGCATGAATTCCCAGCTGTGTAAATGCTGTGTGAAGGGATGGGTGCATTTAAAATATTAATTAATGTTGTTTTTGTTGTTAGGTGCCATCGGGTTTGTTTCTACTCAAAGCAACTCCATGAACAACAGAATGAAACACTGCCAGGTCCTAAAAGCTATTGAAATTTCCTTTAAAAAGACAGTATCAATTTACATTCCCATGGACATTATAAGCGTGTACCTGTTTCTTCATACTTTCAATAACAAAAGATGTTCTCTTTTTTTTTTTTTTTACCAACTGCTAGATGAAAAATGTCATCAGATTTTTTTGTTATAAATTGCACCTTTTTTGATTAATTTGTAAGCGTGAAAATTTATACCCCGTTAGATTTCTTCTGTATATTGTCTGTCCGGATCTTTTCACCGCTTCTGTCTCCTTCTTATTGATTGGTAAAGGTGATTAATGCAGAGTAAATATTAATTCTTTGTTGGTAGTATATGTAGATACAGTGTCTTGCACCATTTAGAAGTGTATGTGGTCAAATCAATCATTCTTTTTCTTTACGAGTTTTTTTTTAAAGATCTTCTCTATCCCAAGATAAGCAGCCCTGGTGGTGCAGTGGTTAAGTGTTAGGCTGCTAACCAAAGGGTCAGCAGTTCAAACCCACCAGCGCTTCTGAGGGAGAAAAGAACTAGTGATCTGCTTCTTTAAAGGTTTACAACCTTGGAAACCCTATGAGGGCAGTTCTACTCTGTCCTACGGGGTCACTGTGAGTTGGAATCGACTTGAAGGCAACAGGGTTTATCCCAAGATAGTGTAAATGTTTCCCTGAATTTTTCTTTTGTACATGTTTGTTAGTTTTTTTTTTTTAACTTTAGATTTTAATCCCCCTAGAATTAATTTCTGTGTATGGTGTGAGGAAGGGAATTTAACGTTATTATTTATTCCCAAAGAGAAGTTGACTTTCTAGAGAATGAAAGAAATAACACAGAAACAAAATTAATAGACATAGCCACAAAAAATTTAAAACTTTTGTCCTCAAGAACAACAAGCAAAATGAGAGTGTAAATCACAAATGCAACTGTGCTGCCGTCCCCTGCGTCCTCACTGGCACGGCCCGCCCCCACGTGTCTGGCATCTCAGAAGAAGCCCATGGAAGCTTCTGTACGTCCCCAGACAAATCAGCTCCTCTCTCCTCTTAGCTCGCAAACCTTCTTCAAACAATTTTAAACAAAGTAATGAATTTATTGTAGAAAGTTTAGATAAGTACAAATAAGAATAAATATAAGCGACCTATAATACAACCACTCAGAGATAACTATAGTGAGTTCCATGGTACATGTCTTTCCAACTTTCCAAATATACAAGGAATAGATACATGTATGTGTATGTGTGTACACATGGGTATATATAAAACCAAAACCAAACCTGTGGCTGCTGAGTCGATTCTGAGTTATGGTGGCTCCATGTGTTACTGACTGGAACTGATCCATAGGGTTTTCTTGGCTGCAATCTTTACAGCCACCACATGTCTGTCAGTTTGTTGTACTGTAGCAGCTTGTGTGTTGCTGTGATACTGGAAGCTTTGCCGCCAGTATTTCAAAAACCAGAAGGGTCACCTTTGGTGGACAGGTTTCAGCTGAGCTTCCAGACTGAATCAGACTAGGAAGAAGGATCTGGCAGTCTACTTCTGAAAAAATTGGCCAGTGGAAACCTTATGAATAGCAGCAGAACGTTGTCTGATGTAGTGCCAAAAGCTGAGCCCCTCAGGTTAGAAAACACTCAGAATAAGACTGGGCAAAAGCTGCCTCCTCAAAGTAGAGTTGACCTTAATGACACGGATGGACTAAAGCTATCAGAACCTTCATTTGCTGAAGTGGCGTGACTCAAAATGAGAAGAAACAGCTGCAAACATCCTTTAATAATCGGAACATGGACTGTACGAAGAATGAATCTAGGAAAATAGGAAGTGGTCAAAAATGAAATGGAACGCATAAACATCGATATCCTAGGCATTAGTGAGCCGAAGTAGACTGGTACTAGCCATCTTGAATCAGACAATCATATGGTCTACCACGCTGGGAATGACAAATTGAAGAGGAATGGTGTCACCTTCTCGTCAAAAAGAACATTTCAAGATCTATCCTGAAGTACAACACTGTCAGCGATAGGTTAATATCCGTACACCTACAAGGAAGACCAGTTAATAGGACTATTATTCAAATTTACCTGCCAAACACTAAGGCCAAAGATGAAGAAAGTGGTGATTTTTACTAACTTCTGCAATCTGAAATTATCAAACATGCAATCAAGATGCAATTACAATTACTGGTGATTGGAACATGAAAACTGGAAAAAAAGAAGGAGGATTGGTAACTGAAAAATATGGCCTTGGTGATAGAAATGACACTGGAGATCACATGATAAAATTTTGCAAGAACAACAACTTCGTTATTACAAATACCCTTTTTCAACAACTTAAACAGTGACTATACACGTAGGCCTCGCCAGAAGGAATACACAGGAATCAAATCGACTACATCTGTGGAAAGAGATGATGGAGAAGCTCAATATCATTAGTGACAACAAGGTCAGGGGCCGACTGCGGAACAGACCATAAATTGTTCCTATGCAAGTTCAAGTTGAAGCTGAAGAAAATCAGAAAAAGTCCACAAGAGCCAAAGTATGACCTTGAGTATATCCCACCTGAATTTAGAGAACATCTCAAGAATAGATTTGATGCATTGAACACTAATAACCGAAGACCAGACGAGTTGTGGAATGACATCAAGGACATCATACATGAGGAAAGCAAGAGGTCATTAAAAAGACAGGAAAGAAAGAAAAGACCGAAATGGATATCAGAAGAGTTTCTGAAACTTGCTCTTGAACGCAGAGTGGCTAAAGCAAATGGAAGAAATGATGAAGTAAAAGAGCTGTAAAGAAGATTTCAAAGGGCGGCTCGAGACGACAAAGTAAAGTATTATAATAACATGTGCAAAGACCTGGAGATAGAAAACCAAAAGGGAAGAACATGCTCAGCATTTCTCAAGCTGAAAGAACTGAAGAAAAAATTCAAGCTTCGAGGTGCAATACTGAAGGATTTTACAAGGAAAATATTACAGCATGAAGAAAGCATCAAAAAAAAGATGGAAGAAATGCACAGAGTCACTGTACCAGAAAGAACGGCCGATGTTCATCCATTTCAGGAGCATATGATCAAGAACCGATAACACTGAAGGAAGAAGTCCAAGCTGCACTGAAGGCATTGGCGAAAAACAAGGCTCCAGGAACTGATGGAATACCAACTGAAATGTTTCAACAAATGGATGCAGCACTGGAAGTGTTCACTCATCTATGCCAAGAAATCTGGGAGACAGCTACCTGGCCAACCAACTGGAAGAGATCCATATTCGTACCCATCCCAAAGAAAGGTGATCCAACAGGATGTGGACATTATAGAACAATATCATTAATACCACAGACAAGTAAAATTTTGCTGATGATCATTCAAAAGCGGCTACAGCAGTAGCTTGACAGGGAACTGCCAGAAATTCAAGCTGGATTCAGAAGAGGACGTGGAACCAGGGATATCATTGCTGATGTCAGATGGATCCTTGCTGAAAGCAGAGAATACCAGAAACATGCTTACCTGTGTTTTACTGACTATGCTAAGGCATTTGACTGTGTGGATCACGACAAATTATGGATAACATTTTGAAGAATGGGTTTTCCAGAACACTTAGCTGTGCTCATGAGGAACCTGTACTTAGACCAAGAGGCAGTCGTTTGAACAGAACAAGGGGAGACTGCGTGGTTTAAAGTCAAGAAAGGTATGGGTCATGGTTGTATCCTTTCACCATACTTATTCAATCTGTATGTTGCGTAAATAACCAGAGAAGTTGGACTATAGGAAGAACTGGGCATCAGGATTGGAGGAAGACTCATTAACAGCCTGCAATATGCAGATGACACAACCTTGCTTGCTGAGAGTGAAGAGGACTTGAAGCACTTAACTGATGAAGATCAAAGACCACAGCCTTCAGTATGGATTACGCCTCAACATAAAGAGAACAAAAATCCTCACAACTGGACCAATAAGCAAACTCATGATAAATAGTAAAAGATTTAAGTTGTCAAGGATTTAATTTTACTTGGATCCACAATCAACACACATGGAAGCAGCAGTCAAGAAATCAAACAACACATTGCACTGGGCAAATCTGCTGCAAAAGATCTCTTTAAAGTGTTAAAAAGCAAAGATATCACTTTAAGGACTAACGTGCCCCTGACGCAAGTCATGATGTTTTCAATCGCCTCATATGCATGTGAAAGCTGGACAACAAATAAGGAAGATGGAAGAAGAATTGATGCCTTTGAATAATGGTGTTGGAGAAGAATATTGAATATACCATGGACTGCCA
>NW_004443967.1:17653629-17682894 GCF_000243295.1 Trichechus manatus latirostris
GGATCAGTCCCTGGAGAAGGACATCATGCTTGGTAAAGTAGAGGGTCAGCAAAAAAGAGGAAGACCCTCAATGAGATGGATTGACACAGTGGCTGCACCAATGGGCTCAAGCATAACAAGGATTGTGAGGACGGCGCAGGACCGGGCAGTGTTTCATTCTTTTGTACACAGGGTTGCAATGAGTTGGAACTAACTTGCTGGCACCTAATAAAACAGCAATCTTTACAGAAACGGATTGTCAGGGCTTTCTTCTGCAGCTCCACTGAGTGGGTTCAAATTGCCAACTTTTCAGTTAGTAATCCGGGACAAACCATTTGTGTCAGCCAGGTACATATATATACATCTCCACATATACACACACTTGTACAACAAAGGTGTGTTTGTACAATTTGTGTTGTTTAAACTACTTTTTTCACTGAACAATACAGTCGATGATATTTACATTAAATAGTCTTCTGTGGTATCATTTTTAATGCTATTTTATTGTACCTCTAACCACCTTAGGTATCCATCAAAAAGATTTGTCACAGCTGCATCTTTGGCCCAGGCGGTGAGCAGGCCGAGGACTGATACCATGTGCTGCTTATATCTCCTGCACTTAGCACGATGTCTGGTGTGTAATAATGGTGTCAATTCCTAATAATTATTTAGCACTTACTGTGTACCAGATTTTAACAAGTGCCTCTGGAAGCAATGAGCACACCTAGCACCCCAATCTTGGTTTCTAATACCGTTCTTCAGTAAAAGGAACCAGGGCTCCTTGGAGAAATGGCTGATTCTTGGACTGGGCAGGAAACATACAAGATGAGCCTGGAGCATCATGTACTGTCAGAAAATAAACAAGTTCTCAAAAGGCAAAATGATGGGGGTATGTCACAGGGACACAGGAGCCAACTGAAAGAGCCTCCAATGGCCAAAGCTGAAATAATTTGAGTAAAAGAAACAAAAAACACAAATAATAGCAAAACAGATAAGACTTAAACTGCAACCCAAAGGATAAAAGAAATATCCATGAGTCCATACTTACATAAATCAATAATTGAATAAATAAGTAGAGGAGAATAGATACATCGCTCATATGGAATTCCAAGTCATTCATGTAGATGCTCTGTCCTCAAGGAGGTAGATCAGAGCTCTGCACTCCATCAGTGTGGGCTGTGAATAGTGACTTCCTTCCAAAGAGGGGGTGGGGGTAACTTTACAGTGAAGAAGCCTGACAAACACCACCTCAGCCAGGTGATCAAGGTTAACTCCTAAGTGATGTCATGTTGATAGTTTGTACCCTTGGTATGGTGTGATGAGAAGGGCCCTTCAACTCTGTGGTGGTTCTCAAAACCTATAACCCCATTGATGATGAGGGAAACATTAGACAAACTCCAAAATGAGGTATGCTCTGCAACACACCTGACCTGTGCTCCTGAAAACTGCCAAGGTTATCCAAACAAGGGAAGTCTGAGAAAGTGTCACAGTCTAGAGGATTCCAAGCAGACATGACAACTAAATGTGTCCTGGGTGGGATCTTGGGACAGAAAGAGAACGTCAGGTAAAAACTAAGGAAATTAGAATAAACTATGGACTTCAGTTAATAATATTGTATCGATATCGGTTTATTAGCTGTGACAAATTGCCACACTAATGTAAGACGTTAAGACTAGGGGACACGCAGTGAGGGGTATAATCTCTGCACTTTCTAACTTTTCTGCAAATCTAAAGCTATTCTAAATAAACATTCTAAAGTGAAAACATTTATTTTAAAAAAGCGCCTCTTGTCTATTCTCTCGTTTAATTCTCCTGATAATCCTGTGGGTTTTGCACCCCTCTGCAGGTGAGAAACGGAGCACAGAGAGGTGAAGGGTTTTCCCCAAGCCCCTGGAGACTGCTGAGCTGGGACTGAAGCTGGAGGCCGGACTCCAGAACTTTCCCTCGCGGGCACTGCTTGGTGAATAAAGACTAGGGGAGGCAGGCTCCGTTCCTTACGCCCCAGTCATCACACTGGCAGCCAGTGGGCCCTCGCTGCGCTGGCCCTGGCTGCCAGATGCTGGGACTGGGGTTGGGGGCGCCGCTGAGCTGCTCTGAACCCTGAAATCCAGGCGCCAGCAAGCCCGGGTGGGAAAAAGTGGAAACGGAGCTGTTTTCTTTCCCAAATTAACATGGAACAATGAGCCGCTTAATCATACTTTGGGTTTAACAAGTTCTCCGGTTGCCATAGTAACCCAGAAAAGACATTTAAAATATATTCCGTTTGACCTTGTTGGTGTGATTGACGGATGGAGGACGCGCTGTCCCTGCCAGGCGGCCGTGGCCGTTCCCGGGTCGGCCACCAGAGGGCGCGCGCTTGGCCGTGAGCTGGGGGCCGGCAACCCGGGAGACGTTCGTTTGTTCTGGACTTCGGATCCCCGGGGGGCCTTAGGGTGGGGGCCGTAGGGTGCAGACCCACAGGACCCGGGCGAGTCCTTGTTCTCCCTCTCCTAGAGCAGGTCTCTCCTCTTACACCCACGGAGGACACAGATGATGGGTGCGCAGGGACCCCCACCACACACACACCTAGCACCCGCTCTCCCCTTTGCTGGGACCCGGCCCTGACCGGCGTGTCTGGGGATGGGATGGGATACAGGACAAACAGACTGCCTGGCCTTCCTGCTCTCATCAGACCCTCCCCCTAAGAGGCCTTCCTGTGTCCCGCCACCCTCCCTCTGCCCCCTGCCAAGCAGGGCTGGGCTGACTATGGCCATGTCACCTACACTGTCCCTGTAGACATTCTGGGGACAGTACAAAGTCCTACAGGCAATGTGGGGCCAGAGAGGGGAGCTCTTACCCATAAGCCAGTCTGTGCCTTTGGTGCCTCGGGTTCCCCGCTGGTAAGGTGCCACTTTTCTGTTGGTAAAATGGCCAAGCACAGCCAGCCAGTTTTGCTGCTCCCTTCCCTGTCCGCAGGGCTCCTGTGCCCCACGGGCTGCTCTCTCAGTGCCGTCCTGTGGCTCTGGGTGGCTTTGTCCCCACCACCCCCTCCTCTTCTAAACCTCCCAGCCTGGGACCCCTGGCTTCTGTCTTTTCCTCTCCCCCACTGAGGGGTTAACGGCCCTACGGCCTGTCATTCCCACAGAGTATTTTAATAGGTACTTTTTATAGCACGTTTATATGAAGTTTTCCCGGCCCCTCTCCCCAAAGTCAGGTATTGTGCTCTGTGACCCCCCTCTCCTAGGCCTGCAGGGACATCTCCCTCCTGGGGTTGTCCTGTGCAGCCTTCTCTGCACCTTCCTCTCGGCTCACCCTCTATGTCCTGAAGGAGCACCTCGGCAGCGCCTCCCTGGCCCCACTGCTCCTGAGCCCCAGTCTGTGGGACGGGGTATCCTGTCTTCCCTGCCCAGTTCCAGCCACATGCAGCTCTGCCCTGCGCGTGGGAACAGCCTTGGAACAAGAGTGCTGGAAACGGGAAGTGTTAGCCTCCTCGGCTGCTGTAACAGCACCACAAAGTGGGGGCTTCAAACAAAAGTAATGCGTTGTCTCATAGTTCTGGAGGCAAGGAGGCTGGATTCCAAGTGCCAGCAGGGAGGGCCTGCTCTCTCTGAAGGCGCTACGGGATGATCCCTGCTGGTGGCGCCAGGTCTTCCCCGGCTTGTGGCTGCAGCGTCGCTCCATCCCGGCCGGTCTTCCCGCTGCCTGCCTGTGTCTCTGTGTAAAGACACCATCAGATGGGATGAGGACCCCCCCTCCTCAGGTATGACCTCAGGTTAGCTGATGACATCGTCAAACAAGGTCACCTTCACAGGTTCTGGGCATTAGGACTTCAGCTTTCTTTTCGGGGGACACAACTCAATCCATAACAAGAAGCAACAACAAAAACGTGACGCCAGAGTCCCACCAAGTTGCCACGCCATCCTGGAAAAACACCGACTGTGCCTCACCTTCCTTTTCCCAGTTCCCCTCTGCACACAGGCAAGACAGCCCGGGCTGGGGGCCAGTGTGTGGCCTTGGCTCTGCTTCCCACGGCAGGGCAGGAGGTGCCTCTCTCCAGCTCACCCTCGCCCCTCTGCCAGCCCCTCGGGCACTGGGGTGCCCTCCAGTTTCCCACGGCTCCCGCTCCTGGTCCCTGGCATGCCCCCTCACCATCAGCAAGGCAGGGGACCACGGCCTGGGAGAGAGAGATGTCAAGGAGACAAATGTCCCACCTTCACAAACAGCCCGGAGAACTGTTTCTTTCCCAGGGACCCAAGCCGGAGTGATTAGGTTGCGTAAAAGCTTTATATTTCTGTGTTAATATTATTATTCATACATCAATATCGACGTTTGGTGTCAATAGGTGTGTGGTATGTGTAGGTGATAACAGCATCGGATAGATAATGTAGTTTATTTAAGTGTGGTAAATATTTAAAGACTCCCATGTGTTTTGATTGGAAAATGTGTATTACTGGACGATTTAGTTCCAAAGGTTTGTCCCTAATGCGGGATTTATGAAGATTTATGAGGTAGCCGCATCGGCGTGACTGAGTGCCTGTGAAGGTCCCAAAGCGGAAAATTGCAGCTCTGTCCAGTGACTTTTCGGCCGCGGTTCCATTTGCCGGCCAGGGCCCCGCTCTGTTATTAAGGAGCGGGCTTTGCTCTGCATGAATTAACAGCTGTGTAATAATGCTTGAGAGGAATTCTCCTTCCTTCTGAACAATCAGTTTGTGAATTACATTTCCCATTATTCCAGAGGTGGGCAAACATTTCAGAGGGGCGGTGGGGCAGGATGGTTAGTGCAGCCTCAGCAGTAAATAACGAGGTGCTGTTCCCGACTTGGCCGCTAGATGGGGCGTGTCTGAGGCTACGGGAAGGCCAAGGAGAGAGGGGCTGCCTCAGGCCTGCTCACCCTGGAGGGGGCTTCATCTGGAACACGGCGGACTTGGCCTGCACGTGATTTCACACCGGGTTTGGCTGCTAACCCAGAGGCTGGAGGTTCGAGTCCACCCAGAGGCACCTCAGAAGAAAGGCCTGGTAACTACTTCGACTTGGCAGAGTTGACTGGATGGCAGCTGGTTAGTGAGGCTGCCCATCTGGGGACAGTGTTTTGGAGGAATTGTTTTCATTTTCCCCCATCTCATCCCCCCGCCCCAGCACTAGCCGTAACTTCCTCTGTCCTGGAGCTCCAGCCAGTTGTTGAGTCGACTCTGACTCCTGCTGACCCCACGTGTGGCGAGTAGAACTGTGTTCCGTAGGGCTTTTCAGTGGCTGATTCTCCTTCCTTCTGAGGTGCCTGTGGGTGGCCAGCCTTTCAGTTGGCGCGTTCGTTTGCACCACCAGGGACTTCAAAGGGCTTTCTTTTGGGCTACAGGGTGCACGCAAAGGCCCAGCACTTACGTGGGGGGTGTGAGACAGGAACAAAGTGAGGGATGGAGCCCCCTGTGGGCCACTGCAGGGACGAGCCTTTTCTCAAGATCTGGTCAGCCTACTTTCTGAGCCAGTTGTAGAAATGGGAGGAGCTGCAGATTCCTGAGCTGGATGGGGTTGCCCTGTGCTTGGCCCAAGTGGGCGGACAGGGGGCAGCCGCAGAGACGACCCCAGTGGGGGCTGAGGAATAAGTGGCCAGAATGGCCTTTATGTCTGCCGGGGGCCCCTCTCTCTTCGTGGAGTTCAGAGCTGTTTTGTCCAAGCAGGGCGGTAGCTGGTCGGTAGGAGAACAGGAAGACTCTTTTCAGTGTTTGTAGATTCGGCCCAGAACTTGGAGCAGGGTGCTTATGACTCAGTGCAGCATGGATGGAGGTGGCCAAAGTGGACCCAGGCACAGCGGGGTCTTGTGATCCACCTTGGCGAGTAAGGCCTCCAGCATCCCTGTGATGCTGCCACCAATCCTGGGATGTCGGTGACACCCAGGAGAAAGGGCCAGCACCTTGAAGGCACAGCCGTGGCCCAGAGAGCCGTGGGCCCTCTCCATGGGCCCTGCCCGTGTCCCCGGCAGGACCCCAGCAGCGGCTGCAGCCACTGGCCCCCCATCACTGAATTGAGTGGAGATGCTGGAGCCTCGCCTTCCTGACGTGGCCGTCCTCAGATCAGTGCCCATGGGGCTGAAAACAGGAGCGGTGAGGGCAGCCCGGCTTCTACGCTGCAAGAGGCCAGGCCCAGTGGCTTCCCAACTTGGCTGGGGCCAGGGTGACACCAGGCCTAGTGATGGAGCAGCCGGCGGGGGGCAAAGGGAAGGTGGTCATGCCCCATCCTTCCCTTTTCTCGATCAGAAACTCTGTCCCCATGGGGCTTTAGCCCCTGTGCAAACCCCTTCCTCTCCCAGGAGCCTGGCTTGGGTCCCTGCTGCCAGCTACTGGTGGGATGCAGACACTTCACAAGGGACCCTCCCCTGGGTAGGGGGTGTGACAGTCACTCAAGACAAAGGAGAAGTCAGGCGAGCCCCTCTCGACCTCAGCCAGGGGGCAGGCATTGTGTCACTCTCCATGAGGAGGGAGCGAGAAGGAAGTCACCGTGCGGGGTGGAGTGGCCATCTGCCACCTCAAGCCGCCTCCTAAACCTGCAGTGTAATTACGGACTCGCAGGGCTTTGTATGTTCCAGGCGTCCGGTAAATATTAATGGATTGCTTTTTATTCATTTAGCTTATGTTTTTGAAAAGATAGCCTCAAACAAAAAGATCATATCAGTATGTTGTGCTTTAATTTATTTTCACCTTTTTTTCTCCTTTGGAGACCCCTAGTGTATCATCACTTTGTTTACCACAAATTAAACCGCGCTGGATTGTTTACCGACCGCGGGCCCCTGTGCTTTGCTCCGGCGCTTTCTTTTTTTTCAATAATCACAACCTGGGATTCATTTGCAGAGGCCCTAATCTGCATGAGAATTATACAATTAACTTTTGATTAACCACCTAGCTCTTTCTGAAGCCACAGTGTATAGGAGCCTCGGCATTTCAGTAATTTTCCTTAAACTGGGGACAGGCCTTTCATTAAGAGGGTGAGAGTGACTAAGCAGCAACATTTGGCGATAATCAGGGTCGAAACAATAGGCGAGGCGGCAGGGCTAGAATGTCATCTTTAAACATAACAGTCGAGATAAAGGCCCCCAGGTTGTGCCTTATCAAAACACAAAAAATCAAAGCACTCTCTTGTCTGTGGCAAAAAGCGGAGGCCCCAGAGTTGTCGGGCGACCATTGTCTGTCCCCCCACTGCACCGAGATTTGCATTCAGAGAGGCCAGCTAACACACATTACATCACGCAGGGTACTTATCTCCGAGTCTGACAATAATTATCAGGAAGAATATACTCAGAATGACTTTTTTTGTGATTTTTGTGCCTCCCCAACACAAGGAAGGGGAGATAACAGCATTAGGAGAAAGGGGAGCGTCTCGGAAGACCCTCCATGGAGCAAGTTCTTCGATTAAATGTGCGCTGCCACTCTGCTGCTGCCGAGTGAGGGGGAAGAGAGCGGTGTGCCTTTTATACAGGGTAATAATGGTCCGAACACAGCCTTCCAGAAAGATAAGATCCATTGTCGGTGCAAACAAAGGGAGCTGTATTAAACACCGCCGGAAGAATATCTATGAGCAAAGTTGAAACCCTCTCTCTCTTCTTCTTTCCTTGCTTGTACCTGGCACCTGGTTCTGTGAGGTGGGTGCCTGCGGGACTCTGGGTTGGGAGCTCAGTGGGAGGCTCCTGTTTATAGAATGGCCCGTGCCCGAAGCCCTGGGGAAGTGAGGTCGGCGTGTTGGGGCCATCAGGGGGCGAGTTAGGACTTTCTGAGGTCACGCTCTTCCGTGCATCTCACGCTTCTCACTTTCCCATCTCCACCCAAGTCCACCCGGAGAGACAATGAGCGCAGTTTCTGAGGCCGGGAACTCGACTGGGCGCTGAAGCAAGAAGAAACTGCTCAGCCAGTAGTCTGTGTTCAGTCCTGCCTGGTCCTGCCAGCCTGCCCAAGCCTTCAGAGTCCACAGACTTGTCCTCAAAAGAAGACCCTGCTTCCTTCTTACAGGAAATGGGAACCAACCTGTGTTTAGGATCCAACCAGAGTTCAGATTAAAGTACTGATGGGTGACCCTTTATGGAAATAAAGTCAAACGCTTCAAATTAGCAGTTTTTCCAAAGCCATTTCCACTCATTAAGTGGTGAGAAAACCCAAAACTCATTGCTGTCCATTGATTCTGACTCATGGCGACCCCATGTGTTACCCAGTAGAACTGCTCCATAGGGTTTTCTTGGCTGTAATCTTTATGGAAGCAGATTGCCAGGCCTTTCTTCTGTGGTGCTACTGGGAGGGTTTGAACTGCTAACTTTAGCAGTCGAGTGCAAACTGCACCAGCTAGCATTAATTCCAGGTCTTACTGCTTGTATTCCTGCTAAGTGTGCCAGGTGGTTGGTTGGGACTGCTGCATTCCTGTAGCCGTAGGGGGAAGGGAGACACTGGGAGCTGGGAGTGAATTTTCTGGATTGATTTACATCGGACTCCTGTTTTGGTTTTTCCCCCCTCCAAACAAAACAAATGACCAGTAGCTAAGGTTTGACCAATTGGAGTTTTGTTCGGTCTGCTCAGCGCCTCCCCTTCATCCACCTACACAAACCAGAGCTCCTTTCTTCCTGCCTGGTCTGAGGAGGGGAGGCTTTCCCCAGAGGTCCCCCAGAATGCTCTGACTGGTGGCTCTGAGCCGCTGTGCTGGGCTGACCAGTAACCAGTTCCCATCGAGTCCACCCCGACCTGTGGTGACCCCATGAGTGTCAGAGTGAAGCTGTGCTCCACAGGGTTTTCAATGGCTGATCTTTCAGAAGTAGATTACCAGGGCTTTTCTCCGAGGTGCCTGTGGGTGGACTCGAACCTCCAACCTTTCAGGTAGCAGTCGAGTGTGTGAACCTTTGGCACCACCCAGGGACCCCTCATGGAGCCCAGAGGCTATTAGACTCCGCCCAGGCTGACAGGGGAGCCCTCGGTCCTGAGCAGGAGCTGGCCCGCCACAGACCTAGGGGCAGCGAGGCCCTCGGTCCTGAGCAGGAGCAGGGCAGGAGTGTGGGCTGAGGTGGTCAGGAGGAGAGGCTGGGGCCAGAGGGTCCTGGCCTGCAGGGTCGCTGGGAGATTCCCAGGGCGCGACGGGGGGAAGAAGCGAGGGTCTCCTCCTCCCACAAGCTTGCTGTGTGGCCTTGGGTAAGCCTGTTTTCTTCTCTGAACCTCAGTTTCTCCTTTGTGACTCAGGACTGTCATAGGCCAGCGCAAGTGGCCAGCCCTAAAATTCCACTAGGCTGTGATTAGACTCCTTGGGGGCTCCTGGCGCTTTTGTGGGAGGGAGTCGGCACAAGGGGAAGACCTGCCGCGTGGACGCACTGTATGGAAACTTCGTGCCACACCCGTTCGCAGACGTGGTGAACAAGGGGCAAAGACAGAGCTGAGGGGCCGCGTGTCCAGACCCGGAGCGGCCGGCGTCTGGACCTCTGTCCCCTGGAGGTCTTGCCAAGGCCTCGGCCTCAAGCGGCCCTCGGGCCGGCCCACCTCTGCAGAGCTGGAAAGAACGTCTTTGGCGCCAGGGATGGCCACCCACCGGAACCCCCTGTAGCGGGCAGCACCACCGGAAGTGGCTGACCCGGACGAGAAGAAGTCCCGCCCTCCAAGGCGTTTCCTCCGGAGCTAGAGGAGAAGGACCTAAGGAGTCTGAGAGAGCGTTCGCGCTTGGGCTGCTTTTGACCTTCTGCGGGACCCGTAGAGGTCATCAGGTCATTAGGAAGGGCACCCCGGAACCATCTGTCCGCACTCCCCACCGCCAGTGACTCTGCAGGCGGGTCCTGTCCTCCCCAACACCTGTATACTGACCATATTCGCCGTCCATTAGGCTGCCGCCGGGCGGGTAACACCTGGACTGCACCTAAGTGTTCAGAGCTCCATCCCACCCATCTGCAGAGGCAGGACTTAGAAATTATTATTTTTTTCCAGTTGCCTTTCAGTCCACCATGACTAGTGGCGACCCCATGTGTCTCAGAGTAGAACTGTGCTCCACAGCCTTTTCAATGGCTGATCTTTCTGAAGTAGATTGCCAGGACTGTCTTCCGAGGCACTTCTGGGTGAACTCAAACCTCCGACCTTTCCGTTAGCCGGAGAGCACAGTAACCATTTGTACCACCCAGGGACTCTGAAATTATCTTTAGTCTCACTTAAAAAATGTCAGGTAAGCACTGAAGTTTGATTTTCAAAATATTGTTTTGGCTGTGAGTGGCTCAAGTTATTTTGTTCGTTCAGATCAGAAAAATTATAGTGCATAGAACAGACTCGATATGTACTTTGGGGTTCTTGGTTAATTGAGCATCGGGGTTCATCTTTCCCCACCACTTGGCATCAGTGATCAGAATCCAGTCCTCGTCCTCAAGCTTTATCCCATCACGTGGTCAGGTCTTCCTGCGTCTGGGGCTGGGCAGATGGTACGCGGGCGTGATCCTTTTAGATTGTGACTTTTGTAGGTAGGAAAAATCAGAGCAACTGGGGAGAAAGATGCTGCCGCCTGGGCTTGCTAATGAATGCTCACGATTGACGAGGGAGGCTGGAAAGTGCCTAGTGCAATCGGGACTGGTCCCTGCTCACCTGATGGGTGAAATCACTCACCGCGGAAGATCAAGTGGCTGGATACAGTGACCACAACTAAAAAAAACGGCTTTGCGGATGGACCCATTTAACTAGTTTCCATATTATAAAAAAGTGAAAAGATATAGCAAGGGCAAATTGGAGACTAGGAAGATTACAGTAATATAGCTTCTCAGTTAATTGATTAGCAATTATGGCTGGTAATATTGTTCATTTTAATAGTGTTTAATCTCTATTCTGGTAATAAAGATTATTGTTTTGGATTATGACTTTATCCTCCTATACTAATTACTAACTTGTGAAATTAAACTGTATATTTTCACATTCTGGAAAAAAAATTGCGGCATGCCCTTATGTAATAACTTCCTTTTCTGAACAGGCCAATTGCTCGGGGTTATGCTATCTTTAAGATCTGAGAAGGACTCAGTTTTGGCAAGCCAAATAAATGCTCCTTGGTCTGTTTACCAAGAAATAGAGGCTTTTTAAAAAACTGTATTTTCCAGAGAATGGAAGAATCAGAAGATAGTGCCCAATAAATCTGAGGTGTGAGAGAATACAAGTAGGTTTATGTGGCAAACGGATTTTAATTGTAAAGGGGATTGCAGCCTTACACTGTGGGACTTGTCAGCACGGCTCCACCCAGAGTTCTTTCGACCGGACCTTCTCGCTGTTGTCTTGGTTTCCTGGGGCTTCTGTAAAAAAATCTCGCCAAGTGGGCTGCTTTAAAGAGAGAGATTTACTGTCTCACAGTTCTGGAGTCTGTGTTCGGGGTCTTGGCAGGGCTAGCATTCTCTGAAGTGTCTAGGGAAGCTCCTTCCGTGTGTGTCTCTACCAGCTTCTGGAAGCCCCAGGCTTCTCCTGGCGTTCCTTGGCTCCCTAGATGTGTTTTCACAGGGGGTTTTCCCCTGCCTGTGACTCTGACTCCGGATCTGTTCTCCTTTGGTAAGACACCACTTAGAAAGGATTGGACTCACCCTGCTCCACTCTGACCTTGTTCATTAACTGATAACATCTTCAAAGGAAAGAACCTATTTCCATACAAGGTCACGGGGTGAAGACGTCAGCGTATCTTCCCAGGGGACCCACGTGCGTCTGCAGTGACTGTTGTGCTTTCATGCATTGCCTGCGTCTCCTCCCTCCTGAGAAGAATACTAGTCAGACATATCTGTTCCTTGTGCTTAATTTCTTTTTCTCCGACAAACTTTTTGTGTCAAGTGGCTCCCTTTATGGCTTTCTTTTCCTCCCCAGCTGACACTGCCTTCATCTAGTCAGCCTGGCCGTTTGAGTGACTCCGTGTTCCTGGAGATCTGCAGTGACCAGCCCCCAGCAAAGGCCTTTCCCAGGCCTCCTTCATCGGATCTCTGCACTGGCCTTTCCTGAGTCTGTTAGCCACCCCACACACGTCTTCCACTCCCACATAATTTTTAAAATGCGTGTGTGTGTTTTATAACGGTGCTATATAGCGCAGTGGTTAAGAGCTACAGTGTGCTGTGGCTGCTAGCCAAAAAAAGGTTGGCAGTTTGAATCCACCAGCCACTCCTTGGAAACCCTATGGGGCTCTTCTGCTCTGTCCTGTAGGGTCGCTATGAGTTGGAATCCACTCGATGGCAACGCGTTTGGTTTTGGTTTTATATACTCCGACCGTTGTTAACAACTGGCGTTATTTTCCAGTCTTTTTATCTGTATGTTTACATAGATCAGGGGTTAGAAAACTTTTTATTAATAGGAGGCCAGATAGTAAATATTTTAGGCCCTGCAGATCTCAGTTGCAACTGCTCAACTCTGCCGTTGTCACGTGAAAGCAGCCGTGGACAACAGGTGAGTGAAAGCAGCCGTGGACAACAGGTGAGTGAATGAGCGTGGCTGTGTGCCAATAAGATTTTACAGGAACAGGCAGTGGGATGGATTTGGCCCGCAGGCTGCAGTTTGCTGACCCGTGATACAGATGTTTACATAGAAGAAAATGTTATGTATGTAGGATTAATTTAGCATTATATTCGGAAAATTTCCCTTTGTAAATGAAGTTTGATTTTGAATATAATGTTAACGGGTGAATGACACCTTACTGCAAACATTTGTTGTTACTTTATTTTTGGAAAGACTGGGCCAATCTGTTCCTTTCCTGGTAGCGTATGAGTTACAAGAGTGTTATCCCACCATGGGTCTCACTGAATTGTTAAAAAAAGAGAGAAAGAAAAGCTTTGCTAATTAGATGGGAATAGTGAGATCATGGAGGCCCCAGGTGGTGCAAATGGTTAATGCACTCGGCCGCTAATGAAAAGGTTGGAGGTTCAAGTACACTCAGAGGCACCTTGGAAGAAAGGCCTGGTGATCTATTTCTGAGAAATCAGCCATTGAGAACCTGATGGATCACAGTTCTGCTCTCACACACGTGGGGTCCCCATGAGTTGGAATCAACCTGATGGCAGCTAACAACAGTGACAACACAGAATTCTAGCTGGTGTTTTTCTTTTTTAAATAGTCCAAGTCTGTTGCATTAATAGTTTTTGTCACGGATTGAATTGTGTCCCCCCAAAATATGTGTCAACTTGGCTAGGCCATGATTCCCAGTATTGTGTGGTTGTCCTCCATTTTGTCATCTGATGTAATTATCCTCAATTTTGTGATGTAAATCTTAGCTTCTGCCTGTGGTTATAATCCCGTTTGTGAATGGGTTGTGTTCATTATGTTAATGAGGATTAGGTTATGTTTGTTATGTTAATGAGGCAGGATTAGGGTGTATCTTGAGTCAATCTTTCGAGATATAAGAAAGATTAAACAAGGAAGCGAGCAAGCAGAGATGGGGGAAGAGAGACACCAAGCCACCTGAAGATCACCCAGGAGCAGAAGCTGAAAGAGACAAGGACCTTCCCCGAGAGCCAACAGAGAAGGAAAGCCTTCCCCTAAAGCCAGCACCCTGAGTTTGGACGTCTAGCCTCCTAAACTGTGAGAAAATAAATATCTGTTAACGCCACCCATTCGTGGTATTCCTGTCGTAGCAGCACTAGATAGCTAAAGACAGCGTTGACCACATTATCTTAGAGTTAGTCACTGCACTCTAGGAGTGCCGTATGGTTTAGAACGCTGTTCTCGTCCGGTCCCCACCCAGTGCTGCCAGGTGGTCAGTCTCACCTCCAGTTTCCAATGGCATTAAAGCTCATCAGTCTCACCTCCAGTTTCCAATGGCATTAAAGCTCAGAAAGGATCACATGCCAAATATTAACGGAGAGGCGCGGAGGTGGACTTGAAAGCGAGTTTTCCAACCCCGCCCTGAGCCCTGCCCTCTATTTTCACAACAAACCTTCGGTCAAGGGCTGGTTATTTCCCACTGCAGGGACTTCTTTACAAACACTTGCCCATTGCATGGTGGGACCAGAATGTGTCTGGAAGTGGCCGCTGAGCACCACCACACCCCAAATGGGATCTTTGCTTCTTCTGGTGCAACTGTGGCCGAATGTGTCCTCAGGGGCACTCCTAGAGAAATGGCCGCTCCTAAATGTCCCAGCGCTGATTCTGTCATGTGCTGTATCACCTAGATATCCGGCTCCTGCTCCCCTGCCTCTCTGTTTCCTCGTATTTCTTAGAAATACAGGTGAAACAGGTGTCACAGCCATGGAAACAGAGAACATGCAGCCAGACCCAAACCTTTTTTAAAACAGGCTGAGTAGGTTTAAACAACCCTAACAGAAGCAATGGGGTTTTTGCATGATTGTCTCTACCCTAGAGCGTGTTTAGACTTCCTCTTTGCGGTGATCCACTTGAATGAAAGCCTTTAAAATGGTACCGAAAGGTTAAGCTGGCACTGACATCAAGATGTGAGAGCTCCAGGGAAGAAAGTGACATTGCCTGCTCTCAGCCTCCCTCTGACCCTGGATTGGAAAATGAACCACGTTCCCAATAAATGTAGCCCGGCAGATTCTCTGAATGAATGAATAGTGCTGAGAGCAGGAGCTGGCATGAGACAGAGCTTCTGAAAGAGCTTTGCCCACTGCTCCTGCTTCCAAAGCCCCCTCCCCTGGAATGACGAGCGAGAAGAATGTATCGGTGCCCATGCCCTTGGACAGCCCGGCACCTCCCGGTGGTTTGGGTTCTGTCACAGCGAGTTACATGTGCTCGACAGTGTCTGAGTGTGTCGCATCCAGATCCTAAGCACACCTTGGAATATTCAGCCGAGGTCACGGCATTATAGTGGGCTTTCGTGCTAACCGCCCTAAGTGAGGGGCAGTGGGCTGCTCCTGGCCTCTCCAATGCCGTGGTCAGGGGCCCACTCCTATTGGAGAAAACCCTTTGATTTATTTTTCTCAGCACTTGTGCCAGGACCCATGGTATTACAGGCATTCTAACTGAGACTTGGCAGCCCAAGTGCAGATCTCGGATCCCAGGCCAGTGGGCACTTAGCGTGTCTCCGAGGTAGAAGATCCGTCCTTTTCCAGCAGACCCTGCCAGCGCTGCTGCCTCAGCACGTACAGTGTGCCGCCATCACTCCCAGAAGGAGCCACTTGTGAGCCGTTAACGACAGCAATGAAGTGCCACAGTGATGGCAGTGGTTCAGAGAAAGATGGAAGGACCATCCGGGAAGGCGTCTCCGCCGCACTGAGGCCGTGCAGGCGGGCAAGGCCCCAGTGGGACGGATGTGACAGGGAGGATGGGGAACTGCAGGGAAAGGACATGAGAACGACCTTTCATAAGTTCACAGGCAAGAGACCTCAACCACGTTCTCTGGTGTCTGCTAACCAAAGAATCCTGTTTCCACAGAACAAGAAGAAGGGCTGCTTACCAGTCTAGTAGGAAGGGCACAGCTATTTGATATGAGTGCTAAATACTTATACTTAAAGAAGCTCCTTTAAGTATAAAATATTTCAAGTGACTCATCTTGGGTTCGTTTGTTAGTTTTCAGGATGTCGAGACCCTTTTATTTACTGAGCAGCATTAACTGTGCACACGTGTCCATGCAAACCCACCTGGCAAAATAGCAGGGAAAGGTAGTTATGGATTGAACTGTGTCCCCCAAAATACGTGTTGTAAATCCTAACCTCTATGCCTGTGGTTATAATCCCATTTCAGAACAGGTTTTCTTTGTTATGTTAATGAGATGGGATCAGTGTGGGTGTGTCTAAGTCAGTCTCTTTTGAGATATAAGAGAGAGTAAACAAGCAAGCTAAAGAAGCAGAGAGAGCGACGCCGAGCCACACAGATCGCCCAGGAGCAGACGCACAAAGAGACAAGGACCTTCCTCCAGAGCCAGCGGAGAGAGAAAAAGCCTTCCTCTAGAGCCAGCACCCTAAATTTGGACTTCTAGCCTCCTAAACTGCAAGAAAATAAATTTCTGTTTGTTAAAGCTGTCTACTTGTGGTATTTCCATTATAGCAGCACTAGAGAACTAAGATAGAATTATGCACTGAGAAGTTGGAGTGGTGCTCTAACAAATACCTAAAATGTGGAAGTGGTTTTGGAATTGGGTAATGGGTGGTGTCTGGAAGAGTTTTAAGGTTCATAATAGTAAAAGCCTAGATTGTGTTGAAGAGACTGTTGGTAGAATTATGGACGTCAAAGGTAATTCTGGTGAGGGTTCAGAAGGAAGTGAGGAGAGCTATAGAGAAAGTCTCTGTTGTCTTAGAGAATACATATGGTGCCAGCAACAGAATGTTGCTAGAAATGTGGACGTTAGATGTGCTTCTTTTGAGGTTTTAAAAGAAAAAGATAAACATGATTGGACAAATGGATGAAGGGTGATGCTTTTTTGTAGTGGCAAAGAACTTGTCTGAATTATGTTCAAATGTTTAGTGGAAGGTAGAACTTGTAAGTGATGAAGTTGGATATCTGGCTGAGAAGATTTCTAAGCAAGATCTTAAAGGGGCCGCATGGTTTCTCCTTGCTGCTTATAGTAAAATGTGAGAGGAAAGAGATGGACTTAAAAAATGAACTGTGCAAAATGAAAACAAAACAAATATTTGGAAAATTCTATTGTACAAATTAAGGACACATGTCCTAGAATGTTCACCAAGAATGTGGCTACACATTCTTTTGTTAAAGAGATTAAGCCTGTGATTGATGGAGCTAACCAGCTACCACAGCAGAAAACCCATCAGCTCAGACTGAGGGCATAAGAGAACGAAAGGAAAGAACGCTGTCTGCCTCTTGGAATTCTACAGGCAGGAAACAGGCCAAAGGAGCTACATCTGTTGTCCTCCAGGAAAAGAAAAGGACCATCCCTGGAGAAGCTCAGAGACCAGCAGAACTTTTGGAAGGAGCATGGGAAGCAGGGCCTTCTCAGTTTCAAAGGGTGGGGCCATGGTCTTCTGGATCTCAAAGGGTAGAGCCACAGCCTCCTAGGTTTCAAAGACTCAAATCTTCGCCTACTCAGTTCCGAGTGTGGGGCTGCCGTTAAGGTGTGCTGGGGGATAGGGCTGCTGTCCAAAGATGAAAGAGTGGGGCTGCCATGACCAAGGAAAAAGAACAAGGCCTTCCAGGGTCAAGGGAGTGGGGTCTCCACTCAGACGGACTAGGAGAATGGGGCAGCCAAAAGCCGAGGAAGCGGAGTTGCCATCCCAGTGGCTCTGGGAGGTGAAGCTGAAGCCCAGGGCTGAGGGGCCTCTACCCAGAATCCAGAGGGCATGGCCAACACCCAGAGTCTGGAGGGCAGGGCCATTGCCTAGATGATCTGAGCACAGAGGATTATTTTTAAGCCTTGAGAGCTAATGTAGTGTGTTCAGCTGGGTTTTGAACTTGCTTGTTGTCTATTGTCCCTTTTTTCCATCCGATTTCTCCCATTTGTAATGGAAATGTCTACCTTGTGTCTGTTCCACCAAGGTACTTTGGAAACAGATAACTTGTAGTCTAGATTTCACAGGTTCACAGAGGAAGAGGGATTTTGCCCCAGGATGGAATACGCTTAAAGTCTCACCCATGTTTGATTTAGATGACTCAGAAAATGAGATTTTAGACTTGGACTAGATTTAAGACTTAGAGGATGATGTGATTGGGAATGTGTTTTGCATGTGGCAAGGACATGAATTTTTAAGGGGACAAAGGAGGTAGTGTTGTCCCTACAAAATATGTGTTGTAAATCCTAATCTCTAGGCCTGTGGTTATAATCCCATTTGGGAATGGTCATCTTTGTTATGTTAATGAGGCAGGATTAGTGTAGGGTGTGTCTTAAGTCTATCTCTTTTGAGATATTAAAGAGATTAAACAAGTGAAATAAGCAGAGATGAGGAAAGAGTGATGCCAAGCCACATGAAGATTTTTCAGGAGCAGAAGCTCAGAAGAGACAAGGACCTTCCTCCCGAGCCAGCAGAGAGAGAAAGCCTTCCCCTAGAGCCAGCATCCTGAATTTGGATTTCTAGCTTCTGAAACTGTGACGAAATAAATTTCTGTTTGTTAAAGCCGCCCACTTGGGGCATTTCTGTTATAGCAGCGCTAGGTAACTAAGACAGTGGTTGTTGTTAGTGGCTGTTAAGTTGGCTCCGACTCAGGACGACCTTATATGTAACCGAACAACACGTTGCCTGGCCTGTGCCGTCTTTATGATAGTTGGTATGTTTGAGTCCATTGTGTGGCTCTTGTGTCAGTCCATCTCACTGAAGCTTTACCTCGTTTTCACTGACCCTCTTGCTTTACCAAACATGATGTCTTTTTCTAGTGATTAGTCTTTCCTGATGCTGTGTCCAAACTGAGTCGAAGTCTTGTCATTTTCGCTTCTAAGAAGCATTCTGGTTGTATTTCTTCTAAGATTGACTTGTTCATTATTTAGGCAGTCCACGGTATATTCAGTATTCTTCACCAACACCACAGTTGGAATACATTGGTTCTTCTTTTGCCCTCTGTTTTCACTCTCCAACTTTCATATGCATATGAGGCAATTGAAAAGACCACGGTGTGGATCAGGCACACCTTAGTCATCAAACTGACATCTTTACTTTTCAAAACTTTAAAGCGGTCTTTTGCAGCAGATTTGCCCAATGCAGTATGTCATTTGATTTCTTGACTGCTGCTTTCATGGATGTTGATTGTTGATCCAAGTAGAATGAAATCCTTGATGACGAGATTACACTTATCTAAAACCTTGAGCAAACGTGAGCTAGGCTGATCAGGTGAAACTTCTCAAAAGAGATGGGTCGGTGGTGAGTGGTCGGTAGCATAGAAGGGTGGAAACGAATGGGATGTGAGAGGGTTGAGTGGGCTAACTAGGGCGGAAGGTGCTGGTGCAGAGTAGCTGGAATGGGACTGAGAAGAGAGCTGGCAGGTCGTCAGAGGTCAGCAGCCTGCAGGTTCCCCAGAGGTATTGGGCAGGTCAGGTGATACTGGGAGTCAGTGTATCAGGAAGGTGCTCAATGGCTTGAGGGAAAGGGCCTAATGAGATTTCTCTTCTGCTGGGTGCTTCCGTTTTAACTCTTTGGCTGACACTACCAGTCGATGACCCATTGATGCTCCAAACCCTGAACACCCTAATGGAGCTGCTCGTGCTCTCCTTGGAAACTGAACAAAAGCAAACTTCTCCCACCTCCTTTCCTTGTGGGACCTCAGTTCTCCCAGCACCCAGGCTGGAAAACGTACGGTCGTCTTTCTTGCTGCCTTACCCCAGGGAGCCTTCATTTGATCTCTCCTTGCTTCTCTTCACCATTCCGACCACCTGACTCTCACCCAAAGTGTTTCTCTCCTGAACGGAATGAGAGACCCAGCTGCCGTCTGCCCTGTGCATTGCAGCCAGTGTTTCTGTATAAAACCCCTCCTAGGCCACGTCATTCTTGCCCCAGGAACCTCAGTGGATCCTCCCCCTGGCCTTCAGAGGAAGGTGCAGTGGCTGGGGAGCTGGACCTCAGATGTCACCTGGGGTAGACGCTGGTGGTCACTTATCCAGTTGCATGCCTTTCTGGCTCTATCTTAACAGAACACTTCTTTATTTTTTCAGGTTTTCCCCGTTTGCCACCCAACCTAGATGGTACCCACCCACATCCAGGGCCAGGGGCGGCCTTGAGTGGTGAAGAGTAATCCTGCCCTTCTTATATCCAACAACTCAGCAATGGCCATGCGACCTAAGACAGGCCAAACCTTAAAAATGATCTTCTTTCCCTTTGGGTTTTTTTTTTTTGGTAACAGCTTTAGTAAGGTGTTTTACATATCATAAAATCTACTGGGTTTTTTGGGTATAATTTGATGATTTTTAGTAAACTATCAGGGTGCGGAGCTGTCATCATAATATAATTTTGGGACGTTTCCATCACCCCAAAAAGAAACCTAGTGCCCATTCGAAGTCACTCCTTGCTTCCATCCCCAGCCCCAGGCTGCCACGAATCTGCTGTATGGATTTGCTTGTTATGGACATTTCATATAAATGGGATCATACAGTTTGTGGTCTTTTGCGTCTAACTCCTTTCACTTAGCATGACGTTTTTAAGATTTGTTCATGTTATAGCATGTATCAGTACTTCACTCCTTTTTATCGCCAACATTCCATTGTATGGATATACTGAATTTTGTTTATCCGTTCATCTAATGACAGACAGTGGGATCATTTCCACTTTTTGGCTATTGTGAATAATGCTGTTATGAACATTTGCATACAAGTCTTTCTGTGCACATTTGTTTTCATTTCTCTTGGTTTAGGAGTTGAATTACTGGGTCATATGGTAAATCTGTGTTTAAGATTTTAAGAACTGCCAAGCTGTTTTCCAAAGTGACTGCACCATTTTCCACTCCCAGCGGCCATATCTGAGTGTTCCAGTTTCTCCATGAGCTCCCCAACACTTACTGTTGTTTGTTCTTTTGATTGTATGCATTCTAATGTGGTTTTAATTTGCATTTCCCTGATGGCTATTAATGCTTAGCTTCTTTTCATTTGCTTATTGGCCATTCATGTATCTTCGTTAGTAAAATGTCTATTCAAAAGTTTGCCAATTTTTTAATTGGGTTGTTTGTCTTATAATTAAGTTGTAAGAGCCTTTTATATAGTGTGGATACAAGTCTGTTATCTGATGTACAATTTAAAGATATTTTCTCCCAGTCCGGGGCTTGTCTTTGTATTTTCTTAATGGTGTCTTTTGAAGCACAAATGCTTTTAATTTTGATGATGTTCAGTTTATCATTTTTTTCTTTTATAGTTTGTGCTTTTTGTGTGGTACCTAAAGAAAAATGTTTGCCTAATCCTAGGTCATGAAGACTTACTCCTCAGTTTTCTTCTAAGAGTTTTACAGTTTTATCTCTTGCATTTAGGTCTGTGAGTCATCCATTCTGAGTTAATTTTTGCGTGTGATGTGAGATGGTCTAGATTTATCTTTTTGCATGTGGTTATCCAACTGTCCCAGCATCATTTCTTGTAACGACTATTCTCTCCTCATTGAATTACCCTGGCACCTTTGTTAAGAATCAGCTGATCGTAAATGTAATGGTTTATTTCTGGACCCTCTGTTCTGTTCTGTTGGTCTGTATGTCTGTCCTTATGTCAGTATTACATCGTCTTGATTCCTGCAGCTTTGTAGTTGAGTTTTGAAATTGGGAAGTATGAATCCTCCAACTGTGTTCCTTTTCAAGATTGTTTTGTCTATTTTGGGTCCTTTGCCTTTTCACATGAATTTTAGGATCAGCTTGTCAGTTCCTGAAAAGAAGGCAGCTGGCATTTTGGTAGGGACTGCGTTAGACCTGTAGATCAGTTTGGGACTTGTTGCCATCTTGACAATGCTGAGTCTTTCAGTCTGTGAACATGGGATTTTCCTACATTTATTTAGATCTTCTTTAATGTCTTTCAGCAGTAGTTTGTAGTTTTCAATGTACAAGTCTTATACTTTTTTTGTTAAATTTATTTCTGTGTATTTTATTCTTTTTAATGTTATTATGAATAGAATTGTTTTCTTAATTTTATTTTTGGATTTTTCTTTGCTGTTATGTAGAAATATAATTGATTTTTATATTAGTTTTCAAAGTTTTTTTTATGGATTCCTTAGGATTTTCTGCATATAAGATTATGTTTTCTGTGAGCAAAGATAGCTTAACGTCTTCCTTTCTTCTCTTTCTGGACGCCTTTTCCTTCTTTTCTTGCTGGATTGGCATTGGCTGGAACATCCTTGCCTTTGTCTCAGTCTTAAGGGGAAAGTATTCAGTTTTTTGTCATTATGTGTGATGATAGCTGTAGGTCTTTATAAATGCCCTTCATCAGGTTGAGGAAGTTCCTTTCCCTTGTTAATTTGTTGGAAGTTTTTTTTTTTTTTTTTTAAATCATGAATGGATTTGCTTTCTTTGGGTTTTGTGCATGGATGTGAACCATTTCATCATGAAAAGATGGGGAGGGTGGAACCTGGAGAACTAAAGGGACAATGTTGGAGGCACTGCATAAGTCAGCCTTGAGGCCTACGCTACTGCTCAGCTTCTAGTTGTGCAAGCCAGCAGGTGTCCTTATTGCTGAAGGCTTGTTGAGTTGGTTTTCTGTACGTTTAGTGGAAAGCATCCTCATTGATATGCCACCTCCTCCAAGCAACCCTCCCTGGCCACTGTTCTGATGTGCTCCATCTTGTCAGACTTTCCATAACTCTTCATAGTTCAATCATTGCACATTTCTTTGGCTTCCCTGTTTGACTCTTTGTGTCTTGCTTCCCCCGCCAGCTCCTTTGGGCAGGCGCTTTGCTGTATTCACGTTTGCCTCTCTCACAGTGCTTGGCATGGTATCATACTTGTGAGGAGTAGACTTTCAGGTTTTTAATGGATTAATGAAAAAAATACTTGAGTAATTACTATGAAAACTGGAGTATATGCTTCAATTCTTTCTCTAGGAAGACTCATAGAGAAGACTCTGAGAGTAGACCATTTACCTTTTTTTTTTTTTTTTTTTTTGCCTTGTAGTTATTTGTTCAGTGAAGCATAGAGGAGTCAATTGGTTGGAGTGAGGTGGGACCCAGAAACTTCCTTCTTTGGGAAGGTGCCTCTCCTGTCCCCCAGCACTGTGCTCTGTGGCACAAGTTTGAGAATCACTGACACTGTTTTACAGATGAGAAACTCATAGCGACCAAGAAGACCACCAGATGTGTCTGGCCCCACATAGCTAGTTGGAGCAGGGCTGGGACTACAACCTACCTCTCCAGAATTCCAGACTGGTGCCCATTTGTGTCTGAAAATGAACCTCTGGTTGTTCTAACTCCATTAGAAACTCATACTACCCCTAATGTGATTCTTTGACTTGGAATATGCCTCTAGCACCTGATGTTGAGAATCGTGAAAGCCTCAGAGACAGTCTTGTATCATCTTTAATTTCATAGTTAATGACACTGAAACAAGAAGGCAGAAGTGACTTCTTTTGGAGGTCATGTTCCTGGGGAGAATCTTAGCCTTGGTCAGTGTATTGGATACTCCCCGGCTTAGGGAAATCAAATCTGCCTAGAAGTAAAGAACTTGGGAAAGGGCATTACCCCTTTGAAGACATAAAGGAACCATTTAGCTGTGTCTTTTTGACAGTGAAGGGATTTCTGGAGAGCCTGAGCCTGTACCCAGTGCTGTGTCCTGCTAACGAACCCCATCTCTGCTTAGGCTTTGGAGTGGGATTGTCTTTCTGAACCCCACATTTCAGTAACCTGGAAGAATTAATGGATCTCCAAAAACTGAGAAGAAGAAGACATTTGGGGGAGAAAATTTGTCACTACCTGTAGCAGTAGTGATTCTACTGCTGATCTAGCCATTTCTCCTAAGGGCAGTAATGTTCCCTAGACACCCCCCATCCCCCCACCACCCCTAGTCTTCTCTGAGAGTTTCCAGCTCTCGGCCTGCACGGAGAGCTTGGGACACATTCATTCTGAGAGGAGCAGCTGATCCCAGCCCTGGAGGTTAAGTGTGAATGGAAAACAACTGACAAAGGGGAAGCCGAATTGAATGGAGGCAAGAGACCCTTGCAGCATCTTGAACACAGTAGATGCTAACGATAATGTTTGTAGAAAGGATGCATAAGTAAGAGTGTCCAACTAGACTGCAGCCTCCTCAAGGAAGGAGCCTATGTCCTCCTTTTGCCCAGTCCTCTGCAATACCAAGAAGGATGGAATGCACACACTAGGCTGTCAAAGGCTACTGAATTTTGAACTGAGTTGAGTGATCACTGACTGTTTTAGTTATCTCTTGCTGCAGAACAAACTACCCAGAGTTTAGTGGCCTAAAACAACATTTTCATTATCCCTCATAATAGCTGGGTCAGCAGGGCTCAGCTGTACGGTTCTTCTGCTGGTCTCACTTGGAGTCTCTTGTGCAGACGCAGTCAGATCACAGCTTGGACTGGGATCATCTGGAGGCTCGACAGGGATGCTGGCATGGCTGGACCTCTCTTGCTCTTCTTGTGGTCTTGGGAATCTCATTTCCGTGTGTCTTGTAGACTCTCCAGCAGAGTAGCTGTGTCTCTTTACATGGCGGCTTAGGGCTTCAACAAGAAGGGCTCCAGGAAGACCCAATTGTGCAAATGTTTTGCAAGCCTCTGCTTGTATCACTCCTGTTAATGTCCCATTGGCCAAAGCAACTCACATGGCCAAGCCCAGGGCCCATGTTGGAGGAGACTACACAGTGGCAGGGATCCCGGGAGGCAGGGTTCCTTGGGGGCTGCCAACAGGACAGTCTACCAGAGGCAGGGCAGTAGGGCTTTCCACGCCATGAGATGAGACTATGCTGCACAGCTGCCCTGTGGCTCTTGTTTAGGGTAAATGGGCATGGGGTGTGGCCAGAGACAAGGCTGGACAAGGTGCAGCCAGGTGCAGAGGGCCTTTGAATGCCATGCGGAGAAGTTTGGGCATTGTGCTGTGGATCGATGACAGGCAGCCACCAGAGGTCTCTGGCCAGGGGCATGGAGCCCATGATGTGAGGTTGAAGTTGGCTCGGGAGGATGTGGATGGAGGGAGACTTCTGGGGACCAGGGAGTGAGCTGGTAAAGACGTAGTAAGCAAGGAGAGGAGTCCCTGGGTGGCGCACACGGTTCAGCGCTCGACTATGAGCCGCAAAGTTGATGTTTCAAACCTGCCCAGAGGCACCTTGGAAGACAGGCCTGGCGATCTGCTTCCAAAAGGTCACGGCCTTGAAAATCCTATGGGGCAGTTCTACTCTGCACGTGTGAGGCTGCCATGAATCAGAATTGATTTGATGGCAGCCAACAAGAACAATTAAGGGAAGTAATGACAAGTGCCCACAGTAGGGCAGGTATGGGGAACAGGCAGAAGGGGCTGGGTCAAAGAATATTTTGGAGAAAGAGCCCATGGGTCGTGCAGCTGGTTGGCTGGAGGGGCACAGAGGAGGAGTGTGCTCGCAGCCTGCTTCCGCGGCACTGGGGCGTGGAGGGATGCGTTGCTGGCTGCCTTGACCCCGCACACTGACGGGCTCAGGTTCTTTCTTCTCAGACAGAAATGTATTTTAGGCAGGAACCACAGGCATGATGTGACTTAGGTACTGAAAGCTTGAAAGCTTGGTGGAGAAAATACACTTACCATCCCTAACATCCCTAAAACTGGCCTGGGAATTGAAAGAGAGAAAACGGAAACTTGTTCTTTTTTTTAATAGCAACACAGCATGCCAGGCAAATGTCAGGTCCCGGGAGACCACCAGATGTGACTGGGGTGGTGAAGATCAGCCACATTCCTGCTTCTTTCTGGAAGGGGAGCCCCAGAGACAAGCAGCACAGGGTTTGAAATAGACAAGGACGCAGCCGGCTGGGAGAGTCCCGGGGCCCAGAGGCTGAGGGTGGCCAGGAGGACAGGGCTGGCGCCTCGGGGCTAGCGGGGAGTCTGGAACCTTTCTTTGACTCCTGCTTTGTTGATGAGGTGAGCTTCGATTTCAGAGCCTGTGCCCCGGGGAGCTCTGATTTCACCCTTTGTTTCCCTGCCCCCCAAGAAGGCAGACTGCCTGGCTCACGGGCAGGAGGCTTGGGCTCTAAGTCCTGCGTTGCTCGTGCTGCCTGGGAGGGTCTTGGGAAAGTGACAGGAGGCGTACCCGTCACGGCTGATGAACAAGTGAGCTCACCTCATTCTTTGTGAGCGCCTGTTACTGTGAGTGCAGCCTCAGCAAGGCCCGGAGAGGTTTGACGGGTGTGACGTAACCCAGACCTTTGTGTTCCCGAGGCGGGTTGGTTTACACACTTGGAATGTGAACGTCAGTGGGAAGACATTTCCAACAACCTTTACATCGAAGGTTGAACTGGGAAAAATAAAGTCTATTACAAGAAGGCACACCGTCCAGGGAGGGCCCGTGGACTCCCCAGCTGTGTGGCCGCGGGTAATAATGAGGAAGGAGCTAGAGTCTTCTTGTCCAGTAAACATCATGCTCACGGAGTCTTCTCCCAAATCCGATTTTCTAGAAATAGCAACTTGTCATTTGATTGCTTGTGCTTCCAAGACTGAGTTACTGCCAATGCTGTAATTTGACCAACATTTTAAGTGCTTTGGAAACTCATTATGAGTCTAAAAATCACTGTTAAGCCTCGTGTTATGGATTGAATTGTGTCCCCCAAAAAGTTATGTTGAAGTCCTGGCCCCTGGCCTGTGGATGTGACTCTGCTTGGAACTAGGGGTTTTCTTTCTCTGTGTTAATGGGGTCGTACCAGAGTAGGTGGGTCCCAAACCTAGTCACTTCTGATCTGTGACTTGTGTGAAGAGCAGAGTAGACACAGCAACACGCACACAAGAGGAAGACAGATGCTGAGGACTGCTGACGAGCACCAAACCCTGCTGGGCCCACTGCCCAGGAGGGTCCCTCCCCTAACTGCCACCCTGACCTGGACCTCAGCTCCCACACTGGGAGACAGTACATTCCTGGCTGTGGAGCCACCCCCTTGGGGTATTTTTTTATTTTGGCAGCACTAGGTAGCTAAGACACCTGCATAATTTTGACCAATACTAAGTTATTTTACTGTAAATTTATTGAGTGCTTACTCTATGCATCACATGTGTGGGCCCATTGCTGTGTCACGCAGCCCTGTGAGGTGGGCGATAGTATGAGCCCCCATTTTACAGATGAGGAAAATGAGGCACAGAGGTTAAGGATTTTACCCACAGCGACACAATGAGGAGGGGGCTAGCATCGCACCAGGAAATCCAAACAGAAACCTCGGGGCGTCTTCCAGAAGGTGCTCTCTCCCATTCCCCTGACCGCTTCATCTAAAATCGTGGTTGGTTTGATTCCTGGAATTAAAAAGTTAAAGTGGAAAACAAAGCCTCCTTTGAGGAAATGAGACCACAGTGTGCTGCCCTGTGTCCCTGCTCCGCGTGGGCAGGTTTGAGGCTGGAGGTGGCGGGGGGGGCAGCTGTGTGAGCTGGAAACAAGGGGAGCAGGTGCCCAGCTGCAAACCGGCAGGCTGGGGTCAGAGACGTGGGCTCACATCTCCTGCCGAGAAAACCTTGAGAACTCATGAGAACGCTCTGGTTTTTATTTTAGGAGTGCTTGGCTTCATTTTTCATTTTTTTTAAAATGAGGAGTATGGTTTTCCCACCCAGCGAGCGTGCAGGTGACCCCAGGGGACCTGCAGAGTGTCCCTGACCACCCAGAGACCAGGCAGGAAGCGTGTGTGACAGGGAGCATTCAATGCCCTTGACCTTTCCTGGCGCCTAGGAGCCTCCCCACAGTGGTCCCACTACAGGTATCTGAGTGGCACACAGTCCCATCACAGTGGGAACAACTCGGGGTTCTAGACTGAGAGCAGGGCAGCCCTTAATAATAGGGGGCCCAGGAAGGAATGGGGGGAGGGCGGCCCAGAGAGGAGGCAGAGAACACCCGCAGACACACACGTGCACGTGTGTGCACACACACACGTACATGTGCACAACACGTGTGTGCATACCCCCATACACACACGCGCACAAGTTGCACACACTCATACATGCTTACATTCACGCACATACACGCGTATATGCATAACACACTCATACACATATACATGCACACAACACATGTTGCACACACTCATACACGCTTACATTCACACACATACACGCGTATGTGCATAACACATACACATATACATGCGCACAACACGTTGCACACACTCAGACGCTTACATTCACACACGCACATGTGCATACTCACGTGCATGCACACACTCATACACACATAAATACAACAAATGCATGCACGCACCCATACAGACATACACGTACACAACACAATACTTACACACACGTGCACAAACGTACCACGCACACTCTCTCACACCCGTTGTTAGTTGCCATCGAGTTTGTTCCGACTCATAGCGACCCCACGTACAACAGAATGAAACGCTGTCCAGTCCTGCGCCGTCCTCACGATCGTTGCTACGCTTGAGCCCGTTGTTGCAGCCACTGCGTCGATCCATCTTGTCTTAGTCATCTAGTGCTGCTATAACAGAAATACCACAAGTGGATGGCTTTAACAGAGAGAAATTTATTTCTTCGCAGTAAAGTAGGCTAAAAGTCCAAATTCAGGGTGTCACCTCCAGGGGAAGGCTTTCTCTCTCTGTCAGCCTTTTCATTAATCTTCCCCCGGACTAGGAGCTTCTCTGCACTGGGACCCCGGGTCCAAAGGACGTCTCTGCTCTCCGTGCTGCTTTCTTGGTGGTATGAAGTCCCCTGCTTTGCTTGCTTCTCTTTCCTTTTATCTCTTGTGAGATAAAAGGTGGTGCAGGCCACACACCCCTGGGAAACGCCCTTTACATTGGATCAGGGATATAACCTTAGTAAGGGTGTTACAATCCCACCTTAATCCTTTTTAACATAAAATTACAATCACAAAATGGAGGAAAACCACACAACACTGGGAATCATTGCCTGACCAAGTGGCCACATTTTTGAGGGACAAAATCAATCTGTGACACATCTCATTGAGGGTCTCCTTCTTTCTTCTTGGCCCTCTACCTTACCAAGCATGATGTCCCTCTTCAGGGACTGGTCCCTCCTGATAACATCTCCAAAGCATGTAAGATGAAGTCTTGCCATCCTCGCTTCTAAGGAGCATTCTGGCTGTACTTTTTCCAAGTCAGGTTTGTTCATTCTTCTGGCAGTCCATGGCATAGTCAATATTCTTCGCCAACGCCGTAATTCAAATGCATCAATTCTTCTTCAGTTTTCCTTATTCATTGTCCAGCTTTCACATACGTATGACTTGGGTCAGCCGCACCTTACTCCTCAAAGTGACAACTTTACTTTTCAACACTTTAAAGAGGTGTTTTGCAGCAGATTTGCCCAGTGCAATATGTTGTTTGATTTCTTGACTGCTGCTTCCATGGGTGTTGATTGTGGATCCAAGTAAAATGAAATCCTTGACAACTTCAGTATTTCCTCCATTTATCATTATGTTGCTTATTGGTCCAGTTGTGAGGATTTTTGTTTTCTTTATGTTGAGGTGTAATCCATACTGAAGGCTGGGTGGTCTTTGATCTTCACCAGTAAGTGCTTCAAGTCCTTTTCACTTTCAGCAAACGAGTTTGTATTGTCTGTATATCACAGGTTGTTAATGAGCCTTCCTCCAATTCTGATGCCGCTTTCTTCTTTGTATAGTGCAGCTTCTTGGATTATTTGCTCAGCATACAAATTGAATAAGTATGGTGAAAGGATACAACCCTGACGCACAGCTTTCCTAATTTTAAGCCACTCAGTATCCCCTTGTTCTGTTCAAATGACTGCCTCTTGTTCTATGTACAGGTTTCACACGAGCAACATTAAGTGTTCTGTAATTCCCATTCTTTGCATTGTTATCCATAATATGTTATGATCCACACAGTCGAATGCCTTGCATAGTCAATAAAACACAGGTA